>NC_092371.1:243562932-243867932 GCF_030028105.1 Mobula birostris
GCAAGAGTAATTGTTCCACTTTCCTCCACCCATACACACTGGAAAGCAGACTTGTGCCTCAGATGGGGGGTGTTGGACTGTGGATGAACAGTTTCCCTCTATATGCTTCCAATAATCACAATTTTCCATCAAGTGCACTGAAGCAGAGATTTACATTGTCCTCATATCATTATCAATTTGTCAGCTGTGACTCTCCTGCAATGATGTGACACTACAACATATATTCTTATTATACTCTAATTGTTTTCTTAAGAAAGGCCTTTTAATATTTCTTGTCAGGCATCCAGCTGTCAGGATATCACTTTAGACGACTTCTCAAGACTACAACCTATAGTTCCTTTATTTGTTCAGAGTCCCTTTCCCACTTCCAAGGCAACCATTTTCCTGCCATTGCTGCCATTCTCCAATCCTCAATTTCCTAGGAGATTGAGATTTATTTATTTATTTAGAGACGCAGCACGGAGCAGACTCTTCTGGTTCAATGAGCTACGCCACCCAGCAACCCACCAATTTAACCCTAGCCTCATCACAGATTCCTCAATGTTGTCATAGCCGGGGGCTGGCAGTGGGGGTAAGCTCCCAACAGCTATTAAATTCTTCCAATGGAGTGCATCTCAAATAGCCTCTGACAACCAAGCCAGCTCCTGGCCTTCATGTGTGGCTTAGCTACTAAGCCCAGCGGAACCATTTCTACTGACCAGAGGAGGGGCAAAACTGGGTTACTGGCGCCTTAAAACCAGTCACTTTGGGCAGATTTGGCTATCAGCTGTGGTTGGCAGCTCATCTAGGAGAAGGGGCACTCTGATGTCAAACCTCTGCTGCCTTGCGGTGGTACCCCTCATGGGAGCTTTGGGAGTAAATCCTGGGGAAAAATCTGGAGCTGGAGACCCTAAGGCAGTCCTACATTGAGTTCAATGCAACTCAAACTTGCAACTCCTGCAACACCACTGGTACCAAACTGTATAGGTCGCTGCTGTTCCTTTGGATTTATCGGATGTGTGGAGAGGGGGAGCCTGCTATATGGGCAACAGCTTACTTTCCATCTCACGGCTTGCACATCATGTAGACAGTTAGGATGCAACATCCATGGTCATTCCCGACCAACCACGGGCCTCTAATCACAGGACAGTTTTCAATGATCAATTAACCTACCAACTGGTGCATCTGGAGACTGTGGGAGGAAATCAACGTGCACACGCAAATAATGTTCAGATTTACTTACATAAGATGCTGGAATTGAAATTCAAACACTGATGCTCCAAGCTGAAAATAGTGTTGTGCTGTTATGCTACCACTTTGATACTGACCCCCAAAATCTCTAAGTGATAAAGTTCTTAATAGCTCACTATAAATACAGATAAAATCTAGAGCAGGCGTTCCCAACCTGGGGTCAACGGACTTCCCGGTTAATGGTAAAGGTCCGTGGCATAAAGAATGTTGGGAACACCAATCTAGAGGCTTAAATCAAAGATCAATAAGGCTTTGTAGAGCAAATACTGTTAAGAGAGTGCGCTGAGTTTACGGTTTCGTCTTCCTCTGACTTTTACTTGACAAAGGGATACATTCTCCCATGATAGATCCGTAAGAAAAGTACACTGGGACCAAGTAGGGCAGATAACACAGAACATTTCATCTTCATTCCATCACTATGTGTTTGGTTGGAAGACCATAAGATCACAAAATATAGGAGCAGAATTAGGCTATTTAGCCCATTGTGTCTGCTCCGCCATTTCATCATGGCTGATCCAATTTTCCTCTCAACCCTAATCTCCTGCCTTCTCCCGTATCCCTTCATGCTCTGACCAATCAATAATCTATTAATCTCTGCCTTAAATATACATAAAGACTTGGCCTCCACAGCTGCCTGCGGCAAAAATTCCACAGATTCACCATTCTCTGACTGAAGAAATTCCTCCTCATCTCTGTTCAAAGATGCCCCTCTATGTTGAGGAAGTGTCCTCTGTTCCTAGACTCTCCCACCAAGGGAAACATCTCTCCACATCCACTCTATCGAGGATTTTCACTATTTGATGGGTTTCAATAAGGCCACCCCTCATTCTTCTGAATTCTAGTGAATATAGGCACAGAGCCATCAAACTCTCTTCATATGACAAGATGTTCAATCTTGGAATCATTTTCGTGAATCTCCTTTGAACCCTCTCCAGTTTCAACACATCTTTTCGAAGATATGGGGCACAAAACTACTCACAATACTCCAAGTGAGACCTCACCAGTGCTTTATAAAGCCTCAGCATTGCACCCTTGCTTTTATATTCTAGTCCTCTTGAAATGAATGCTTCCATCACATTACCTTCCTCACCATTGGCTCAGCCTGCAAGTTAACCTTTAGTGGAGACAAATTAAGTTGTTCAGAATCAGAAAATTACAGAGTGTATAAGCTGGTTAATGTTTTCACTCTCCATTGTTGGGTTTTATGGCCAAATTATTGGTAAGGGCAGTATTCAGCTTGGCTCAAATAACTAACCAGCTTGTCAGCTCTCATGGTGTGTGCATCCAAAGTGTAGGCACTTGGACAGGCTGTAAAGGAGCTCTCAATATTCATGGAAAAGGCATGCAAAACAAACCACAATGAAAGGAAAATTGGAAGAGGAAGAAAAGGGCAAAGATGCACTAGTCATGACTAATCATAACTAGCTGTAACGGCTGTGAATAGGAAAAAGATATTATCAAGAGATAAGAAACAAAAAAAAACCCACACTAAATGGAATTTATTCCAAAACAAAAGCCTTGGATTTATTCTGTATTAGACTGTCAGGATGGGGAATAGATTTCTCCCCTAGGCCGTGAGACTCATGAACTCCCTGTCACCACCCAGGTCTCATCAGCTGTGAAGTGTCAGTGGTGTTATACTGTTTACTTTTTAACTTGGCTTATAAATGCATCTTAGGCTTCATGTCAATTTTCTGGAATATATGGTATTAATTGTTAATTTATCTATGGTAATATTACTTTACTTTATACTTTATTGTCGCCAAACAATTGGTACTAGAACGTACAATCATCACAGCGATATTTGATTCTGCGCTTCACACTCCCTGGATTACAAATATTAAATATTAAAATATTAAAAATAGTTAAAATTAGTAAATATTAAAAATATAAATTGTAAATCATAAATAGAAAATAAAAAAACGGGAAGTAAGGTAGTGTAAAAAAAAACCGAGAGGCAGGTCCGGATATTTGGAGGGTACGGCCCAGATCTGGGTCAGGATCTGTTCAGCAGTTGTATCACAGTTGGAAAGAAGCTGTTCCCAAACCTGGCCATACGAGTCTTCAAGCTCCTGAGCCTTCTCCCGGAGGGAAGAGGAACAAAAAGTGTGTTGGCTGGGTGGGTCTTGTCCTTAATTATCCTGGCAGCACTGCTCCGACAGTGTGCGGTGTAAAGTGAGTCCACAGACGGAAGATTATATGTTGTGTGTGAGTTATACGTACAGTGTTGTGCACCTTGGTTCAGAGAAGCATTGTTTCTTTTAGCGGTATACTGTACACGTAAACAGTTGAATGGGAATAAAATTCAACTTGATGCACAAATAAAATAAGTGACAGGACTAGGGCTGTCAACTTCAGTCAAGTTAGCACAATGTTGGCGATAGATCGTCACAGCAGTGTAGCAGTTGGCACTTCGCTTTTCTGTGCCAGCAACCGGGGGTTCAATTCCCGCCACTGTCCCGTAAGGAGTTTGCAGGTTTTCCCTGTGACCATGTGGGTTTCCACCAGGTGCATCGGTTTCCTCCCACAGTGCCAAGACGTATGGGTTAATAGGTTAATTGGCCACATGGGTGTAATTGGACGATGAGGACTCTTTGAGCCAGAAGGGCCTGTATCTCTGAATTATCTACATAATCTCCATTTAAGTAATTAACTTCAAAGAAGTGCCTTTCGTGTTTTTTTACTCATGTTCCCTGACCCCATTCAAATGAATAGAGTCAGAGAGCAGGCTGGATGTGAAATGCATTCTATACTTTAGCAATAATAAGATAGACAGACACATTTTCACACATTGAGACTAAAATCCAAAATAAAACGAATCAGCATTTGGAAAACTAATCTTGAATACACGAGATGGAGTGGTAAATTACAGGATAGACCAGGAAAGTCGGCTGAATTTAATTCGGATATACAGAACAGTGTGCCCTGGAGTGCTCCCGTAGAGTTAGGTGCAAGAGAAAATAAACACAACTGCAAGTGTTGGAGATCCAGAGTAACATACACACATATACGTACACACAGAATCTCTCTGTCACACACACAGAATCACGCACGCGCGCGCGCACACACAATCTCTCTCTCTTACACACACACACACACACACACACACACACACACACACAGTGGAGGAACACAGCAGGTCAGTCAGTATCTACGGAGAGGAATAAACAATCGACGTTTTGGGCTGAGATTCCTCACCCTAGGGAGCTGCCTCTGAAGTGCCCCGTTGGCTTTTTGACATCTCACCGATGTCAAAGGCCTTAGAACAATTTATGGATATCACTGATAATTAAATGTTTAAATGCATAATTTTAACTAAATTTAAAAAAAATCTATGAAGAAATATAACTTTAATTAAAACCATCCAAAAAATGAAATTAATGGATAATTAACTTAAAAGAAACACCTTTGGCTCTTTTTTTTCCACAAGCTCAGCGATTCCATACAAATGAATAGTCACACAGTAGAAGTACATCCCATTCTTTGGCACTGTATTAATCTAACAAAACAGAGAAAACTAGAAACCTTCAGTATCTGTGGAAAGAGAAACAGAGGCTGCTTCAGGCTGAAGGGTCTGTGATCTGAAAAGTCAACCATTTCTCTTTCCACACGTGCAGCCTGACCTTCTGACTGGTTACTTTATACTTTATTGTCGCCAAACAATTGGTACTAGAACGTACAATCATCACAGCGATATTTGATTCTGTGCTTCACACTCCCTGGATTACAAATATTAAATATTATAAATATTAAAAATAGTTAAAATTAGTAAATATTAAAATTTAAATTATAAATCATAAATAGAAAATAGAAAAATAGAAAGTAAGGTAGTGCAAAAAAACCGAGAGGCAGGTCTGGATATTTGGAGGGTACGGCCCAGATCCGGGTCAGGATCCGTTCAGCAGTCTTATCACAGTTGGAAAGAAGCTGTTCCCAAATCTGGCCATACGAGACTTCAAGCTCCTAAACCTTCTCCCGGAGGGAAGAGGGACGAAAAGTCTGTTGGCTGGGTGGGTCGTGTCCTTGATTATCCTGGCAGCACTGCTCCGGCAGTGTGCGGTGTAGAGAGAGTCCAAGGACGGAAGATTGGTTTGTGTGATGTGCTGCGCCGTGTTGACGATCTTCTGCAGCTTCTTTTGGTCTTGGACAGGACAACTTCCATACCAGGCTGTGATGCACCCTAGAGGAATGCTTTCTACAGTGCATCTATAAAAATTAGTGAGGGTTTCAGGGGACAGGTCAAATTTAATACTAATAATCATCACCATCATTACGTCCCATGTCGTATGATGTAGATGATCATGGTCTCTGACCATGACTGCTCTTGGCAAATTTTTCTGCAGAAGAGGTTCGCCATTGCCTTCTTCTGGGCAGTGTCTTTACAAGACGGGCTGAGCCCAGCCATTATCCCTACTCTTCAGAGATTGTCAGCCTGGCGTCACTGGTCACATTACTAGGACTTGTGATATGCAGCGGCTGCTCATACGGACATCTACCACCTGCTCCCGTGGCTTCACGTGACCCAGATCTGGGCGGTGGGGGGGGGATAAGCAGGTGCTACACCTTGTCCAAGGGTGACCGGCTGGATCGCAGAGGGAAGGAGCACCTTACACCTCATTTGGGAGAGACGTATCTCCACCCCGCCATCCTATTAATAATAGCGTTTTTACAGGGCACTTTTCATACAAACAATGTTGCTCGAAGTGCTTTACAATGAGACAAAGTAGAAATAAAATTTTAAAAAAATAAATTAAACAAGAAAGTAAAAGATAAAAGGATGTTAGTTAAAAACAAGGTTAAATAAATAGGTTTTGAGTTGGTGTTTAAAAGTTTCAACTGAGTCTGCATCCCTTATAAGATTAGGTATTGAATTCCACAGTTTGGGAGCGTAGTTCGAAACAGCTGACCTGCCAATTATCTTTTCAGGAAGGCTGTTTGCATTTAAGAGACCAGTGATTCCCATTTTCTTTTTTTATTTTCAGATTCCAAGTATCAGCAGTTTTTGTTGTGACTCTTGCTCCTCAGCCCAGCATGTCAGTGCTTCGCTGGCGGGCTCGGTGGAAGTCCGATGCTGCCGTTGCCCTCGTCACCTTGTTTTATCAAGTGAGGCTCTGTGGACGTTCAGTACCTTAGTAATTGCCTCTGGGAATACTTGGGCAGGCGAGAGACACCCTCTGGATATAAGGAAGGGTAAGTCTTAGGCTTAGGAAAGAACTAGAGAATCCTGGTGTACGGATGTTCTGAGGATTGGACGGGTTTGGTTAACTCTGGTATTCTAATAGGCCTCTTCCCATGTTGCGACAGTCTTAGGAAGGCACCTACTAACATCATATAGTTTAATGGTGCTAGAATTACTTTTAGCACTGGTCTACTTTTTCATTGTGTCATCTATTGCTTACAGCAAGTTTGATAAAGTGCTCTGGTATGGAGGGGCCACTGCACAGGATTGTAAAAAGCTGCAGGAAGTTGTAAACTCAGTCAGTTCCATCATTGGCACGAGTCTCCCCAGCATCCAGGACATCTTCGTAAGGTGATGGCTCAAAAAGTTGGCACCCATCATTAAGGATCTCCGTCACCTAGGACATGCCCTCTTCTCATTGCTACCAACAAAAGCCTGGAAATACACACTCAAGGTTTCAGGAACAGCTTCTTCACCTCTGTCATCAGATTTCTGAATGGACAACGAACTCATAAACACTACCTCAGTAACACACCCAAAATGCCAGCGGAACTCAGCAGGCCAGGCAGCATCTATTTTTTCCTCCAGTCCTGCTGAAGGTTTTGACCTGAAATGTTGACTGTAATTTTTTTTTTCCATAGATGCTGCCTGGCCTGCTGAGTTCTTCCAGCATTTTGTGTTGTTTTTCGGATTTCCAGCATCTGCAGATTTCCTCTTGTTTGTGAACACTACCTCAGTATTTTTTTTCCTTTTTGTTCTGTTTGCACATTTTTAATTAAAATTATATGCATATCATGATATAGATATAAATAAATGTATATTTTATTATGTATTGCACTGTACTGCCATAAAACAACAAATTTCACAACATATGGCAGTGATATTAAACCTGATTCTGATTCTGAAGAAGGTATATGGTGTGTTGGCCTTCATTAGTTGGGGGATTGAGTTCAAAAGTCAGGAGATAATGTTGCAGCTCTATAAAACTCTGGCTGGGCCACACTTGCGATATTGTGTTCTGTTCTGGTCACCTCATTATGGGAAGTACAATTGGCCCTCCGTATCCGCGGGTTCCGCATCCGCGGATTCAACCAACCGCGGATCAAAAATATTTGGAAAAAAAATTCCAGTAAGTTCCAAAAAGCAAAACTTGGATTTGCCGTGCGCCATGCTGAACCCACGTGAATGAGGTGATGTGTAGGCGTAATCTGCTGTAGCCTCCCGCCATTGCACAGATCCTCAGTCTCTCTCCAGCACTCGATGTTTGCGCATTGTTCGTTGTGAGTGAGAGGAAGGAGTTTAAGGCTAGTAAGGGATGGCTGGCTAGTTATGTAAAGTGCTACAGCCTCAAGAACTTAAAGATCGCGGGAGAATCGGCATCGGCTGACGGCGAGGCAGCATCAGCGTTCCCCAGAAGAGCTACGATGGTTGCGTCTGTACTGAATAGACTTTTTTTTATTGTCATTATTTCCTAAACAATACAGTATAACAACTAATTACATAGCATTTATATTGTATTAGGTACTATAAGTAATCTAGAGATGATTTAAAGTATATGGGAGGATGTGAGTAGGTTATATGCAAATACTACGCCATTTTATATAAGAGACTTGAGCTTCCGCAGATTTTGGTATCCCCGGGAGGTCCTGGAACCAGTCCCCCGTGGATACCGAGGGACGACTGTATGTGGAAGCTTTAAAGAGGATGCGGGGGAGATTTGCCAAGATGCTGCCTGGATTAGAAAACACGCCTTTTGAGGAAAGATTGAGTGAATTAGGGCTTTCTCTAACTTATATTATTGTAATTTATAATTTTTAAAAATGTATTGTATTGTATTGCTGCCACAAAACAACAAATTCCACGACATGTGCCAATGATATTAAATCTTGATCCTGATCATGATTGTGATTGTAAAATGTAAGTCACAGCTCAGTGACTACACCCAGCAGCTCACTTTCCTCTGGTGCGAGGACAGTTTTGCTATTATGTGTTTGGGGAGGGGGAGGGGTGGTCGGGCAGAAACTACATCTCAGTGAATCTATCAATTAAAGCTCTCAGATTAATTAGGTTCAAATCACAAAGTCTAAAAAAAACTAAACTAAGCAAATTATAGCCAAAATTGAATTATATTTTATTGCATGTTATTCATAAAATCTTTTGGGGTTGTTCACTGCAATTCTCTAGGAAAATAGAAAATTAACAACCACTACTAATATTCAACGTTCTGCTGCTTCCTATAATCAACACACCCATTTATAATGGCTGACTAAAGCAGGCAGTGCTCATCCCCAAGGGATTCCAGGATTTTTACTGGTGATTTAAGGATTAGAGCTTTGCATTCCTTGTAAACTCTGAAAATCCCTAGGCTTTTTCCCAAAATGAGGGACTAGAAACTACACTACTATTTTTTAATAGCGTTAAAGCAGCTTTGTGATCATCTAAAAGTGTTTGGGAATGTCTCAAAGATTGAGTGCCAAGAAATTAGACTGTATTCATTTATGGTGTGCTAAAACGCTGTTGCATTTAGTATTGGCGCCGAATTTATCTACTCGGGGAACAAAAATTGGGAAATTTTCCAAAAAAAAAGTTTGAAACAGAGTTGGTGTGGCTCACGCCCAAGAGCTGTAGGCAGATGCTGTCCGAGCACTCTGTTCCTGAAGAAGGGCAGATAAGGATACCGCCCCCCCCATCCACATCAGTCTCTCCTCACCACAGCCCCTCAGCGCTCTTCATCCCCCATACGCTGGCCCTTTGCCGTTACTTGTATATTGTGATTTATAATATTGCATTACATTTATATTTTTATGCTTACTATGTTTTTTTATGTTGCATTGAATCTGAAGTAACAATCATTTCATTATTCTTTACACTTGTGTACAGAATGACAATAACCATGCTCAAAAGTTCAAAGTTCAAAGTAAATGTTATTGTGAAAGTACACGTATATCACCGTATACAATCCTGAGATTTGGCTGTGCCAGGCCATTTTCTTGCAGGCATATCCCGCACCTTGAATTTGAGCAGCGTAGAGAATTCAACATTGTTTAAATTCATTTCCAGTACACAAGTGTAAAGGAGAACGAAATAATTGTTACTCTGGATCCAGTGCAGAACAAAGAATAGGCACTATGATAAAGAACATTATAATAAAAATACCATAAATACAATACATAAGATAGCCTATATAAATAGATTGATTGTATGTCCATGCAGTGACACTAGGGACAGGAGTGTCTGTACATAAGGTGACTCTGACAGCAAACGATAAAGTAGTGGTATTTGGGGGTGTGGAGGGGTGGAGGTGTTGATCAGCCTTACTGCTTGGGGAAAGTAACTGCTTTTGAGTCTGGTGGTCCTGGTGTGGATGCTATATAGCCTCCTCCCTGATGGGAGTGGGACAAACAGTCCATGAGCAGGGTGGGTGGGTCCCTTCATGATGTTACTGGCCTTTTTACAGCACTTTTCTATACATAGCACAGCACAGAAACAGGCCTTTTGGCCCTCCTTGGCTGTGCCAAGCCATTTTCTGCCTAGTCCCACTGACCTGCACACGGACCATATCCCTCCATACACCTCCCATCCTCCCATCCATGTATCTGTCCAATTATGTCCACCATGGTGGGTAGGTTGGTGCTGGTGATGTGTAGCACAGTTTTGACTGCCCGTTGTACAGCCTTCTTGTCTGCTGCAGTGCAGTTTCCATTCCAAGCAGTGATGCAGCATGTTAGGATGCGCGTCTGTAGAAGGACGTGAGTATTGACACCTTTAGTTTGGGTGACATTCCTATTTTGCAGCAGTGGGTATGAAACTGAGATATGGTAGAGGTCAATGTCTTCAGTTTGCAGTGATCCTGAGGTCCACTGACAGTGACCGTGACCTCCATGGGTACAGCTGTCCAGGCACATGTGTGAAGTTGCACAGGAAGTCTTGGCAATGAGGACAAAGAATATGATTTGGGTGTTAGCTCTTGACATTGCACACTTCAGGATGATGGGGATGAGCAATACTTAGTTATTCTGCAAGCACATATGAGCTGCAATTTCATATTTGACATGACCTTTTTCCAAGGGAGGAAATGGTTAACACCAGAGGGATAGTTTTAAGGTGATTGGAGGAAAGTATTGGGGGTATGTCAGATGTTAGGTCTTTAACAGAGAGAGGTGTGGAATGCCCTGCCTGTGTGGTGGTAGGAGCAGATCCATTGGGGGAGTTTTGAAACTCCCAGGCACATGGATGACAGAAAACTGGAGGATTATGTTTGAGGGAAGATTTAGATTGCACATTTTAAGAAATCTATTCAATATAATTTTTTTCTCTGCTAGATGATGTATTGCATTGAACTGCTGCTGCTAAGTTAACAAATTTCACGTCACATGCCGGTGATAATAAACCTGATTCTGATTCTAATATTATTTGTTCACAGAGCAGAAATGGCTATTACAGAGAGGCACACCTTTAAACTTGCCTGGTGTCAGGGTGGAGATATATCTCTATCAAAGGAGGTGTAAGGCATTCCTTCTCTCTGCTAGCCTGCAGGTCACCCATGGGCAGGGTGCAGCACCTGCTTAGCCCCCCGATCAGGGTCACGTGAAGCCATGGGAGGAGGTATGAGCAGCCGGTGCATATCACAAGCTCTGGTTATGTGACCACTGACACCAGGCAGACAATCTCTGAAGAGTATTGATAATGGCTAGAGTCACCCGACTTGTAAAGACACTGACCAGAAGAAGGCAATGGCAAACCACTGCTGTAGAGAAATTTGCCAAGAACAATCATGGTCATGGGAACATGATCGCCCGTATCATCTGAAATGGCATGTAATGATGATGATGGTATTAACTTTAAAGTGTTTGGAGGAAGATGTAGGGGGGATGTCAGAGACTGGTTTATTACACAGAGAGTGGTAAGTTCATAGAATGCCCTGCCAGAGGTGGTGGTGGAGGCAGATGCATTTTGGGCGTTGAAGAAACTTTTAGACAGGCACATGGATGGAAGGAAAATGGAGGGCTCAGTGGGAGGAAAGGGTTAGATTGATCTTAGAGATGGTACACATTGGCATGGCATTGTGGGCCAAAGGGCCTACACTGTGCAGTAGTGTTTGATGTTCTATGTTATATGTTATATTTCAGACAAGCACGTTCACCACATTGCTCAATATGGATTTATTTGTAGAATGAAATCAAATTTTTAGGTTGAAGTATTTCCAGCTTAATTATGGAATAAAAACTATTAAGCTATCCACGGCCTCCTCTACTGTCAAGATGAAGCCACACTCAGGTTGGAGGAACAACCTTATATTCCATCTGGGTAGCCTCCAACCTGATGGCATGAACATTGGCGTCTCTAACTTCTGTTAATGCCCCTCCTCCTCTTCATACCCCATCCTTTATTTATTTATTCATTCATTCATTCCTTTCTTTTTTTCTCTCTCTGTCCCTCTCACAATAACTCCTTGCCTGCTCTCCATCTTCCTCTGGTGCTCCCCACCCCCTTTCTTTCTCCCTAGGCCTCCCACCCCATGATCCTCTCCCTTCTGCAGCCTTGTATCCCTTTTGCCAATCACCTGTCCAGTTCTTGGCTCCATCCCTTCCCCTCCTGTCTTCTCCTATCATTTTGGATCTCCCCCTCTCCCTCCCACTTTCAAATCTCTTACTATCTCTTCTTTCAGTTAGTCCTGACGAAGGGTCTCGGCCTGAAACGTCGACTGTACTTCTTCCTAGAGATGCTGCCTGGCCTGCTGTGTTCCACCAGTATTTTGTGTGTGTTGCTTGAATTTCCAGCATCTGCAGATTTCCTCGTGTTTGCAGCTTTATTTTCATTCCTTTTATTGTGCGGTCAACAACACGAGTGCTTTATAATGGAGTCAGATTTTGATTTTTGGCATTTAACTCACTCAATGGTCATCCTTGCCACTGACTCCAGCGTGCTGTACCCTGCGGCTGTGAAGTTATCCTTGTATCGCTCCATCTTGATAGCCTGAAGCCAATCACCTACACCACGGAAGGATGTGAAGTCGAGGGTATGCTGATCGAGAAGTGGATTGATTGGTCTGTACGGGGGGAGACCAGATAAAATTACCTCAGCTGATACACTCCCAATGTTGTAAGCAAATCACAGAGTCACATTAAAAAGAAACCAGTCATCATCTAACTACAGCAATAAGATTGAAAGTGTTCAGAGAATATTTACAAGAATGTTGTCAGGACTTGAGGACCAGAGTTATAGGCAAATGTTGAATAGATTAGCACTTCATTCCCTGGAGTGTAGAAGAATGAAGGAAGATTTGATAGAGCAATACAAAACTCTGAAGGGTTTTGGTAATATAAATGGAAGCAGACATTTTTTCACTGAGGTTGGGTGAGACTAGAACTGGAGGTTAAGGGTGAAATGTTTAAGGGGAACCTGAGGTGGAATTTCTTCAATCAGAAGGTCATGTGGGTGTGGAATGAGCTGTCAGCAGAAGTGGTGGATGTGAGTTCGATTTCAGCAGTAAAGAGAAATTTGGTTAAGTATGACGGGCTATGGTCCAGGTGGGACTAGGCGGAATAATAGTTTGGCATGGGCTAGATGGGCCACTGGCCCTGTTTCTGCGTATAATGTTCTCTGTATCCATGGCATGGCAAATAATTTAATTGACAGCTTAATGATGTCCGGAGAATCCGAATGGAGCAAAATATTCTCATTGGTGGTTTAATTTGTAAACGTGTGGCTGACTGTTTGAACCAAGATGTTATGAAAGCCTTTGTTTAAAAGGAGAGCAAGTTGTTGAGAGTAGGGAAGCTCCAAAGGCAGAGCCCAAGCTTAGTCTCAAACCCTGTAATAGCTACTATTCTATAAATTTCCTGAGTATGCAAACAGGAAAATGATTCTCAGGGTTGTATATGGTGACATATAAATACTCTGATAGTAAAATTTACTTTGCACTTTGATCATCTACTTTATCTATACTTCTCATAACTTTACATATCCCTTCCAGTGGTGGGGTAGAGATACATCTTTACCAAAGGAGGTGCCAGGCACTCCTTCCCTTTGCTAGCCTACAGGTCACCTTTGAGCAAGGTGTAGCACCTGCTTAATCACTCAGTCAGGGTCACGTGAAGTCATGGAAGCTGGTGGTGAATGGTTGTATGAGCAACTAGTGCATATCACAAGTCCTGGTTGTGTGAACACTGACGTCAGGTAGACAATCTCTCAAGAGAACTGATAATGGATGGGGTCACCTGTCTTGTAAAGGCTCTGTCCAGAAGAAGGCAATGGCAAACCACTTCAGTAAAAAATTTCTGTAGACCATGATCGCCCACATTATACGACATGGCACATAATGAACGAATGAACATATCTTGAGAACTATGTCTCCTATTTCTGGTCTCACTTGTCAGTGGAACCAACTTACTTGCTCTATCTTATCAACCCCTTTCGTAATTTTATATGCTTCTGTAAGATCCCCTCTCCATTCTTCTGAATTCCAGCAACTATAGTCCCAAGTGACCTAATCTCTCCTCACAAGCCAACCCCCTCAGCTTTAGAGATAACTTCCTGAAACTTCTCTGCACCACCTCCAAATGCAATACATCTTTTCTCAAGTAAGAAGAGCAGGACTGCCCGGAATACTCCAGGAACGATCTCATCAGTATCCTGTAAAGTTGCAGCTCACCTCCCTTATCTTAAATACAACCTCTCTCGCAATAAAGGCCAACATACCGTTGCCTTCTTGATAAATTGCGCCTGCAAACCAAACGGTTATGATTTTGTGCACAAACACTCTCAGGACCCTTTGCACAACAACCTGCTGCAAACGTTCACCATTTTGATCTTGTAATTTCCCTTCCACTTGCTTACACTGGCATCATGGTCGATAGAGTTTTTGTGCTGAACTCTACAATTTCTGAAACAAGCTGTGTTAATGAATTGAAATTCAAGGCGTAGGCATCCTTTAAAGATAAAGATGACTTTATTTTGCCATATGTACATTGAGATATATAGTGAAATGCGACAAACACCATCCGAGCAGGATTATTTTCCATTTAGGTTGGGATTAGAATTAGAGGTCATGGGTTAAGGGTGAAAGATGAGAAGTTTAAGGGGAACACGAGGGGACTTCTACACTGAGAGGGCGGTGAGTGTGCGGAATGAGCTGCCAGGACAAATGGCGCATGTGGGATCGATTTCAACGTTTAAGATGAGTTTAGATAGGTACATAAGTGTAAGGAGGGCGATGGGAGTAGGCAGTTTACATGGCTTTGGAATGGGCTAGATGGGCCGAAGGGCCTGGTTCTCTGCTGTACCTTTCAATGACTCTATGTGCTGGCTGTTTATTTGTTGATTGACGGAATGGGCCCTTCTGGCTCTTGGAGCTGTGCCGCCAGCAACCTACCAGTCCTAGCCTAGTCACAGGACCAATTAACCTACTAACTGGCACACCTTTAGTCTGTGGGAGGAAACCGGAGCACCCGGAGGAAACCCACACGTTCCGCAGACAGGACACACAAACTCCTTACACAGGATCGCAGGATTTGAACTCGCGGTTCCGACACCCTGACCTGTAATAGCGTTGCAGTAACTGCTACTCTACCGTGTGTGTGTTCCTATGCTTCCGGCACAAACACAGCGTACTCGGAAGTTACCAAGCATAACCAATAGGTCTATGGACTACAGAGGAAAACGGATCACCCAGAGGAAACCCATGGTCCCAAGAAGAACGTACCAACTCCTTACTGACTGCAGTGGGAATTCAACCGTGATCCTACAGCTTGTGCTGTAAAGTGTTATGCTAAAAGCTACGATATTACACTGGGCTACTAGGAACAGAAGCCATCATGATTGAACCTGTAACTCCATGTCCTTAACACTTCCACTTATGCAAAACTTTGATCCCCCTCCTGCCATCACTGCCGTGCAGTAGAGTTGTGTCCATATTCTCCCTCACCTACTGCAAGTCCCCACAGGAACCTTCAGACTGTTTGGATTCCGGATCATTTTGTCCAGGATGCCGACTATCTGGTCAAACTTGGGTCTCTCACTGCGTTCTTGTTGCCAGCAGTCAAGCATCAATTGGTGAAGACCAGGTGGACAGTCCATGGGAGCAGGGAGACGGTAACCCTCCTCGATAGCCTTTATAACCTTGACGACAAAGAGGTGAAAGTAGATTAGTGCATTAGAATCAGAATCAGGTTTATTATCACTGGTATTTGTTGTTTTGTGGCAATAGTACAATGCAATACATACAAAATACTAAGAAATTTGGGGGTAGCAGGGTGGAGATACATCTGTACCAAAGGAGGTGTAAGGCACTCTTTCCCTCTGCTAGCCTGAGGTCACCATTGGGCGAAGTGTAGCACCAAACAGGGTCACGTGAAGCAATGGGACCAGGTGGTGGACGGTTGTATGAGCAGCTGGTGCACATCACAAGTCCTGGTTATGCGACCACTGACACCAAGCAGGCAATCTCTGAAAGGTATTGATAATGGCTGGGGCACCCATCTTGTAAAGACACTCCCCAGAAGAAGGCAATGGCCAAAAGCAATCATGGTCATGGAAAGACCATGATCACCCACGTCATTGAACAAGGGACATAATGATGATGGTGACAAGAAATAAATGAAAAATAAAAAAGTAGCTTAGATAGACATATTGATGATAGGAAAATGGAGGGTTATATAGGAGGGAAGAGTTAGGTTGATCTTAGAGTAGGTTAAAAAGTCAGCACAACTTTGTAGGTTGAAGGTCCTGGTCTGTGTTCTATGTTAAAAAGTGAACAAAATAGTGGGGTGGTGTTCCTGGGTTTATCATCCATTCAGAGATCTGGTGGCAGAGAAGAAGTTTTTCCAAAGGTATTGAATGTGTCTTCAGGCTCCTGTAACTCCTCCCTGATGGAAGTAATGAGAAGAGAGTAAAGCAAGTTCTCCCACACTCTAAAGTAATTCACCAGCAGTATAAAGCAAAGTCACACTGTGCTTAGAAAAATGCTTTTGATTTCGATGTGGACAGACCCGCAATTTCTTGTTTGAAATAAACTCATACCACTCCTGTTTTGTTGACTACCAGCAGTACCGATGAGGGAATCTATCTACTGCTTTCCGTTGAGGAGATCAGCTTGGCTCCTTGTTGTTTGCTTTAAGTTAAACAATGATTCAGAGAAATATTCTGGGTCCCTTTAGAACAGAGATGAGGAGGAATTTTCTTAGCCAGAGGGTGGTGAATTAGTGGAATTCAAAGTCACAGACAGTTCTGAAAGCCAAGTCATTTGGTATATTTAAAGCAGAGGCTGATCAATCGTAAGACCATAAGGTATAAGAGCAGAATTAGGCCATTTGGCTCATCGAGTCTGCTCCATTTCGTCATGCCCGATCCATTTTCCCTCTCAGCCCCAGTCTCCTGCATTCTCTCTGTAACCCTTCATGACTTGACCAATCAAGAAACTATCAATCTCTGCCTTATATATATATATATATATATATATATATATGCAATGACTTCGCCTCGATAGTTGCCCATGGTAATGGATCCTACAGATTATCCACCCTCTGGCTAAAGAAATTCTTCTTTATAAATAGATAAATAGATTGATAGATAGACATACTTTATTGATGCTGAGGGAAATTGGGTTTCGTTACAGTTGCACCAACCAAGAATAGAGTATAAACATAGCAATATAAAACCATAAATAATTAAATAATAATATGCAAATTATGCCAGATGGAAATACGTCCAGGACCAGCCTATTGGCTCAGAGGGTCTGGTTCTCCAAGGGAGGAGTTGTAAAGTTTGATAGCCACAGGCAGGAATGACTTCCTATGACGCTCAGTGTTCACCTTCATTCTAAGTGGATATCCCTGTATTCTGAGTCTGTGTCCTCGTGTCCTAGATTCCCCCACCAAAGGAAACAACCTCTCCACATCCACTCTGTCAAGGCCTTTCAACATTCAATGGGTTTCAATGAGATCCCCCCTCACTCTTATGTCTTATGGTCTCATGCAACCTTGTGAATGAAGCAGGTCTTGTCTCAAGAGATCAACAGCCACCTGACTGACCTGGGAGCTAGCCTAACAATTTTCTCGGGGTAATGTAGAAGATAGCAGTACTGATGACAGAATACATCCCTTTCATTGAGGAGATCAGTTTGACTCCCAGTTGCTCATTTTACGTTGAATATTGATTCAAAGGAACATTGTGAGTCCCTTTAGTACAGAGATGAGGAGGAATTTCTTTAGCCAGAGGGTGGTGATATTGTGGAATGTGTGGATGGCCAAGTCATTGGGTATAGTTAAAAGTGGAGGTTATATTCTTCATTAGTATGGATGTCAAGGGTTACAGAGAGAAGGCAGGACCAGGAGAATGATGTTGAAAGGGAAACTAAGCCATGATCGAATTGAGGAGCAAATACTGGGCTGATGGGCCAAATTCTGCTCCTGTGTCTTATATACAAATCAACCAAGCCTTGTTTCAAGAGCAGTGTACCCGATTGACTTTGAAGTTAGATTCACATTTTTCTCGGGGTAATCTAACACAAAATTTGGAAGAGTGGTGGCAGGGGATGAATCTTCCCATTTGACGGGGTCTGAGAAGGAGGGAATGGAAATTGCTCCTCTGCTGTTGTTTTGCTAACTATCTCTATTCCCTTTTCTGACAGTATGATTACCATCAACACTGAGGGCTGTCACACAGTAACACCCAGATATTGTTACGCTTAAATTGTGATGCCAGGAGAACAGCACTGAACTGGAAACCTGCAGCCAAATTCCTTTCCTCCTGAACCATTTCAAATTCACGTCTCCTTGAGGCCATGGGTTTTGTTTTTTGTTGGTCCATAACAATCTGCAAAATGGGGAGAGGGAGAAGGCTGGCATGATAAGACAGAATGTGAAGAAGGTTGTAAGGCAGATTTTGACAGAGTTCGACTTTGGGCCCTACTGATGATGCTGTCATATCCCCAGATGGTTGCTAGATGCTCGGTTTTAAATCTCTGCTGAATAAGATGCAGCCTCACCTTACATTTGCTTCCCTTCTTAAACACAAAGCCACTTTTGGTTTACTCTCTTCTCACCAGAGCAGAGCAGAGTTCTGCAAACCATACAGATGATCCCGAATAGTTTCTGGTGTTTACTTAGAACCATAGAACACTACAGCACAGAAAACAGGCCACTCGGCCCTTCTACTCTGTGCTGAAACTTTATTCCACAAGACCCATTGACCTGTACCCAGTCTATAACACTCCAGACCTCTCCCATCCATGTATCTATCCAATTTATTCTTAAAACTTAAGAGTGAGCCCGCATTTACCACGTCAGATTGCAGCTCGTTCCACACTCCCACCACTCTCTGAGTGAAGAGGTTCCCCCTAAACCTTTCCCCTTTCACACTAAAGCCAGGTCTTCTTGTATTTCCCTCTCCTAATCTAAGTGGAAAGAGTCTACTCGCATTTACTCTGTCTATACCCCCCATAATTTTGTAAACCTCTATCAAATCCCCCCTCATTCTTCTATGCTCCAAAGAATAAAGTCCTAACTTATTCAATTTTTCCCTGTAACTCAACTCCTAGACCCAGCAACATCCTAGTAAATCTTCTCTGCACTCTTTCAATTTTACTGATATCCTTCCTCTAGTCAGGAGACCAGAACTGCACACAATACTCCAAATTTGGCCTCACCAATGTCTTACACAACCTCACCATAACATCCCAACTCCTATACTCAATACTTTGATTTATGAATGCCAGGATGCCAAAAGCCTTCTTTACAACCCTGTCTACCTGTGACGCCAATTTCAGGGAATTATGTATCTGAACTCCCAGATCGATTTGTTCCTCTGCACTCCTCGGTGTCCTACCATTTACTGTGTATGTCCTACCTTGATTTGTCCTTCCAAAATGCAACAACTCACACTTGTCTGCATTAAATTCCATCTGCCATTTTCTGGCCCATTTTTCTAGTTGGTCCGGGTCCCTCTGCAAGCTTTGAAAGCCTTCCTCACTGTCCACAACGCCTCCAATCTTAGTGCCATCAGCAAACTTGCTGATCCAAGTTACTACATTATCACCTAGATCATTGATATAGACAACAAACAACAATGGTCCCAGCAGAGATCCCTGAGGCACACCACTAGTCACAGGCCTCCAGTCTGAGAAGCAATCATCCACTACCACTCTCTGTATTCTCCCACACAGCCAATTTCGAATCCAGTTTACAGCCTCTCCATGGATACCTAGTGTCTGAACCTTCTGAACTACCCTCCCATGTGGGACCTTGTCAAAGGCTTTACTAAAGTCCATGTAGACAACATCCACAGCCTTTCCTTCATCTACTTTCTTGGTAACCTCCTTGAAAAACTCTACAAGTTTTGTAAAACACGATCTACCACGCACTCAGCCATGCTGACTATCTTTAATCAGCCCTTGGCTGTCCAAATACTTGTATATCCGATCCCTCAGAACACCTTCCAATAATTTAGCTACTGCTGATGTCAGGGTCACTGGCCTGTAATTGCCTGGTTTATTTTGGGAGCCTTTTTTAAACAACAGAACGACATGAGCTACCCTCTAATCCTCCGGCACCGCACCTGTGGCTAAGGACATTTTAAATATTTCTGCCAGGGCCCCTGCAATTTCTACACTAGTATCTCTCAAGGTCCGAGGAAATATCATGTCAGGCCTGGGGGATTTATCTGCCTTTATTCGCTGTAAGGCAGCAAGCACCTCCTCCTCTTTAATCTCTGTATGTTCCATGACACTGCTGCTTGTTTCCCTTCCTTCCATATACGCTATGCCAGTTTCCTGAGTAAATACTGATGCAAAAAACTGTTTAAGATCTCCCTCATCTCATGAGGCTCCACACATAGACAACCACTCTGATCTTCTAGGGGACCAATTTTGTCCCTTACTATCCTTTTACTCTTAAACATACTTGTAGGAACTCTTTGGGTTACCTTCACATTATCTGCCAAAGCAACCTCATGTCTTCTTTTTGCCTTCCTGATTTCCTTCTTTAGTATTTTCTTACATTTTCTATACTCTTCAAGTACTTCATTTGTTCCTTGTTGCCTATACCTGCTATACACCTCTCCCTTTTTCTTAACCAGATCGCCAGTATCCCTTGAAAACCAAGGTTCCCTATGCCTGTTAACTTTGCCTTTAATCCTGGCAGGAACATGCAAACTCTGCACTCTCAAAATTTCGCCTTTGAAGGCCTTCCACATACTGAACATATCCTTGCCAGAAAACAACTTATCCCAATCCACTCTTCCTAGATCCTTTTTCCTCAAAATTGGCCCTTCTCCAATTTAGAACCTCAACTTGAGGACCAGAACTATCCTTATCCATAATTAACTTGAAACTAATGACATTATGGTCGCTGGACCCAAAATGTTCACCTACACATACTTATCATAACTAATCTGCTGGCGGAGAAGCTGACAGCAATGCAGGTGGATACTTCCCTGGTATCATGGATTATTGATCACTTGACTGGCAGACCACAGTACGTATTCTTGCAACACTGTGTGTCCGACAGAGTGATCAGCAGCACTGGGGCTCCACAGGGGACTGTCTTGTCTCTCTTTCTCTTCACCATTTACAACTCGGACTTCAACTACTGCACAGAGTCTTGTCATCTTCAGAAGTTTTCTGATGACTCTGCCATAGTTGGATGCATCAGCAAGGGAGATGAGGCTGAGTACAGGGCTACGGTAGGAAACTTTGTCACATGGTGTGAGCAGAATTATCTGCAGCTTAATGTGAAAAAGACTAGGAGCTGGTGGTAGACCTGAGGAGAGCTATGGTACCGGTGACCCCTGTTTCCATCCAGGGGGTCAGTGTGGACATGGTGGAGGATTACAAATACCTGGGGATACGAATTGACAATAAACTGACTGGTCAAAGAACACTGAGGCTGTCTACAAGAAGGATCAGAGCCGTCTCTATTTCCTGAGGAGACTGAGGTCCTTTAACATCTGCTGGACGATGCTGAGGATGTTCTACGAGTCTGTGGTGGCCAGTGCTATCATGTTTGCTGTTGTGTGCTGGGGCAGCAGGCTGAGCGTGGCAGACACCAACAGAATCAACAAACTCACTCGTAAGGCCAGTGATGTTGTGGGGATGGAACTGGACTCTCTCACGGTGGTGTCTGAAAAGAGGATGCTGTCCAAGTTGCATGCCATCTTGGTCAATGTCTCCCATCCACTACATAATGTACTGGGTGGGCACAGGAGTACATTCAGCCAGAGACTCATTCCTCCGAGATGCAACACAGAGCGTCATAGGAAGTCATTCCTGCCTGTGGCCATCAAACTTTACAACTCCTCCCTTGGAGGGTCAGACACCCTGAGCCGATAGGTTGGTCCTGACTTATTTCATAATTTACTGGCATAATTTACATATTACTATTTAACTATTTATGGCTCTATTACTATTAATTATTTATGGTGCAACTGTAACGAAAACCAATTTCCCCCGGGATCAATAAAGTATGACTATGACTAATCCTAAATAGGCAGCACAGTAGAATGCAGCAGTTAGCGCAAAACTTTACACGGGCCAGCTGTAAGATCGGGTTTGATCCTTGCTGCTGTCTGTAAGAAATTTGTACATTCTCCCTATGTCTATGTGGGCCTCCTCCAGGAGCTCCTTTTTTCCTCCCAACTTCCAAAAGACCTATAGGTTAGGGCTAGTGAGTGGTGTTGGTGCCAGAAGCACCACTTTTCCTTCGCTACATCGACGACTGCATTGGCGCTGCTTCCTGCACGCATGCAGAACTCGTTGACTTTATTAACTTTGCCTCCAACTTTCACCCTGCCCTCAAGTTTACTTGGTCCATTTCCGACACCTCCCTCCCCTTTCTAGATCTTTCTGTCTCTGTCTCTGGAGACAGCTTATCCACTGATGTCTACTATAAGCCTACTGACTCTCACAGCTATCTGGACTATTCCTCTTCTCACCCCGTCTCTTGCAAAAACGCCATCCCCTTCTCGCAATTCTTCCGTCTCTGCCGCATCTGCTCTCAGGATGAGGCTTTACATTCTAGGATGAGGGAGATGTCTTCCTTTTTTAAAGAAAGGGGCTTCCCTTCCTCCACTATCAACTCTGCTCTTAAACGCATCTCCCCCATTTCACGTACATCTGCTCTCACTCCATCCTCCTGCCACCCCCCTAGGAATAGGGTTTCCCTGGTCCTCACCTACCACCCCACCAGCCTCCGGGTCCAACATGTTATTCTCCGTAACTTCCACCACCTCCAACGGGATCCCACCACTAAGCACATCTTTCCCTCCACCCCTCTCTCTGCATTCCGCAGGGATCGCTCCCTACGCAACTCACTTGTCCATTCGTCCCTCCCATCCCTCCCCACTGATCTCCCTCCTGGCACTTATCCGTGTAAGCGGAACAAGTGCTACACATGCCCTTACACTTCCTCCCTTACCACCATTCAGGGCCCCAAACAGTCCTTCCAGGTGAGGCAACACTTCACCTGTGAGTCGACTGGGGTGATATACTGCGTCCGGTGCTCCCGATGTGGCCTTTTATATATTGACGAGACCCGACGCAGACTGGGAGACCGCTTTGCTGAACATCTACGCTCTGTCCGCCAGAGAAAGCAGGATCTCCCAGTGGCCACACATTTTAATTCCACATCCCATTCCCGTTCTGACATGTCTATCCACGGCCTCCTCTACTGTGAAGATGAAGCCACACTCAGGTTGGAGGAACAACACCTTACATTCCGTCTGGGTAGCCTCCAACCTGATGGCATGAACATCGACTTCTCTAACTTCCGCTAATGCCCCACCTCCCCCTCGTACCCCATCTGTTACTTATTTTTATACACACATTCTTTCTCTCACTCTTCTTTTTCTCCCTCTGTCCCTCTGAATATACCCCTTGCCCATCCTCTGGGTCCCCCCCCCCCTTGTCTTTCTTCCCAGACCTCCTGTCCCATGATCCTCTCGTATCCCTTTTGCTTATCATCTGTCCAGCTCTTGGCTCCATCCCTCCCCCTCCTGTCTTCTCCTATCATTTTGGATCTCTCCCTCCCCCTCCAACTTTCAAATCCCTCACTCACTCTTCCTTCAGTTAGTCCTGACGAAGGGTCTCGGCCTGAAACGTCAACTGCACCTCTTCCTAGAGATGCTGCCTGGCCTGCTGCGTTCACCAGTAACTTTTATATGTGTAGCTTCAAATCCGGATCTTTTTACCCCAATGTTTTATAAAATCTTTGATGTCTGTCACTCCATTCACTGGAGCTAACAAATCATGAGAGGACTTGCATTTACAGTGAAAAGTAATCCAACTTTTGATTGTGTAGCCTGCATAGAATTAATTGTCATCTTTTTTCTTTAGCTAAGGCTAATTGAGGGCCTGACATGTTTCAAATCTATTTACACAAATGAATACATTGATTAAATATTACCTTGATAGAATTGCCTCTCACCTTACAGATAATTTCCCATCAAGCTTGGAGCACTGGGAACTTATAATTATCCCGCAGTGGAATTTCAGGTTTGTTACCCAGTGGTTCTGGTAATGCCTCAGTTGGAGTATTGTCAGGAGCTTGGGGCCTCTTATTTAAGGAAGGGTGTGCTGACATTGGATAGGGATCAGAGGAGATTTACAAGAATGATTCTGGGAATGACAGCCTTATCGTATGACGAGCTAGGGCCTTTACTAGCTTGAATTTAGAGAAGGGGGGGTGGGGGTGAATCCCATTGAAACATATCGAATAGTGAAAGGCCTCGGTAGAGCGGATGTGGAGAAGATGTTTCCTATGTCAGGGGTGTCTAGGACCAGAGGACACAGCTTCGGAATAGAGGGATGCCGTCACTTTAGAATGGAGATGAGAACGAATTTCATTAGCCAGAGGGTCGTGAATCTGTGAAATTCGTTGCCACAGGCGGCAGTGGAGACCAGGACATTGGGTTTAAGAGGGATAATAAATCAGCCTTGATGAAATGGCAGAGCAGACTTAATGTGCCGAATGGCCTAATTCTGCTCTTATGTCTTCTGACCTTATGGTTCAATATGGATGTGATTTCAACCACACACAAGGTAAATGTTGTGCTAATTGTTCCATCCCTAATACAGGCTACTTACGTCCTGATTGGACATGTCCCAGTAAGGTCGCTCTCCATAGGACATGACTTCCCACATCACTATTCCATAACTCCACACGTCACTGGCTGATGTAAACTTGCGGTACTGAATGGCCTCAGGGGCAGTCCACCGTACTGGAATTTTACCACCCTGAGAAAACAAGGAACACAATATCATGAAATGCCAAAGTTCAATTTTATAATGATTTTGAATTTGCTATATTTCAATGCATAGTGTGGCGTGTGGCCAATAGGTTAAGGCGTCGGTTTAGTGATCTGATGGTTGCTAGTTCGAGCCTCAGCTGATGCAGCGTGTTGTGTCCTTGAGCAAGGCACTTCACCACACATTGCTCTGCGACGACACCAGTGCCAAGCTGTATGGGTCCCAGTGCCCTTTCTTTGGTGTGGAGAGGGGAGACTTGCAGCATGGGCAATCGCTGGTCTTCCATACAACCTTGCCCAGGCCTCTGTCAACATCGAAAATTGATGGGCAGCCCAAGAGAAAAAGAAGATTTCTAATTATTTCCACACCACCAGTTTCAGGAATAGTTACTACCCTTCAACCATCAAGCTCCTGAACCAGTGCGGATAACTTCACTCACCTCAACTTTGAACTGAGTCCTCGACCTTTGGACTCATTTTCAAGGAATCTACAACTCATGTTCTCAGTTTTATTTATTACTGATTTATTTATTGTTATTATTAGCTGTTTTTTTTGTATTTGCACATTTTGCCTGCTTTTGCACTTTGGTTGTTTGTCTGTGTACAGTTTTTAATTGATTTTATTGTGTTTCTTTGTACCTACTGTGAAGGCTTAAACAAAAATGAATCTCAGGGTTGTATATAGTGACTTATACTGTACGTTCTTTGACAATAAATTTACTTCGGACTTTGATCTTGATTATCTTGGGAGGTACTTATGATGCTTTGCCACTATGTTCTCCATCTTAACAAGTATTTAAAATCGATTTGTTTTTGATAGCTTTTAGCACTGCTGAAATGGTCAGCAATTTCTCATGATTCATCCACCCCTCTTCACCAGCCAAACATCCCACCAAGCTCACTCCACTTCACTAAATATATGTATAACCATGTTACACGTTTCAATCACCCTCCAGCTAAGGAAACAAAATGAGAGAATAGAAAAAAAACACGTTGTCCAAATGTTATCATACAAAAAATAGAATAGAGAGCACAGAATCAACCCCTTGGGCCAAAGGTGCCGAACCATGCCAATCCCATATGCCTATATTTGGCACAAACCTTTCTAATCTATGTTAATGTCCAAATATCTCTTAAGCTTTTTAGTTGAATGAAGTTCAAGACCAAGAAGTCAAGGAGCCTTGTTCTTAGGACAGGAAAGCTGGTTGACTTTCATTTCACCCTTTGTGGAGAGGAGGTTCCATCCATTCAGGACCAACCAGTTAAGAGTCTCAGGCGATGGTACACAGAGGAGCTGAGAGACACCAAGAGGGTTCAAGAGACAGGAGAACAGATCAGCAGAGGTCTGAAGTCTGTTGACAAGTGTGGCTTGCCTGGCAAGTTGAAGTTGTGGTGCTTGCAGTATGGACTGATGCCACGGATAATGTGGCCACTAACTGTCTATGAAGTGGCAATGTCCCATGTTGAGGCAACGGAACGAAAGATCAACAAGTATGTGAAGCAGTGGCTTGGAGTACCGAGCAGCCTCATCAATGTTGCAATCCACAGTAGCCAGACAAAGCTTACCATCCCAGTGCAATCCCTTGTTGAGGAGGTCAAGGTAGCCAAGGTAAGATCATTCTTGATGCTTCGAGACTCAAAAGACCCTGTCATCAAGAACACCCAGTTGGATGTGAGATCAGGCAGGAAGTGGTCAGTCCGTGTAGCAGTTGATGAGGCAGAATCTAGACTGAAGCACAAGGAGATGGTTGGGGCTATCCAGCTAGGCCGCCAGGGACTTGGATGGACAACCCACAAGTGGTGGTCATCTTCTACAGGTAAGGAGCGCCGTGAGCTTGTAACACAAGAAATACGAGAGGTAGAAGAGGAGAAGAGGTTAACTGAAACAGCTGGCCTGGCCAAACAAGGGGCTTGGACCCGGTGAGAAAGTGTTGAACAATGACACCTATCTTGGAATGTTCTGTGGCAGATGGAACCGCTCCACATTTCTTCTTTATGCAGAGCAGCGTACGATCTGCTCCCAACACCTGCCAACCTCAGCACCTGGTATGAAGATAGGACAGACAGGTGTGCTGCTTGTGGCAAGAAGGGAACACTTCAACATACCTTGAGTGCATGCAGAGTCAATCTTTTCAGCAGCTTGTACCCTTGGGGACATAACAACGTTCTCTGAGGATCTAACCTGGTCCCAATGTATCAACGCAGCTATAAAGAAGGCAAGTCAGCGACTATACTTCATTAGGAGTTTGAAGAGATTTGGTACATCACCAAAAACACTCACAAGTTTCTACAGAAGGACTGAGTCCTGACGAAGGGTCTCGGCCCGAAACGTCGACTGTACCTCTTCCTAGAGATGCTGCCTGGCCTGCTGCGTTCACCAGCAACTTTGATGTGTGTTGCTTGAATTCCCAGCATCTGCAGAATACCTCGTGTTTACATTGAACCCATAAACACTATCTTACTACTTTTTAAAAATGTCTACTTTTGCACTACCTATTTAATTTAATTATTTAATATACATATACTTACTCTAATTCAGTTTTTCCTGTCTGTATTTATCATGTATTATACTGCTGCCGCAAAGTTAACAAATTTCACGGTATATTCCGGTGATATTAGTTATTCTGATCCTGATTCTAAATGTAATTTCTAGTACTTTTTATGTATTGCAGTGTACTGCTGCCACAAAACAACAAATCTCACAGCCTGTTTCAGTGATGTTAAACTTGATTCTGATTCTAAATCACCCGTGCAGGTCAGTATCACAGATACTCAATGCTTCTGTTTATTATCTCTAGCCATGTATTGACACTATGCATATTCAATAACTGATATGATTTGTTGTATGGGCAAAGATATTATCAGTGACATTTTGATAAAAAGGATTCTTTTTCCTGGAAAAAGGAATCAGGTGACTGATAAAACAGACACAATTTCACAGTTTAACAAAAATCAACTCAGTTTGTCTCCTCAGATGTGCAACTTTGTAACCTCTATGTGATTTAAGACTTTGATCATTACCGCAGTATAAATGGGAAGTTATGATTGCTTGGGCACGCACTAAATCTTGTTGAAGGGTATCTTGGTCCATCATAATTTATTGAGAAGGTGGATCAAGTGTCAGAAACATAGGTTCTGATCTGAAATAGACTTGATTGAGCTCAATTTCAGTTTGTGCACACATATATCGCCTGACAGACACCTCAAGGTACATTACAAACCAGCGATACATCAAGTAATTTCCGATGACATGACAGTTCATGAGTAGGACAATTTGTGAATGTCATTTCATAGCACTTTTATAATACAAGCCAAGATCCAAACTTGTCGTTGAGTCCTGGAACACTGCAGCACAGAAAAAGGCTCTTCAGCCCATCCAAACTCTTTGTCCGCCTATTCCCATCGATCTGCACTCAGATCATACCCCTCCCATCCATGGATCTATCCAAACCTCTCTTCAATGTTGCAATTGAAACCGCATCCACCACTTGCTTGTCTCACACTCTCACCACCCTCTGAATGAAGAAATTCCACCCCCCCATGTTCCCTTTAAGCATTTCACCTTTCTCCCTTAACCCATGACCTATAGTTCTAATCCCACCCAGCCTCAGTGGAAAAAGCCTGCTTGCATTTACCCTATCCTGTTTTGTAATGCTTGATCAAATCTCCCCTCATTCCAGCCCTAACCTACTCAACCTTTCCCTATAACTCTGGTCTTCAAGGCCTGGCAATATCCTTGTAGATTTTCTCTGCACTCTTTCAATCGTATTAACATCCTTCCTGCGGGTAGGTGACCAGACCCTCCAAATTGTGCACGTGATTGAACCCCTATTTACAACTAGAAAGATACAATTTTATAATGCTTTATTCCTTACATGCATTAGCTATCTTATTGCTATGAGTGCTTTGTGGCATGCGTCACTGTGCATTTTGCACTCTGGCCCCAGGGTAACACTGTTTCCTTTGGCTGTATACATGGGTATTCATGTATGGTTGAATGACAATTAAAATTAAAATACAGTTTAAAAATTTAAAGAACTGAACATCAACTGAAAGAAAAAAACACTATGCCTTTTTTTACCACAAGATATTGCAATACCGGTATGAGAAAATGTTTACTGAAAAATTACTTACTCCCAGCCTGAGGCAGCTTTCTGTTCCATGCGATGAGTAATTTTTAAATAGTTACATTGTCATTCTTTCAATTACCCAAGGCTAATTTTAGACTAAAGACTCTGATATGACTCAAAGTTGAGAAGGTACCACTACCCTGAAAAATGCTCCTTGTGCTTTAATCTTTAAATGGTAAGTAGTGTCTGAGTGACAGAAGGCGAGGAAGTGGGAATACAGGGAGCCATTTCTGGTTGGCTGCCAGTGACTAGTAGAGCTCTGCAGGGTCAGTGTTGGGACCACTTTCTTTTCAGTGATTTGGGTGACAGAACTGCCAGTTTTGTGGACGATGCAAAGATAGGTGGAGGGGCAGGAAGTGTTGAGGAAGCAGGGAGTCTGCAGAAGGATTTCAGACAGATTAGGAGAACGGGCAAAGAAGTGGCAAACGGAATGCAGTGTCAGGAAGTGTATGATCATGCACTTTGGTAGAAGGAATAAAAGCACAAACTACTTTCTAAATGGAGAGCAAACGCAGTAGTCAGTGCTGCAAAGAAACTGGGGAACAGCACACTGTTGATTTCTCCTCGTATAGTGCCAAAACATTTGCAAATGGATCGTCAAGATCAGAGAACAACTCAACCCAACCAGGAATTTCTTTATCAAGAGGGTTGTAAATCTGTGGAATTCATCTCCACAGACAGCTGTGCAGGATACGTCATTGTGCATGTTTAGAGCGGAGGCTGAAAGATTCTTGATTAGTCAATCAAATGTTACAGGGAGAAGACAGGAGAATGGGGTTGAGGGGGATAATAAATCAGCTATCATGGAATGGTGGATCAGACTCGATGGCCCGAATGGCACAATTCTGCTCCTATGTCTTGTGGCTTTACTGAATATGAATAAACAGTAAACTTTAACTGGGAGAGCAGACATCAGTGGTGGAAGTGCTTTTTGAAACTGTGACCATTTTTACTCACTGTTGTGGTGTAGACAGCCTCTGGGTCATCTTCCACAATCCTCGAGAGGCCAAAGTCAGAAACTTTGCAGACAAGGTTGCTATTGACCAGAATGTTCCGTGCTGCCAGGTCTCTGTGCACATATCCCATGTCGGCGAGGTACCTCATCCCAGCTGCAATCCCACGCATCATCCCAACCAGCTGAATCACGGTGAACTGGCCATCATGCTTCTAATGGGAGAAAGCAATCACATTGTAAAAAAGTTCAGAAGAAAAATCTGTCCACTTAAATGCACTTAACCAGAAAAGATGTCTAATTAAGTGAACTTTATTTATCTATTTATTTATTTAGAGATACCCTTCCAGCCTAATAAGGTGCACCACTCAGCAACCCACCTGTTTAACCCTAGCCTAATCACCGGGCAACTCACAATGGCCAATTACCCAACTAATCTGTATGTCTTTGGAATATGGGAGGAAAGCTGAGCACCTGGAGGAAGCTCATGCAATCATAGATAGGATGTAGAGAAACTCCTTCCAAAACTCGCCAGAATTAACTCCAATCTCTGACGCCCCGAGCTGTAATCACGTCATCAACTCTTACTTGCAGAACTAGCAGACTAATTTCACCAACAAGCCAAAGTCAATGAACCTTTGCTTCCAAACGCAGGCACGCAGCTTGGTTCATGAATTGTGCACCTTCCTCCCTGTCATATAACTAGGGTTGCCAACTGCTCCGTATTAGCCGGGACATCCCGTATGTTGGGCTAAATTGGTTTGTCCCATACGGGACCGCCCTTGTCCCGTATTTCCCCCTCCAAGGTACAGCGTTCCTATGAAAACTTTCGTGCCGAAATGGCGTGAAGAGAAGAAGCAATTACCATTAATTTATATGGGAAAAAAATTTTGAGCGTTCCCAGACCCAAAAAATAACCTACCAAATCATACCAAATAACACATAAAACCGAAAATAACACTAACATATAGTAAAAGCAGGAATGATATGATAAATACACAGCCTATATAAAGTAGAAATAATGTACGTACAGTGTAGGCGAGAAGATTAAGCCAAATCCGATTTGTGGAAAAAAAATCGGCACGTACACGCATGCGCACACAGGTGCCCGCACAAGGCTTCATGGTCATGGTAGTCTTTCTTGGAGTAAACGCAAGTGACTGCTACTTTTGTCCCTTATTTGGGAGTAAGAAAGTTGGCAATCCTACATACATTTGTTGCTACTATTTCCCGGCAGATGGCTTGGGAAATGTAATGGAAGAACCCTGACAATCTTACTCAACATCAGCAAAACCAGACGTCTGATTTTTGACTACAGGAAGAGGAAGCCAGAGGTCCGTGAGCCAGTCCTCATCAGGGGATTGGAAATGGAGAGGGACAGTAACTTTAAATTCCTTGGCATTATCATGTCAGAGGATCTGTCTGGCCCAGTACACAAGAGCCATCACAGGCAGCACCTCTACTTTCTCAGAAGTTTACGCAGATTAGGCATGCCATCTAAAACTGGTTATATCAGGTCTGGTATGGAAACACTAATGCACAAGAATGGAAGGACCTACAAAAAATAATGGATATAGTCCAGTCCATCAGAGGAAATGCCGTCTCTATCATTGAGAACATCTGCATGGACCACTGCCAGGGAAAGCAACATCCATCACCAAGGACCCCCACCATCCAGGCCATACTCTCTTCTCACTGCTACCATCAGGAAGGAGCTACTCACACCACCAGCTTCAGGAATAGTTATTACCCCTCAACCATCAGGCTCTTGAATCAGAGTGAAGAATTTCACTCACCTCACACTGAACTGATTCCACAAATTATGGACTCATTTTCAAGGAATCTACAACTCATTCTCAATATTATTTGAGAATGTGGATCAGAAGTGGGGGGAGTGAGCAGCTTCAAGTTCCTGGGTGTCAAGATCTCTGAGGATCTAACCTGGTCCCAACATATCAATTAGGTTATAAAGAAGGCAAGACAGCAGCTATACGTTATTAGGAGTTTGAAGAGATTTGGCATGTCAACAAATACACTCAAAAGCTTCTATAGTTGTACCATGGAGAGCATTCTGACAGGCTGTATCACTGTCTGGTATGGAGGGGCTACTGCACAGGACTGAAAGAAGCTGCAGAAATTTGTAAATCTAGTCAGCTCCATCTTGGGTACTAGCCTACAAAGTACCCAGGACATCTTTAGGGAGCGGTGTCTTAGAAAGGCAACATCCATTATTAAGGACCTCCAGCACCCAGGACATGCCCTTTTCTCACTGTTACCATCAGGTAGGTGGTACAGAAGCCTGAAGGCACACACTCAGTGATTCAGGAACAGCTTCTTCCCCTCTGCCATCCGAATCCTAAATGGACATTGAGCCCTTGGGCACTACCTCACTTTTTTTATATATAGTATTTCTCATTTTTTGCAGGATTTTTAATCTATTTAATATGTGTAATTGAATTGCTTATTTATTATTATTAGAATTTTTTCTCTCTGCTTGATTGTGTATTGCATTGAACTGCTGCTGCTAAGTTAACAAATTTCACGTCACATGCCGCTGATAATAAACCTGATTCTGATTCTCATTATTTGTTTACAGTATTTAATTCCAATTATTTTTAATATATTTGCAAACTTTGTCTTCCTTAACATGTTTGTTTGTCAGCCTTTGTGTGCAGTTTTTCAAGATTCTATTGTGTTTCTTTGTTCTTCGTGAATGCCCACAAGAAAATGAATCTCAGTGTATGGTGGCATATAAAAACTTTGATAATAACTTTACTTTGAACTTTGAATCTGTGAATTTTATTGGACAAAACCAAATTGCACCATTTATTCTGGCAAGCAAAGTTGTTATTAGGACTTGTTGCCCTCACTTTAAACCACAGAGGCTAAAAAAGAAAGAAATTTGTTTCTTCCTTGATAAAAGAAGGTTACTGTATACCGGACTGTCAACTGTTCATTACTTTACATAGATGCTGCCTGAGTTGATAAAAGAAGATTACTATATCCAGAGTTCAAAGTAAATTTTATTATCAAAGTATAAATATGTCACCATTTACAGCCCTGAGATTCATTTTCTGGTGGGCATACTCAGCAAATCTATAGAATAATAACCATAACGGAATCAATGAAAGACTGTCCAACTAGGGTGTTCAACCAGAGTGCAGAAGACAACAAAATATACAAATACAAAAGGAAGGAACAATAAATAAATAAGCAATAAATATTGAGACCTTGAGATGAAATGTCCTTGAAAATGAGTCCATTGGATGTGGGAACGTTTCAATGATGGGCCAAGTGAAATTGAGTGAGGTTATCCCTTTTGCTTCAAGAGCCTGATGGTTGCAGGGTAGTAACTTTTCCTGAACCTAGTGGTGAGTCCTGAGGCTCCTGTACCTTCTTCCTGATGGCAACAGTCCGGGGTGGTGGTATTTTTGATATCATGCTGCTTTCCTGCGACAGTGTTTCGTGTAGACGTGCTCAATGGTGGGCAGGGCTTTACCCGCGATGGACTGAGCCGAATCCACTGCTTTTTGTAGGATTTTCCACTCAAAGGCACTGGCATTCTAATATGGATTTATTGAGTATGCCCACAAGAAAATGAAGCTCAGGGTTGTATATCATGACATCTTCCTACTTTCATATTAAATTTGCTTTGATGTTGAGACTGTGTGAGTGAATTTCTACCTTGATATATTCTGTTCTATTACAATGGAAATGCTAGTAAATATTTTAACGAGCAGCATTTAAATTTAAATTTTAATACAACCAGCAGAAGCTTTTGTACCAATTTAGCTGTTATTTTCTATATAAATGGGTACAAACAAAATTCTGGTCGAATTTGATTAAATAAAAAGCTGTTATATTCTTGAAGATGATGCAAAATCATTGCTTTTTTTTCAGCAATGTGTAAAAATCTGTTTGTTTTGTGACTTACCCGGAGAAATGCATCCAATGCTCCGTTCTCCATGTATTCGATTACGATCATAATTGGTTTACCTGCAGAAATAAAGCGAGCTTACTGTAAATGACCAGTTCCTCCGGGGGACTCATAAGGTTTAATTTGATACCGCCTCGAGTGCTGGGCACGCCTCGCTGCTGCTGCTTGGAACTGCCTGTAATTCCAGGATGCTCATTTAACCAGCACTTAAAGGCTGGAGCAGTGTGTTGACGCAATCACGGAGAGAGTGGTGAGGATTTCTGAAATGACTGATATTGTAGAACCAATATTTCTGCTATACAAAATGAAATAATCCACAATCCTTCCCTTCTCTTCCCGTAAGAAGGAAGGAAGCTTATTTTAAACATCAGTCTTACGGGATCGTATTTATTTAGTTACTGATACAGCATGGATTAGGCCCTTCGAGCGTGCTGCCCCAGCAACCCCCGGCAACCTCAATTAACCCTAGCCTAATCACGGGACAATTTATAATGACCAATTAACCTACTGTGTACATCTTTGGACTGTGGGAGGGAACTGGAGCACGGAAAACGCATGCATTCCACAGGGGAGGACGTACAGAACGATGAACTCCGCAACACTCTGAGCTGTCGTAGCATCAGGCTAACTGTTATGCTACCTGAGTCTTATGCACTAAGAATATGGAACATACACAGAACAGCACAGAACACACACAGTGGCCATTTTATTAAGTGCATCCAGTACCTAATAAACTGGCGACAGACTGTGTGTATGTTTGTGCGGTCTCCTGCTGTTGTAGCTCGTCCACTTCAAGGTTCAATGTGTTGTGCGTTCAGAGATGCTCTTCTGCACACCACTGTGGTAACATCTGGTTGTTTAAGTTATCGTTGCCTTCTTGTCAGCTTGAACCAGTCTGGCCATTCTCCTCTGACCTCTCTCATTAACAAGACGTTTTCACCCACAGAACTGCTGCTCACTGTATGTTATTTTGTTCTTCACACCATTCTCTGTAAACTCTAATCCCAGCAGGTCAGCAGTTTCTGAGATACTCAAACCACCCTGTCTGGCACCAACAATCATTCCACAGTGAAAGTCACAAAAGCACGTCTGCATGCTTTTATGCATTGAGTTGCAACCACACGATTGGCCGATTAGATATTTGCATTAACGAGGTGTACAGGTGTACCTAATAAAGTGGCCACTGAGTGTAACAAAGAACATATAGAGGACTAAAATAAAATAATATAGAACAGTCGAATCATAAACACAGGAGATTCTGTAGGTGCTCGAAATCCAAAGCAACACACACAAAATGCTAGAGGAACTCAGCAGGCCAGGCAGCATTTATGAAATAAACAGTTAATGTTTTGGTCTGAGACATTTCTTCAGAACAGTACAGGCCATTTATTCCACGATGTTGACCAGACCCATAAAAACCTACTACATGGTTAATCTAACCCTTCACTCCTACACAGAATATAACCTTACATTTTTTGAATAGCCATATGCCTATATAAAATGCTTTTAAAGGTCTCTATTCTATCAACCTCTACCACCAGGCCTGGGAGAGCATTCCAGGCACGTTACTGAACTGGATTGGACTGATGTAAAACAATCATGTCCTGCACCTTGCTTAGCCAGGGGATTGTAGAGGCAGAAGCCAGACCTTAAAAGTGAAAATTAAAGCAGCTTCAGACGTTGGATATCTAAAACAGAAACAGAACACTCGCGGAGGTACAGGAGCCTGCTGACCCCGACTACAGAAACAGCTTCTTCCCCTCTACCATCAGATTTCTGACGGTCCACGAACCCATGAACAACACCTCACTATTCATATTTGACACTGTTTATTTATCATTTTTGGAATTGGTTCATTTTTGTTCCACGTCCGGAGATACAGTGAAAAGCTTGTCTTGCACCCTGTTCATACAGACCAAATCATTACACCGTGCATTGAGGTGGGACAAGGTAAAACAATAACAATGCAGAGTAAAATGCAACAGTTACAGAGAAAGTGCAAGGGTAGTGTACCCACCACTATGTGGAAAAAAAAAACAACCTTTGACATCCGCCTAAACCTTCCTCCAATCTCTTTAAGATTATGCTCCCTACTATTAGCCATTTTCGCCCTGGGAAAAAGTCTCTGGCTTTTCATATATCTATTGAAAAAGTTAAATTCAATAAGTCGTGCAAAAAGAGAAAAACGATGGTTACCACCTTTTCGAGGCTTCGCTCCTTGAAGTTCTTATCTCTCATTCTCCTTCACTCCAAAGGGAAAAGCCCTTGCTTACTCTACCTATCCTCATAAGGCAATGCACTTTAATCCAGGCCACATCCTGTGCAAGACATTCCATGTCTGTCCTGTAATGAGCGTAGGAGTTATAAATATATCCTTGAAGGGGTACCTGAAGGAGGTAAATGAGCAGAGTCCGTAGAGATTTTCAGAAGGTAATGTGCATGTAACGGTCTTGTGAACAATAACGTGTGATACAGTAGAAAGTTTGTGAGCATGAATTTAAGCAACACACATCAAAGTTGCTGGTGAACGCAGCAGGCCAGGCAGCATCTCTAGGAAGAGGTACAGTCGACGTCTCAGGCCGAGACCCTTCGTCAGGACTAACTGAAGGAAGAGCTAGTAAAAGAGTCCTGACGAAGGGTCTCAGCCTGAAACATCGACTGTACCTCTTCCTAGAGATGCTGCCTGGCCTGCTGCGTTCACCAGCAACTTTGATGTGTGTTGCTTGAATTTCCAGCATCTGCAGAATTCCTCGTGTTAGCATGAATTTAAGATTGATTATTGCAAAGAAAACAGAGAATTGGAGAAAAAGTTACAAGGGGAAGGTATGAGAGGGATAATAAATCAGCCATGATGGAATAGCAGAGCAGACTCGATGGTCTCAATAGCCTAATTCTGCTCCTACGTCTTATAGTCTTATGGAATAAACAGGATTTCATCAGACTGGAAAGGTATTATCAGTGGCCAGTTCTTGGTTGCCAATTATTTAGAATTCCACTTTTTTTGACAGGAAGCTAAGCTTCTAGATTTGAAATCTTACTCTGAATATCCAGCTGAGTGTTTGAAATGCTGTGGTAGTGGAGGGCATTTGGATCACTTACACCAACGCAAAACCATGGATCCAGAGATGCTGGGGGCAGTGTGGTTAAATACGCTCGGCTTAATTCCAAAATAAACGCAAACTTAAAACGCAAAAAATTCCACTAAACTTGGCAATAACACACACACACACACCCCCCCCCACACACACATACAAAGATACAAGAAGTCTGATGATAAGAGCAAAACAGAGAGATTGGAAAAGCATAAGCTTCTCATCTGAAACGGAGGAAAGAAAACGCTCCCGATTCAGAGTAGCTGTTAATGTGGGACTATTACAGCTCCAGTACTGGAGTTTGAACTGGAAGGGCCTGTTCTGCGCTGTATCTCAAAATAAATAAAATTAAATTAATAAATGCAATCATATCTGACCTTGAAGCAAAAGTAGAAAATGTGAGGAGCTCTACAAACTCATTAAGTTGGTTCATTGGATGAGAGATTACAATCAATTGGGCAAAATGGAGATGCTGAAAAAGTGCTCATTTGAACAGTGGTAGAACTTTGCAGAATTTGTTTAAATCGTGAAGGATTCGTATTGAATAAATAAAGAAAAATCCTTTCCAATAGCTGAACAGTCGATAAAAGGACTTGTTTAGAAGGTGAAAAAGCACCATTGATGTGTAAAAAAAATATACAGTAATAGGATTTGAATTGCATTACTTGCTTAGTTGCTGTGTACAGAATCATTACTTGCTTTCTGAAGGAATTGGAACATTTTTAATGTTGCAAAGGTCTGGAGGGAGAGCAAAAGAGTGGGACTAACTGAATTGAACTTTGACAGATCTGATGAACAAATCACTTTAAATCACCACTACTGTGAATTGATTCCACAACCTATAGACTCTCTAACAAGGATTCTCTACAACTCATGTTCTCAGTATTATTTTTTATTTGCAGTTTGCCTTCTTTTGCACAGTGGTTCCTTGTCTGTCCTGATTTATATATAGTTTTTCATAAGTTCTATCGTATTTCTTTTCCCAGTAAATGCCTGTAGGAAAATGAATCTCTAGGTAGTATGTGGCCCTAATGAATGGTCTCAGTCTGAAAGGTCAACTGTTTTGTTCCTCTCCATAGATGCTGTCCGACCTGCAGAGTTCCTCCAGTATTTTGTGTGTGTTGTTCTTGACTTCCAGCACCTACAGTTTTTCTTGTGTTTGTACTCACATATATGGTACATACTGTGATAATAAGTTTGAACTCTTACCCCTGGTAACAACTCCTTCCAAGTGGACGACATTGGGGTGATCAAACTGTCCCATGATGCTTGCTTCACAGAGGAAGTCTCTTCTCTGTTTCTCGGTGAAGCCTACTTTCAGTGTTTTAATAGCGACTGGCACGTCCCTTTTCCCAGGTAGCTTCAGGCGACCGCTGCAGACTTCTCCAAACTCTCCTGTGAAACAAGGACAGGTGCCTTCAGTTAGAGTGGTACTGCTGACTACTTGCAGATCATCTTAATACTGCTTTTAATTTACTCAGAATTTAAGTTTGAATTTTTGTCTGTTCAATAATTTCACGTTGTCACCATGCCAGAGGACTTTGCCCTAATCAAATGTGAACAAAATCAAACTGATATTTACAATACATACAGAGGAATGTTGGAAAAGATTTTCCTCTTTCTTATACCTAAAATGAATTTATACCTAATATGAATTTTTGCCAATACACTGGCTAATTGGGTCATCGGTTAACCAGGGCAGCTGCTTATTTGGGACAACCATTAAAGAACAAAAACTAATCGAGAAAATAGGCGGGGTTCCCTTCATTTGTTTGGGACACTATGCTGTTCAATCAGGACAGCACCGCTGCCGAACTGTGCTGTGACCGAACAGTTTTTAAATAGCGTCAGTTGTGTATGCTTCTGTTCTGTTATCATTTGGGCTGAAAGTTAAAAAGCAGTGACTTTTGATCAAGTTGTTTTTTATTTTGACTTTTGACAGACAAAACAACGTGGGTGGCATACATCATTCGCTGATAACTATTAGGAACTAATACACGATTTTATAGTACTGTAGTAATGTTCTATTTTGCTCTGTATTTCATTTAAAACCATTATTTTTTACTCATTTAAATGGTAATTTGTCTTTTTATTGTATGTTTTTCACTATTTCCATGAAAGTTGGCTAAATCGGACAGCCTCTTAATTGAGCCAAAATGTACCGGCCCCAATGAGTGTTAACCAGAACAATTTTCAGTTGTATTAAATTTGGCAACACTAGAGTATACTCAAAAAGCACTCGAGTTATTTAACTACCCATATGCAGGCATAAGCTGATTCTTATACAATGTGAAAGGCTTGCCCGGCTCAAAGCTTTGTTTTTACAAGGCAGAGCGGTCTCACTGTTAAATGACAACACAGTATCATTTATTAAGAAACTTGAGCCTTCACTTCATTTCCATTTTTCCATTCTGATGGAAAGCTAGTGTTAAGAGTTATAACAGTGATATACGAGTAGTGACATTTTGAAAACAAAAATAAACTGTAACCCCAACCTATAAAATTGACCCAGTTTATAAATGGTGAACTATTTCTGTTTGGGGTATATCATTTACGATTTGTGAATTAGGCCTCATTGCACAGAAGACTGGGAGCAAGTTTTCAATTCCTACTCAGCCCCAGAGAGGCACAATTGTTTGGAGAGTCATTCTTCTTTTAAATCCTTCTGGTAAGCGGCAATCTCTAAGCGGGCAGAACGCTCCAACCTTTCAGTTATGGAGGGTGAGAGATCTCTCGTTACACATAACCCTTAGAAAAGGGAGGAATCGGCAATGGCCTTGTCTGTGTGTGCAGTTTGGTGTTAGAATTTTATGGGCTTCTATCATTGTAATCCCTGCAAATTCACACAACTTCGGGGACTGCACTGTCAAGCACTTCCGTTCCATCCGCCAAAAGCAGAACATGCCCGGTGGCCAAACATCTTAATTCCCATTCCCATGTGTCAGTCCATGACCTTCTCTGGGGCCATGATGAGGCCACTTTCAGTATGGAGGAACAACAACACCTTATGTTCCATCTGAGTAGCTTCCAGACTGATGGCATGAATATTGATTCCTCCTTCCAGTAATAAAAAGCTCCCCCCCACCCCCAGCCCAGCCCTCCCTTCTTTTTGTATTTCCCACTCTGGTTTTTTACCTCTTCACACTTGCTTATCACTGACTGATGCCCCTCCTCCTTCCCTTTCTGCAATGGCTCACTCTCCTCTCCTCCCATATTTCTCCCTCTCCAGCCCTTGACCATTCCCACCCCCCTGGTTTCACCGATCCCCTTCTCCTCCCCCCACCTTTTTATTCTGGTATCTTCCCCCTTTCTCTCCAGTCCTGATGAAGGGTCTCGGCCTGAAACATCAACTGTTGATCTCATTTTCATAGATGCTGCCTGACCTGCTGAGTTCCTCCAGCATTTTGTGTGTGTTGCTTTGCATTCCTGGTATCTGCAGACCTTCTCATGTTTATAATTTTTTAGTCTTTACCGGCCTCCTTTTGGTCTCTTTAAGAGTCTCTGGTCAGGCCACTTAATTTTTGAAAACGGCATCGTTTATAGACCCAGCGGGAAAATACAGCAGATTTGTCTTAGCTGTATGTGAGGTGAGACGGCCGTGTGTGGTCAGTAGCTGCTCACTCGTTTCACAGGTAAGAATGCGGTAGTTGCTGGATGAAACTTCCACCCAATGATTCAGGATGATTACAATTTCCTCTGGTTACAGTGATTACTTTCAGATGGAAACAGTATCATGTGTCTATACCTGGACCATTAGACAGAGGGGGCGGAATTAGGCCATTTGGCCCATTGAGTCTGCTCCATGATTCGACCATGGTGGATTTCTTATCGCTCTCAACCCCACTTGTCCTCTCCCTATGACATTTGACACCCTTAATAATCAAGAACTTATCGACCGCTTTAAATATACCGACGTGCGTGGAATGGGCTGCCGGCAACAGTGGTGGAGGCGGATACAATCGGTCTTTTAAGACATTCCTGGAAAGGTACATGGAGCTTAGAAAAACAGAGGGCTATGGGTAGCCCTAGTAATTTCTAAGGCAGGGGCATGTTTGGCATAACTTTGTGGGCCGAAGGGCCTGTATTGTGCTGTAGGTTTTCTATGTTTCTATATTTCTAATGAGTTAGCCTCTACAGCCATCTGTGGCAATGAATTCCAGATTCACCAGCCTCTGGCTGAAGAAATTCCTCTTCATCTCTGCTCCTTGTGTTATGAGGCAGGGCTTTCTAGTCTTAGGTGCCCCCATTACAGCAAAAACCTCCTTTCCATGTCCACTCTACCCAGGCCTTTCAATATTTGATAGGTTTCAATGAGATCCCCACTCATTCTTCAAAACTTCAATGAGTACAGGTCCAGAGTCATCAAATGCTCCTCAGACATTAACTCTTTTATTCCTGGGATCATTGTTGTGAACCACCTCTGGACTTGCTACTTTCCATAGCATTATTAGGTCACAAAACATATCACCTGTTAAATATGTAGTAATCTCTGTCACTTTATAGGCAAGTTGCTTTGGGTGTTTTAAGTGAAATGGTAACTCCATGAAAAAGGCAAAGCATATGAATTAAATTCTACCCCGGTGGTAACAAGGCTTTACGTTTTGGAGATTTATAATCTCTTCTTTATTATAGGTTCAGGAACAGTTATTACCTCTCAAGCTCCTGAACCAGAGGGGACATCTTCACTCACCTCAATACGAGTAAAGCCCTCACCAGCACTAAGCATGGGGCGCTGTCGCAAAAAGTCAGCATTCATCATCAAGAATCTCCACAATCCAAGTCCTGCTCTCTTCTCGCTGCCACCCCCGCCGTCAGGAAGAAGGTACAGGAGCCTCAGGACTCACACCACCAGGTTCAGAAACAGTTATCACACCTCAAGCAACAGGCTCTTGAACCGAGTGGTTAACTTCACTCAACTTGACTCACACCAACCCTGAACTGTTCTCACAACCTATGGGCTCAGTTCCAAGGACTCTACAGCCTCTGCTCTTGAAATGTATTGCTTTTTAATTTATTATTATTATTATTTTGTTATCTTCTTTTTGTATCTGTGTGACTTGTTTTCTTTTGTAGACTCTTGTCTTTATTGTGCGCAGTTTCTTTCATTGATTCTATTGTGTTTCTTCGTAAATGACCACAAGATGAATATTAGTGTGGTACATATATGGTGACATACACGCACTTTGGTAATAAATTTATCTTGAATTCTGGAGTTTACATAACTCTGCAAATCAAGATCATAACGAAATTTAATTTTTCTTTTTGTAAATTCTGATCAATATGAATTACTGCCACACCTCCATTTCAATTAGAAATGAGACAAAAAAAAGTAGAAATAAAAGTCTAGTGGAATTTATGATAGTCAGTTTATTGGCTATTTTTGGAGTTTGTTACCAGCAGCAGGCCTCAGTCTAATAACAGTGCTTAACTGGGTCCAGAAAGTAATGAATTTGGTCTGTTTTCAGAGCTGAGTAGATCAAGGCATCTGATAAGTAGATGAAGTTAAAGATTTATAAGAAAACAAAGGCAGTTGAGTTCACCCTACTTTGCTTCTAAAAAAAAATTAGGTATTCTACATTCAAAGTTATAATGTACAGACTTGGAAAGGCTGTGTTTTGATCCGTGCCAAATCGTAGCTCAGAATGACAATAAATGAGAAACTACCACAAAACTTTCACTCTCTGCACTGTCACTTAAGATTCAGGAATTCTACAATTACTTAAATGGACGATTCAATGGCTCATCAGTTAACCACTCACCTGCTCCGATCACTCTTTCAATCTTAATGCAGGAAGCATCTAATTCCTTGGCAAACTGATGGACAGCCCGGTTCGGGTCCTCGTATGTTTCTGGATCGATGTATGTTCTTGAACCTGGTAATTTAACTGTAGTAAAGTGAGGGAAGATTGATTGTGACAAATTTCAACGTGCTGCTACCATGCGATGGAACAAAGCTGTACTTCTCTCTGGATCTGCACCAATTCAGCCCATTCTGTCTCAAGGAAGGGCTGGAAAATGATCCTTTTAAGTGCTAAAATCAATTTGTCTGATGAGAAAACATACAACAGCACAGCATAGTACAGGCCCTTAGACCCACAATGTTGTGCTGATCAACCTAATGCCTAACCTAACCTCTCACATAGCCCTCCATTTTTCTATCACCTATCTGCCTAACCTAACCTCTCACATAGCCCTCCATTTTTCTATCACCTATCTGCCTAACCAATAATATCTTAATTTCTTAGTTTCCTGATTAGTCAGGGTGTGAAAGGTTATGGGGAGAATGGGATTGAGAGGGAAGTGGATCAGCCATGTTGAAATGGTGGAGCAGATCCGATGGGCCGAATGGCCTAATTCAGCTCCAATACCTCATGGTACCACCATCCCTGGCAGCATGCTCCACACACCCACTACTCTGTGTAAAAACCCTACCTCCAAAAACCCTCCCACACTTTCCATCATTCAGCTTAAAATTATGCCCCCTTGCATTAGCTATTTTTTTTTGCACTGGGTAAAACTCTATCTACGCCCTCTCATTGTCTTCTACACCTCTCATTCTCCTTCACTCCAAAGAGAAAAGCCCGAGCTCGATCAACCTCTCCTCATGAGACATGCTCTCCAATCCAGGCAGCTTCCTGGTAAATGTCCTCGGCACCCTGTGGTCTTGTGTCATTTACAGATATAAGTATTGACTGCTACCCAGCTGTATTTTGTAGAAATATTTCAATTTTGAAATAATCAGAAATGCAGCTAAGATAAACAACTGAGAGAAAACCTTGTAAACTCATAGTTGAGTCTTGGGAAAGCCCATTAGCCACCTACAGCGTGGTTAATATCAAGCAACACACATCAAAGTTGCTGGTGAACGCAGCAGGCCAGACAGCATCTCTAGGAAGAGGTACAGTCAACGTTTCAGGCCGAGACCCTTCGTCAGGACTAACTGAAAGAAGAGCTAGTAAGAGATTTGAAAGTGGGGGGGGGGGAGGAGTAGATCCGAAATGATAGGAGAAGACAGGAGGGGGAGGGATGAAGCCAAGAGCTGGACAGTTGATTGCCAAAAGGGATTTAAGAAGATCATGGGACAGGAGGCCCAGGGAGAAAGGAAAGTTGCCGGGGGGGAACCCAGAGGATGGGCAAGGGGTATAGTGAGAGGGACAGAGGGAGAAAAAGGAGAGAGAGAAGAAGAATGTGTGTATATAAATAAATAACGGATGGGGTATGAGGGGGAGGTGGGGGATTAGTGGAAGTTTGAAAAGTCAATGTTCATGCCATCAGGTTGGAGGCTACCCAGACGGAATATAAGGTGTTGTTCCTCCAACCTGAGTGTGGCTTCATCCTTACAGTAGAGGAGGCTGTGGATAGATATATCAGTCTGGGAATGGGACGTGGAATTAAAATGTGTGGCCACTGGGGGATCCTGCTTTCTCTGGTGCGTGGTTAATATATCTGGAATAGAGTCCATCAGTCCATTCCGGATACTCTCATCTGTCTGCACAGAAAATAGTGTAAATGCATATCAAGTCCACCCAGAACCCCATATATCATCACAGGAGCACCTTCCTACCACTGAGCACACCTACAAGGCAAGTAGCATCCATCATGAAGGACCCCACCATCCAGACCACGCTCTTTTCTCACTAATGCCACTGGGAACGAGGTACAGGAACCTTAGGTCCCACACCAACAGTTGTTATCATTCAACCATCAGGTTCCTGAACCAGCGTGGATAACTTCACTCACCTCAACACTGAACTGATTCTACAACCTAGAGACTCACTTTCAAGGACTCTACGACTCATGTTCTCAGTATTATATATATATTTATTTAATTACTGTTGTTGTTATTACTATTTTGAATTTGTGTAATTTGTCTCATTTTGCACATTGGTTGTTTGTCAGTCTTTGTGTGTAGTTTTTCGATGATTCTATTACATTTCTCTGTTCTACTCTGGATGCCCACAAGATAATGAATCTTCAGGAGACGTGTATGTACTATGATAATAAATTTACTTTGAACTTTGAACACAGCTGGATAACACTTAGAGATCTTTCATGGGAACTAAAAATGGCCATTGCAAATCATCAGTTGAATTTCTTCTCTGCAATGGCCATTAACGTGTCTCTCTGCAGAACTCTCATTCCTCTGTTTCCAGGGGAATTTGTTTCTTCTTTGTGACTCTGCAGCTGAATCTCAATAACAAGCATCTAGCGTCTTCTTATTTCAACTCTCCAGCATGCACATCTTCAACAATCTTTCAACCACTTCTGTATCAGTTGCTTTGCCAGTTTTTGGATTTAATTTGTATCAGCTTTTTGTCAAAGCTCACACTGAAGACAATCATTCACTGGTCAATTTTCCCGAAGTGCTATAAATAACCTACTGCTACCTGGAGTTACTATTTTATGTAGGTCTTGAAGAGTCTTCAAATGCCCCTAAATAAAACATATTTAAGTCAAGCTTTGCGCTACATGTAGCAATCAAAATCAGTGTCTGTGCATAATGGACAATTAGGATTCAGTCTCTTTTCTGCCAGCAGTGAAGTATGGCCTACCAGAAATGTCCAAAATTTAATCTCTGCTCAGTGTTCATAAAGAGTCTTGGCCCGAAATGTCGACTGTTTATTCTTCTCCACAGATGCTGCCTGACCTGCTGATTTCCTCCAGCATTTTGTGTGTGTGTTACTCTGCTCAGCATTCCTTAGTTGAGTTAGGGCAAAACTGACAGGACTTCCTGGTCATAATATTTCCCTATGAATGGTGGAACCAAGGACCTTTCAAATGAAGGCAAAATTGGCATGGCTGTCTTGCCAATCCTTGCACAAGGTGAAAATATTCTGAGGGTTTTAGCCAGAGGCTGATGAATCTATGGATTTCGTTGCCACAGGTGGCTGTGGAGGCCAAGTCACTGGGTATATTTAAGGCAGAGGGTGATAGATTCATGATTAGTCAGGGCGTGAAAGGTTAAAGGGAGAAAGCAGGAGCTTGGGGTTGAGAGGAAAATGGATCAGCATGATGAAATGGCAGAGTAGACTCAATGGACAGAATGGCCTAATTCTGCTCCTTGTCTTAATCACTGGAAAACCTCACAAATAATGCCCAATTTGCTGTGGTAGCAAGCATGAATCAAGATCAGGAATTTAGGGAAGAGAGAAAGAAATTGACAATACTCTCAGATCAACACACACAAAATTCTAGAGGCGCTCAGCATGTCAGTCAGCATCTATGGAGCGGAATAAACAGTCGATGTTTCAGGTTCAGATCCTTCAACAACACTGAGCAAAGTTATAATCAGCCTGTTAATTTATAATCAGCAGTGAAGCTTGGCTTACCAAGAAAGTCCTAAATTCAATTCCTGCATTATCATACTCTCAGTTATTGCAACAGGGGTAGGGGTAGTATCACAAATTTGCTCAGTGTTAATGAAGGGTCTCAACCCAAAACTTTGATTGTTTATTCCTCTGCATAGATGCTGCCTGACCTGCTCAGTTCCTCCAGCATTCTGTGTGAGTTGCTCTGGATTTCTGGCATCTGCAGAATCTCTTGTGTTGATGACATTATTTTCAGTTTCCTTTCCCTCAGTGCTTTATAGTTCAGGCTCGTTGAGGGGTTTGGAAGGAATTTTAAAATTACAACAAAGGGCAGATGGGAAAAGGGACCATGCAGCATGAAAATCCTGTGACCTTGTGCAGAACACTGAAAGATGAAGGATGAGTTACTGAGGACGCCTCCCATTGCCTCCATAAGGAAAACATCCATGCCTTTACCACACAAGGACACACACAGGGAGTAGATGGAATGTAGAAATCCATCTGGAAACTGTTTATGCTTAGGGTGACATAGCTGTGGACTGAGCTGTAATTCATTGACTTTTACGGATCAAATGCCTAATAAATTAGGGACTTTTAAGAGATGTTTAGAGAGGCGCATGAATGTGAAGAAAATGGAAGGATATGGACGTTGTGTAGGCAGAAGAGATTAGCTGGCCTTTAAATTGATTTGGCACAACATCATGGGCTTGAGTTGCTTTCTCTGAAGTGGCGGAGTTTGAGGGGAGATCTGATCGAGGTTTTTAAGATTATGAGAAGCACAGACAGACAGACGGTACCTTTTTCCCAGGGTCGAATGCCTAATATCAGAGGGCATGCATTTAAGGTGAGAGAGGGTAATTTCAAGGCTGATGTGAGGGGCAAGTTTTTTTTACACAGAGAGTGGTGGATGCCTGGAATGTGCTCCCTGGGGTGGTGGTAGAGACAGATACATTCGGGACTTCTAAGAGATATGAAGACAGGCACATGAATGTGTGGAAGAAGAGGCAGAAGAGATTAGTTTAGGCAGACGAGATTAGTTTAGGCAGAAGAGATTAGTTTAGGCAGACGAGATTAGTTTAGTTGGCCATTTGATGCTCCTTTACATGCCCTGTCGCATATCAGGTGCCTTTTTTGCCATTTCTGTGGCCTTCGACTGTTTTTATGAGGCTGAGTTGCTAGCTTGTTGCTCAACCCAGGACGGATGGAAAGTGCGTGAAGGAGCTGGCCAGTTGCGAACTTGGGACCTTTCGCCTTCAAGTCCAGTGCTGATGCCACTACACCACCGGCCGGCTAGTTGGCCACTTGATCACTAATTTAATTGGTTCAGCACAACACTGTGGGCGGAAGACCCTGGTCCTGTGTAGTACGTTTCTCTGTTCAATCTTCTAAAGGGGATTCTCCCCGCTCATGTTTATAATTGCTTTGTCTATTCACAAAGCTGCTGCTGAATTAGATAGGGATGTTTTAACAAAACGTAGGTGGCAATGTTCATGACAAATTGGGACTTTGAGTACAATTAGGATCTACCTGCTGTCACACTGCCCACCATTCTTCCCGCAGGATTGCATGATCGAAGAATCAATTGCTAATAAAGTCAGTCTGTGCTGAACGCAGTCATGTGAATGAGATGCCCTGCTGTTGTATGCCTGCAGAATCTGAGCATCAGAGAGATCTTCACAGAAATTCATCTTCAGTTAAAAGTGTTAAATGGCACTATCTACTAGCAATTCAATTCACGGACAGATTGCAATATCCCAATCCAATCATAAGATATAGAAGAATTAGGCCATTCAGCCCATCGAGTCTGCTCTGCCATCCCATCATGGCTGATTTATTATCCCTCTCAATTCCATTTTCCCGCTTTCTCCCCGCAATCTTTGACAACTTTAGTGACCTGGATGTGGGGGTTGAAGGGCGGGCTGGCAAGTTTGCAGACGACACAAAGGTTGGTGGTGTTGTAGATAGTGTAGAGGATTGTCAAAGATTGCAGAGAGACATTGATAGGATGCAGAAGTGGGCTGAGAAGTGGCAGATGGAGTTCAACCCGGAGAAGTGTGAGGTGGTACACTTTGGAAGGACAAACTCCAAGGCAGAGTACAAAGTAAATGGCAGGATACTTGGTAGTGTGGAGGAGCAGAGGGATCTCGGGGTACATGTCCACAGATCCCTGAAAGTTGCCTCACAGGTGGATAGGGTAGTTAAGAAAGCTTATGGGGTGTTAGCTTTCATAAGTCGAGGGATAGAATTTAAGAGTCGCGATGTAATGATGCAACTCTATAAAACTCTGGTTAGGCCACACTTGGAGTACTGTATCCAGTTCTGGTCACCTCACTATAGGAAGGACGTGGAAGCATTGAAAAGGGTACAGAGGAGATTTACCAGGATGCTGCCTGGTTTAGAAAGTATGCATTATGATCAGAGATTAAGGAAGCTAGGGCTTTACTCTCTGGAGAGGAGAAGGATGAGAGGAGACATGATAGAGGTGTACAAGATATTAAGAGGAATAGATAGAGTGGACAGCCAGATATTAAGAGGAATAGATAGAGTGGACAGCCAGCACCTCTTCCCCAGGGCACCACTACTCAATACAAGAGGACATGGCTTTAAGGTAAGGGGTGGGAAGTTCAAAGGGGATATTAGAGGAAGGTTTTTTACTCAGAGAGTGGTTGGTGCGTGGAATGCACTGCCTGAGTCAGTGGTGGAGGCAGATACACTAGTGAAGTTTAAGAGACTACTAGACAGGTATATGGAGGAATTTAAGGTGGGGGGGTTCTATGGAAAGCAGGGTTTGAGGGTCGGCACAACATTGTGGGCCGAAGGGCCTGTACTGTGTTGTACTATTCTATGTTCTATAACCTTTCTACTCAAGTTTGGATGGTGGGGTGGAGATACATCTCTACCAGTGGAGGTGTAAGGTACTCGTTCCCACCGCTAGCCTGCAGGTCACCCTTCGGCAAGGTGTAGCACCTGCTTGGCTCCCCAATCAGGGTCACGTGAAGCCACGGGAGCAGGTGGTGGATGGCCGTACGAGCAGCTGGTGTACTTACAAGTCCTGGTGATGTGATCACTGACACCAGGCAGACAATCTCTGGAGAGTTTCGATAATGGCTGGGGTCACCCGTCTTGTAAAGGCACTGCCCAGAAGGAGACAATGGCAAACCACTTCTTTCAAAAAAATGCCAAGAACAATCATGGTCATAGAAAGACCATGATCACCCACACCATACGACACGGCACATAATGAGTGAACTAATCAAGGACCTATTAATCTCCACTTCTAAATATACATAATTACTTGGCCTCCATAGACATTTGTGGGAATTAGCTCCACAGATTCACTACCCTTGGGCTAAAGAAATTTCTCCTTACAAGAGAAAATCAGCAGATACTCAAAATCCAGGCAACATACACAGAATGCTGGAGGAACTCAACAGGCCAGTCAGCATCTATGGAAAAGAGTATTGTTGACATTTCAGGCAGAAACACCCTTTGGCACATTTCCTCTTAACTCTGTTCCAAAGGGATGCCCTTCATTCTGAGGCTGTGTCCCTAGTCTTAAACTCTCTCACCAGTGGAAACATCCTCTTGACTTCCACCTTAACTGGGCCTTTCAACATTTGATAGTTTTCAAATTGGATCCCTCATCATTCTTCTAAATTCCAGCAAGTTCAGGCCCAGAGCCATCAAACATTCCTCATGTGTTAAGCCTTTCGTTCTAGGGATTACTTTCGTGAACCTCCTCTGCATCCTCTCCAATGCCAGCAGATCCTTTCTTAGATAAAGGGGCCAAGATATAATATAATAATCATAGAAACATAGAAAACCTACAGCACAATACAGGCCCTTTGGCCCACAAAGTTGTGCTGAACATGCCCTTCCCTTAGAAATTACTAGGCTTTCCCACAGTCCTCTATTTTTCTAAGCTCCATGTACTTATCCAAAAGTCTCTTAAAAGACCCTATCGTATCCACCTCCACCACTGCCGCCGGCAGCCCATTCCACACACTCACCACTCTCTGAGTAAAAAACTTACCCCTGACATCTCCTCTGTACCTACTCCCCAGCACCTTAAAACTGTGTCCTCTTGTGGCAACCATTTCAACCCTGGGAAAAAGCCTCTGACTATCCACACGATCAATGCCTCTCATCATCTTATACACCTCTATCAGGTCACCTCTCATCCTCCGTCGCTCCAAGAAGAAAAGGCTGAGTTCACTCAACTCACAATAATCATATTATGCTTTTAGTGTTGGTGACCTGGAAATAAAATTGTTTACATTATTTCCACACCTCCTCCATTGCTTCGCAATCTTTATGTTTGCCAGCTGCACAGAACAGAACAGGAAGGACTTGCAGCAGGTGGTGAGGGTAGCAGAGCGGGTCATTGGCACAACATTACCCTCCCTCAGAGACATTTATACTGGCAGACTTCAAAAGAAGGCTACTTGTATTTCAAAGGATCCCATTCATCCTGGACATCACCTGTTTTCCCCTCTACCTTCTGGGAAGAGATTCAGAGCACTAAGGACGAAAACAAAGAGACTCCTTAACAGTTTCTATCCCCAAGCAGTGAAATGTATAACACCCCCTTCCCTTCTCCTGCCCCCCTCCTAAGACGGCGGCAGCTAAATACATCCACTTCCAGGAATGGCAGGTGTGCAATCGTCCTACCCCGCCCCCCCCCCCCCCCATCCATATATTATTAATTTTGGACTGCACTCCTGAGGTTTTAGAGTTTATTTTATGTATATATTCTTTGTCATGCTGCAAAACGTTGAGCTGCTAAACTGTGTTTTATTGCTCCACAACAATGACAATAAAGATATTCTTCTTCTTCTTCATCCACAATACTCTTTACACTTTGCCTTATTCCCTTGTTTTTCTGATGATTGAGGTTTTATGGGTTAGCAAAGTTATCACTTACAACATTTGGCAGAGAATTACTGGGGAACATCGGGCTGAATTTAAAGCAACACACACAAAATGCTAGAGCAACTCAACAGGTCAGGCAACATCTACGGAAATGAATAAACAGTCAATATTTTGGGCTGAGACCCTTCCCCAAGACTGGAAAGGAAGGGGGAAATCACCAGAATAAAAAGTGGGGGGAAGGGGAGGAGGATAGCTGGAAGGTGACAGGTGAAGCCAGGTGGACAGGAATGGTAAAGGGCTGGAGAGGAAGGAATCTGATAGGAGAGGAGAGAGGACTATAGGAGAAAGGGGAGGAGGAGGGGACCTAGGGGGAGGTGATAGGCAGGTGAGGATAGGTAAAAGTTCAGAGTGGGGAACCAAAGAAGGGAGGAGGGAGCATGGGAAAAAAACAACTTTTTACGTGGGTGTGCTTTGGATTTGTAGCACTTACAGATGTTCTTGTGTTTGCGAATTTAAAACTAATCCTCTCCATGTGGGGTTGCACCAATGTCCTATGTAACTGAAGCATAATCTTACTTTGCAATAAATAGGAACTTTCTGCTAACTTTCACAATCACTGCATGCCAGACTTCTGTGTCCAATGAACTAGGGCACCCAAATTCCTCTGCATTTCAGAGCTCTGCAAGTTATCACCATTTAAATAAAAAAACACAAAGGTGTGGCTTTAAATGTTGTTTAAACACTGAAATTATTCAGCCACTCAGCACAAACTATCAGAAACTAAACAAGATCCCTGTCTTCTTCAGCATTTAATTTAGTATAAAATCCATTTTATTTGATTGTAACATCGGACCAGCTGGTCCCCTGCTCTCGTTGTCACAGGGGCAATCTCTCTCTCCCTCGCTGGTGACAGAGGGCCTGTCTGAGATCTAAAGTGCTGGGTTACAGACTGTAGTTTTTGATGGACTCTGGATCAAGGTCTGTCTGGGGGCTTTGCTATGGTTTGCCTGGTGGGGTTGAAGCTTCTGCTGGTGCAAGTGGGGGGAGGGAGAGGGTTGATGCGTTTGCTGCTGCTTGTGGGTGGGAGGGGAAAGTGGGGCTTTTGGGGTTCTCAGGTTTCTATCATTCATTTTTTGAGGTGTTCGTTATGCTTCTCGGATGTCTGTAAAGAGTAAGAATTTCAGGTTGTATACTGTATTTGACACTGATATTAATTTGAACCACTGAACTACTGAATCGCCTTTTAAACTAATAGTTTCAGTATGAGAGTTCCCAAGGCCAGGACTTAATTGATAGAAATAAAGATGATTAGGAACATTATCTTATCAGAAATATTTTCCACATTACATCAGTAAATTACTGCCATATTAACTGGTTGCAGGGTGTAAAGGTGGGGCTGGAGGGCGAGGGGACAGAAAACAGTATCGAGTACGAAAGCATTGCTGGGGAAGAAGACCAGCTGGAAAAAAAAGACCTAAGTATTTCTGCGTGTTAAGAGGCTTAATTATGACACTTACAGTGGAAATAGAGCTCCTCATCCCCTTCCTGTTCAGCTTTGCTGTAGCCACAGTGTCTGAATAAGAAAATGAGACAACTTGATCAAAGTTAGTACAGATCTCATATGTTGCACTTAGTTTAACACATAGGCCCATGCTTGCTACAGGACTAACTGACTGGGCTCACCGTTCTGCATAATATTCGGGCATTCAGCATCTAGACCAGGGGTTCGCAACCTTTTTCATGCCACGGATCAATACCATTTGCAAATGGTTTGTGGATCCCAGGTTGGGAACCGCTGACGTAGACTGTAGTTGTTCACAGTCAGTCCTAGACGCCGTATCTCAGACAATCTTTATCCATGCATGATGGTATGTCACTTTTATTTAATGTTCACACTTATCTTGAGGTATCTGTATTCATGTATTGCATGTTTATTCTCAGGGTGAAATTCAGCCTACAGGTGGAGGAAAAGAAGATGGTTTCATCTTTTACATTTGCCCTATTCCACATTGCAGCTGGAATTGGCGCTGCCCCAACCCCTCCCCCTGCCGTATTTGCTCAGCAGAACAATGGATTTAGGGCTTGGACTACAGTTTGTGTTGTATGTGTGAACACCAGGCCTGAAGCCGCGGTGTCGCCTGTTTACAGTTGTCAGGAGAGGGGCATCGGAGCTGGTAAGCTCAGCCGAGGGGGGGGGGGGGGGTGACGCAGCCTTCAGGTTGGAGTTGGTGTTGCCCCCAGTGTTCGCTCGGCAGAAGAGTACCTCTGTTGTGCTCGTCTGCAGATTTCAGCGGCGTTGGGTGGCTTGAGTGTAGATTCTTTTATTGTGTGGCTGTGTCTTTCTGTCTTACTCGTGTCGTGTGTGCTTTGTGCTGTGTGTGACTGTTGGTACTGTACTTTGCACCGTGGTCCTGGAGTAATGCTGTCTCGTTTGGCTGTATTCATGAGTATTCATATATGGTTGAATGACAATTAAACTTGAATTAAATTGAACTAACTCCACACTGAGGATAATCATAAAGGAATTCAGGAAACATTGAACAAGGTAACAATCTACCCTCCCCTACTTCTACCAAAGCTGAATTTCATCCTTTTTGTATTTGTATTTGTACTTCAGGGTGGCAGGATGGAGATACATCTCTACCAAAGGAGGTACAAGGTGCTCTTTCCCTCCACTACCCTGAAGGTCACCCTTGGGCAAGGTTATCTCCCTGATCATGGTCACATGAAGCCATGCGAGCAGGTGGTAGATGGTTGTATGAACAGCTGGGGCAGATCACAATTCCTGGTTACGCGACCACTGACACCAGGCAGTCAGTCCCTGAAGAGTATTGATAATGGCTGGGGTTACTCTGTTTTGTAAAGACACTGCTCAGAAGGAGGCAATGGCAAACCACTTCTGTAGAAAATGTTGCCAAGAACAACCATGGTCGTGAAAAGACCATGATCGCCCATGCCATATGACATGGCAGTTGGTAAGAGTGGGCTCCCTCACAAAATGTTAATGATGATTTGTACTTCACTGCTGAGTGTAATATATTGTCATTATTGCACAGGATTGGAAAAGGAAAAGCTGCAGAGAACTGGAAACTCAGCCAACAACTCCATGGACTCTACCATCTCCACCATCGAGAACATCTTCAAAAGGCAATGCCTCGAAAAGGTGCCATTCATCATTAAGGGTCCCCACTACCTAGGGCATGGCTTCTCGTTTGTCCCATTAGAGAGGATGAACCGGAGCCCAAAGAAACACACTCAACATTTTAGGAACAACTCCCTCCCCTCAGATTCCAGAACTCAGCTTGATTTCCTAACAATGAACACTACCTCACTATTTTTGCTTTATGCACTACTTTTTTTTTAAAGATATATTTCTTATTGTAGGCTACAGTATATGTACTGCTGCAGCAGGACAACAAATTTCATGACATATGTCAGTAAGGAGACGAATAAAAATATACGTACTTTGATAATAAATATACTTTGGACTTTGACCATAAACTGATTCAGATTCCAATATTGATGTAATTTTATTTTTAAGACGTGTTAGTGTTTTGTGTGATACTTTATGCTATACTGTCACCCAAGCTAGGGATGGATTCTGCTTGCAACACACATCGCTGAGTGGTGCAGTGTTTTGGCAGTTGTAAAACACACTGATTTAAATGTCAGTGTATAATGTGGGCTAGTAAAACCTGACCCTACGCGCAGTTAACACACAGAAAATCTGATTTACAAATTAAATCTGCTTTGCTTCGCAAATGCCTGGAAGTATATCCTTGCTACTTGGTAGGGATGCCACGATACAATAGCTGAATTTCTGAATATTTTAAGCAGATTTAATTTAACACATTTAATTTAAATTTATTCATATATATTTCTTAATTAAATGTATATACTTTCCAATGTATTCCAATGTACTGCTGCCACAACACAACAAATTTCACGTATATGTCAGTGATATTAAACCCCGATTCTGACTCTGAATTGAACAGTCATTTCTAAGCAGTGTGGTTAGCACGACAGATTGGCGATGAATTGAGCCATTCATGTCATTCGGTGAAATAACGACATCCATAGCATAGACTGGAGTGGGTAATGGAAAGAAAAAAGAATGGGACATTAGGAGCACGTTTCAAAATCACGGAGAAATATAACCAAAAGAGTGTGGAGAAAACATAAGGATGTTGCCAGGACCTGAGTTATGAGGAAAAGTTGAATAGGTTAGGACACAATGCACCGGGGCATAGGAGAACGAGGAGAGATCTAATACTTGAACACAATAGGTGGTATGGAAGCGTGGTGCTTATGACAACGTTTACGGTACCAGCGACCTGGGTTCGATTCCCCACTGCTGTCTGTAGGCAGTTTCTACATTTTCCCAGTGACTGTGTGGTTTCTCCCGGTGACTGTGTGGGGTTTCTCCCGGTGACTGTGTGGGGTTTCTCCCGGTGACTGTGTGGGTTTTTCCCGGTGACTGTGGGGGTTTCTCCCGGTGACTGTGGGGTTTCTCCTGGTGACTGTGTGAGTTTCTCCCGGTGACTGTGTGGTTTTTTCCCGGTGTCTGTGGTGTTTCTCCCGGTGACAGTGTGGTTTCTCCTGGTGATTGTGTGAGTTTTTCCCGGTGACCATGTGAGTTTCTTCTGGTGACTGTGTGGGTTTTTTTCTGGGTGCTCTGGTTTCCTCCCACAGTCCAAAGATGATTGGGCTAAGGTTAAATTGGGGTTTGCTGGGCAACATGGCTGGAAGAGCCTTTAAGATTGATTCTGCATTGTGTCTCAATAATAAAAAAAACTATGAATGGTATAGACAGGGTCAATGCAAACAGGATCTCCCCTACAAGTTGGTTGAGACTAGAACTAGAACTCATAGGTTTAGGGTGAAAGGTGAAATATTTAAACCTCTTCACTCAGAGGGTGGTGAGAGTGTGGAACAAGCTTAGGTTTGGATAAGTTTGTGGATAGGAAGGGGTTGGAGCCATATGGTTTGAGTGGGACGAGGCTAAAGATTGGAGTAAAAAAGGCTGTAAGGCCTGTCTGTATCTGTTCTGTTCTATGACTCTAAAACTTGCCAAATTATAATTTTTGCTGTTGACAGCCAAGCACTTTGCTGATATGAAACCTAACATGGGACAAAATTTCAAGTCTTTTCTCGCTCCCAGGTCATGAGCTGTCTGCCCTTTGGATCAGTACGGTCCAGAGCGTTGTCCTCGACTGAGAGGCCAGCTCCCGTTGGTAAAGACCAGGGCTGCCCAGGACAAGTGGCCTGCTGCACTGATATAATGGCTTCGACAGTTGGTGTGGTCCCCAATACCCTCTCCCCACTCCCAAGGCCCAGCAGCTGTCAACACTTCCATTCTTCACAAATATTACAAAACTTTGCAACCAGTATTTGAAAATAAAGTCACATTTTTGAAACTGTTAAATATTTTAAACAAGATTACAAAACAGAACAACACTCATATACACTTAAAGACAATTGCATTAATTTAAACCAACAAGTAAATTGAATAACAAAGACCAATATCTCCCATGCAGTTTCAGTTGGTTTGAACAAGGTTAGTCTGGCATATGCTGAAAGGAGACAGCTGCGAAACTGATGGACCTTCAAACCTGTCTGATTGACACCCTGAGCCACCTGGCAGCAAGGTCTCTCCTGAACACATGGTTTAATGGTGTAGACAGTTTTATAAGAACAAATTCAGAAATCAGCGGTGCAAAAATCTTGTGTAGAATTCTCTAAAGATTCCAGGTTGAGTCTGTGGTGAGGAAGGCAAGTGCAATGTTAGCGTTCATTTTAAGGGGACTAGAGTATAAAAGCAAGGATGTAATGCTGAGGCTTCATAAGGCACTGGTCAGACCGCACTTGGAGTACAGTGAGCAGTTTTGGGCTCTGTATCTAAGTAAGGATGTGCTGGTATTGGAGAGGGTTCAGAAGAGGTTCAAGAGAATGATCCTAGGGATGAAACAGTTAACATATGAGGAGGGTTTGATGGCTCTGGGCCTGTACTTGCTGGAGTTTAGAAGAATGAGGTGGGATTTCATGCAGCCTATTGAATATTAAAAGGCCTTGACAGAGTGAAATTTGAGAGGATGTTTCCAATAGTGGACAAATCTAGGACAGGAGGCACAGCCAATGAATACAAGAACGCTCCTTTAGAACAGAGATGAGAAGGAATATCTTTAGTCAGAGGTTAGTGAATCTGTGAAATTCATTGCCATGGACACCTGTGGAGGCCCAGTCATTAGGTATATTTAAAGTGGAGTTTGACAGGTTCTTGATTAGCCAGGGCATCAAAGGTTATGGGGAGAAGACAGGAGAATGTAGTTGATAGGGATAATAAATCAGCCATTTTGGAATAGTGGAGCAGACCTGATGGGCCTAATTCTGCTCGTACGTTTTATGGTCTTACAGTTACTTACAGCCTTAAGTTGGGAACAGCACTCAGGTTGGGCTTATCTGCTGCAGATAACTATAGAACTTGGATGGAGATTGGATCAATCAATTCTGATAAGATATTAATATATTATTATTTCCAGTAAGCTTGTTTGTCTATTTTAATGGAAGTGATAACTTTAATGTAAAAAGTATTATCACTGTGTTATCTAGGACTTTATTCTCTGGAGCATGGAAGAATGAGGAATGATTTGATGGAGATACACAAAATCTTGAGGGTTCCACTGAGGTTGGGTGGGACTACAGCCAGAGGTCATGGGTTAAGGTTGAAAGGTGAAATACTTAAGGGGAACCTGAGGGGGAGGTTCACAAGAAAATGAATCTCAGGGTAATATATGGTGACATACACGTTGTTCGATAATAAATTTACTTTGATCGTTGAAGTTATTCAGAGGGTGGTGAGAGTGTGGAACTAGCTGCCAGTACAACTGGTGGATGCAGGGTGGATGTCGACATTTCAGAGAAGTCTGGATAAGTACATGGATAGGAGAGATATGGAGGGCTATGGCCCAGTGCGGGTCAGTGAGACTAGGCAGAGTAGGAGCTTGGCAGGGACTAGACAGGCCGAAGAGCTTGTTCCTGTGCTATAGTGTTCTCTGGGTTTCGGACTCTATGAGAGTCATTATTTATATTTGTCCTTATACCAATTTACCATATTTGCTATGTTCAGTACGCTTATGAGGTAAATGCTGACAATTCAGAAAGAAAAGTGATATTTCTTCGAAGGGTACGTTACTAACACCAGACATCCCAATCGCTATCCGTGCACTGTTCGCCCAGTGCTCTACTAGACAATTACCACTGAATGAGAGAACATAAAAAGGAAGGAAAAGTACAACAATAACAACTTACATTTCTATTGCTCTCCTCACGTAAGGAAAACATCTCAGAATGCTTCAGACCATGGAGGAAAGATAGACATCAAGCAGGAGAGAAAGGGAAACAGTAGTTTAGGGGATGAAAGCCAGAGGCATGGTGGGTTCTACAGATGGTATTTTAAAGAAATGCAAATGGCTTCCAAGACAAAGGGTTTGAAAGATGATGAGCCAAATGTCAGGGACATGGAGATGTCGGTGACGGCCAGGGGGCGGATTCTTTTGTATTTAATGTGCAATGAAGGACGATTCCAGTTTTATTACTAGTTAAAGGAGTTGATTTATGATGCAGAGTTAAATAAAGAAAGATTTTCATTTAAGCTGCCATTTCAGACTTTTTTCACCGAGGTTGGGTAGGACTCGAGGTTAAGGGTGAAAGGTGAAATATTTAAGGGGAAAATAAGGGTGAACTTCTTCTCTCAGCGGAAGTGGTGGATGTGTGTTCGATTTCAACATTTAAGAGAAATCTGGATCGGTGCATGGATGGAGGGGATATGGAGGGCTATTGTCCAGGTGGAGGTCAATGAGGCTTGGCAGAATATTAGTTTGGCATGGACTAGATGAGCTAAAGAACCTGTTTCTATGCTGTAGTGTTCTACAACTCTCTGTGGCACCTGACAGACAAGGTATCTCCCAAAGCTGGAACATTATAAATATAGCAGGGTGGGTTTAGACTTGGTGTGGAATGTGACTCTGTGATTGCAGATGTTACAATATAATATAAAGGGATTATACAAGGGTTACTGAGGGAAGATTCCTTAAGGTCGTTATAGCTGTGGGCGGTAATGGGGACAAGCTCCCACTACTTATTAAATGCTCCCAATGGCATTTGCCTCTGACGACCAAGCCCAGCTCCCGGCCTTCACGTGTAGCCTAGCTACTACGCCTGACGGAACTGTTTCTACTGACAGGAAAAGGGGAAAAGGTGGGTTACTGGAGCCTTAAAGCCAGTCATATTGGGCAAATGGGGCTCATCAGCCGTGGTAGGCAGCTCTTCCAGGAGAAGGAAATGTCTGATCCCAAACTATAAGGACTTTGGGTGTAAGTCCAGAGGGGAAAAAAAACAGAGCTGGAGTCCCTAAGGCAGTGCTACGTTAGTTCAACACTGCCTGGCAACTCCTGAGATGCTGCTGGTGCCGCACTGTGCCAGTCTCTGTTGTTGCTTTGCGTTTATCAGCTGTGTGGAGAGGGGTAGCCTGCGACATGGGCAACAGCTTGTTCTCCGTATTGTACTGCCCTGGCTTGTGTATAGACAGGACACAGCATCAGGGGTTGACCCCAACCAAAGGAGGTGTCTTATGAAGGAAAGGGAAGCAAGGATGGGAGTCTTGAGATACGGCAGGAGAAAAAGGTAAAGTTGCTATTACTTTAGACTTGAATTGAAAAGATGTGAAAATCATGGCACAGAAGTGATGCGTCAAGGACATATGTCATATACGTGACTTCCTTAGTGGACGTGACCTTTCAGAATTGCAGTGAATTTGCCGAAGATTTAAGGATCCCGTATTTTCTGCACTGTTCTTGCTTGTACAACAGTTCTACACTTTCCACCCTCCCCTCTCCCACAACCGGATGCCCGGTAATTGCATATACCACAATCACGTACCCCTCAGCTGCGTGACCCAGCTCGGCATGTTCCTTAGTTCCATACCTTCGTCCAATAATGAAGCCAAAGACCATGAAGACCAGGATGATGGTCCCTGCCACCGCGACGACAGCGATGATGATGACAGGATTTTGTTCAGTGGAAGCAGCAGTGGCTAGGACCAGAATATAAAGGATTTCAGATCAACATTAGCTGACATGACGACAGCCCGGCATATCAAAATGAATAAATACTGAGGGCAACAGAAACCTCCAGACAAGTGAACGCTCGGAAGTAGTTAAAACGACTCAGTGCAGTTAATAACACACTAGACTCTGCAGATGCCGGAAATCCAGAGCAACGCACACAGAATTCTGGAGGAACTCCGCAGGTTAGCAGCATCTATGGAAAGATGACGCTTTATTTTGTTTTGTTTATTTATTGAAATACAGCTCAGAATAGACCCTTCCAGTCCTTTGAGCCACGGCACCCAGCAATCCCCCGATTTAACACTAGCATAATCACGGGACAGTTTACAATGACCAGTTAACCTACTGACCAGCAGATGTGTGGGGAGTCACGGGGAGAATGTACAAACTCCCTACAGGCAGCGGCAGGAATTGAACCCGGGCCGTTGGTACCGTAAAGCCATGCCACCCGTTACCAGGACGGGAAGGGCAGGGGATCAGTGCAGCCAAGGTAGCATTTAAATATTGCAGGGAAACATAGCTAAAAAATCTGGTTCATAAACACCTCAAGTCCTTTTCAGGTAAGCAACAGACTTCCAGTAGTTTAAATATATTCATAACAAACACTCAGATTTGTAATGTTGAGGGAGTTGACCAGGAGAACAAGAAAATGATGCTTGCAAGCTTTGCACACATATTACTCAAGGATCTGTAGGCTGCTCAATCCCACACTTCAGCTTCTGTTCTTATAATCATGTCATTCCCACTGATCTGTTTAACTGCTAGAGAGAGGGAGCTGAGCTTTGATGTTCAGCAATCAGAAATTCCTAAATACTCAAGACAAAGTGACACTATTCAATATATATTTTCAAATGGGAATGATTGCCAGAAAGATATAAAAGCACTCCAGTTAGTGAATAAAGTGGTGTTGAACTGATCTATTTAGAATCGGGATTGTTTATGGTCATTCTTCAGTACACGAGGGGAAAGGAGAATGAAGTGATTGTCACTGCGCATCCAGTGTGGCATAAAAAAATCACAGTGCCAAAGAACACAATAAAAACAAAACACAACATAATAAATAGACTGTAAATATCAAAGCACCCTACTAAACACCATGTACAAGTGATTGTTTGAGTGTGGCTGTATACACATCAGATTAGTTCCTCTACATGGATTTGATTGTATGTACTGTACACAAAATAATGCTAGGTATTGTGATCAGAATCAGATTTAATTTCACTGGCATATGTTGTGAAATCTGTTGTTTTGTGGTAGTAGTACAATGTAATACATACTAATAAAAAACTGTAAACTACAATAAGTATATACTGCATACAAAAACTAATTAAGAGGGGTGATTGATAAGTTTGAGGCCTAAGGTAGAAGGAGTCAATCTTAGAAAACCTAGCACATTTACTTTTCAACATAGTCCCCTCCTACATTTACACACTTAGTCCAGCGGTCGTGGAGCATACGTATCTTGGACCTCCAGAAAGTGTCCACAGCAAGGGTGATTGATAAGTTCGTGGCCTGAGGTAGAAGGAGATGGGTTATTAAATTCAAACTTTCTGCATAATCATTCAAGGCATTGAACTGCATCTGCGTGTAATGAGAGCTGTATAACTCATCTCCTTCTACCTTAGGACACGAACCTATCATTCACCCCTGCTGTGGACACTTTCTGGAGGTCCAAGATCCGTATGCTCCACGACCGCTGGAATAAGTGTGTAAATGTAGGAGGGGACTATGTTGAAAAATAAATGTGCTAGGTTTTCTAAAATTGATTCCTTCTACCTTAGGCCACAAACTTATCAATCACCCCTCGTAAATAAGTAGTAAAAACCTGGAGTATTGTGTGCAGTTTTGGTTCCCTAATCTGAGGAAAGACATCCTTGCCATAGAGGGAGTACAAAGAAGGTTCACCAGATTGATTCCTGGGATGGCAGGACTTTCATATGATGAAAGACTGGATCGACTAGGCTTATACTCTCCGGAATTTAGAAGATTGAGGGGGGATCTTATTGAAACGTATAAAATCCTAAAGGGATTGGACAAGCTAGATGCAGGAAGATTGTTCCCGATGTTGGGGAAGTCCAGAATGAGGGGTTGCAGATTGAGGATAAAGGGGAAGCCTTTTAGGACCGAGATTAGGAAAAACTTCTTCACACAGAGAGTGGTGAATCTGTGGAATTCTCTGCCACAGGAAACAGTTGAGGCCAGTTCATTGGCTATATTTAAGAGGGAGTTAGATAAGCCCCTTGTGGCTAAAGGGATCGGGGGTATGGAGAGAAGGCAGGTATAGGGTTCTAAGTTGGATGATCAGCCATGATTGTAATGAATGTCGGTGCAGGCTTGAAGGGCCGAAAGGCCTACTCCTGCACCTATTTTCTATGTTTCTAAAAAAAGAGGAAAAAAATCATGAGGAAGTGTTCATGGATTTATTGTGCGTTCAGAAATCTAATGGGGGGGGGAGAGAAGAGCTGTTCCTTAAATGTTGAGTGTGGGTCTTCAGGCTCCTGTACCTCCTTTCTGATTGTAGCAATGAGAAGAGGGCATGTCCTGGCTGATGGGGTCCTCAATGTTGGGTGCATCTCCTTTTGAAGGTGTCCTGGACACTGGGGAGGCTGGTGCCCATGATGGAGCTGGCTGAGTTTATAACCTTCTGATCCTGTGCAGTGGCCCCTCCATTCCAGATGGTGATGCAGCCAGTTAGGATGCTCCCTATGGTACATTTGTAGAAATTTGCGAGTGCTGTTGGTGACATACCAAATCCCCTCAAGCTCCTAATGAAATATAGCCATTGCTGTGCCTTCTTTGTGATTGCATTGTTACATATCTTGTGAGCATGACGTAATGGTCTCATGCTATTGGAATGATGCAATGGTCTTGTGATGATGGGGTGATGTGATGTCACGTGATGGCGCAGTATAAAAGAAAAAGCTGCCACGGTGACGCAGTTCTCATTTTTATTTTTAGCGTAATGTTGTGCCAGCAGTTTCACAAATCGCTGCCAGCTTTTGTTTGTTGCACCTTTGTTTTCCTTTACAGCCAGTATCGGAGAGTGAAGACATTACGAGAGTTATCCGAGCAAAGGATTGGGTAAAGTTAACGTCGTTCAGCTTCTTGGGCATGTTCCACCTTTTTATTTCGTTTGGGAATTGTGGCATGCATGTTGGAGTAAAACCCCTGCGAGGGCGGGACAGTTTTGTGCAGCGACCACCCTCCAGTCAAAAGGTCAGTTCCTTTATTTCTTCGTGATTCCTTTGGAATCTCAGCTGAGATCAACAGATTCATCATCGCTTCGAAGGAATCGTTGTTTCGGGGACGTCTCTCCTTAATGACTGTATAAATCACATGGACTTTTGAATTTACCACTTTAAGTCTGTGCTTGGATGAGAACTCGTTAAGAACAGTTTATAAGTTTGACTGTTTGTTCGATACAGTCGCCTAACTGTTAACTTCTGGTGAAGTTAGTCGTTTGTTTACTTTTCGATGCATTGAACAGAGGTTAATAAATATCGTAGTTTGTTTATATAACCTGACTGAATTTCATATCCATTGTTGCTGGACAAGTGACACCATCAATATGTTGGGCTCAGCATAGATCTTCGGGGATGTTGACATCCAGAAACCCGAAAATGCTCATCCTTTCCACTGCTGATGCCTTGATGAGGACTGGTATGTGCTCCCTCGACTTCCCTTTCCTGGCCCACGATCAATGAGTGGCATTGAGTGCAAGGTTGTGCAAAGTTCAAAGTCAAAGTACATTTATTATCAAAATGTGTGTGTGTGTGTGTGTGTGTGTGTGTGTGTGTGTATATATATATACATATTATACAACCTTGAGATTTGTCTCCTTACAGGCATCATTCAACCAACACATTATCTGCCTCCTGCATGCCTGCTCACCACCATCCGAAATTCTGGCAACAACAGTTGTGTTGGGAAATTTATAGATGGCATTTGAGCTGTGCCTAGCCACACAGTCACAGCTGCAGAGACAGTAGAGCAGTGGGCAAAGCACACATCCTTGAGGTCTTATCTGTAGATAGGATAACTCTGAGAGGAAACAATAAAGTGACATAGTGACTCTCGGCAAGAGGAACTCTTCTAGGTCGCAGTCATTTATTTTAGCCTGTATAACCAAACTCTTTTCATTATATCACTGTATTTATCTGTAACTGATTGCTCAAAATGTGTTATTTTTCATCTCTTTCATTTTGTTCAGTCAGAGCATTGAACCTAGACTGCCGTAAATACAAACTCGGGGTGAATAATACAGCCGCGGGTTTAAGTAATCAAGCTGATGTTGCTCTGAGTGTATTTTACAAATGATCTATCCCAAACTTCATATATTTTCTGCTTGTAACCTGTAGGGGATAAAAGTAGGTCAGTAAAATCTCAGTGCATCAAAATGTGAGCATGACTTCCATTGAGCAAATGATTAAAAACAGCTGATAAATATCCCCTGAAAAATAAATGCAACAGAACACAAAAAAAGTTATATATTATTTTGCACACTAGGATTCTATCCCTTATTTAAATGAAAGTATTTTGACAAGACTGTGATTATATTTTTGTAGGATAAATTGTCCATCTTATTCACGTAAAAAAAATCATAATATGTATACTCTGGTGTTAAGGATCTTTAATTTTAAATGTGGTAGAGTGAATTACGGAAATTCTGTAAGGATGGCATCCATGCAGACACTTTTACTGACAAATAATGATGCCAGAAAGATCTGTGGGGCTTTGACAGCAGTGTAGCAGGCATCTGTTTATAGCTGAAAGAATCTTTGAGCAGTGTCATATTCATGCGTTGAAGTGAATTTATCTATCAGTACAGTAACTCCATCTTTATAATGCACAGGTAATTAACTAAGTCCTCTTTTACACTGGTATAATAAAGATCCTCACACAAATCATGCATGCTGTTTCTCTTAATAATAATAGTAATAAAATATAAAGAAAATTGAAAGACTTTGGAACATGAACAAGGTATACATTATCCCAATACCAATAGTAATATCTACAACTGGTATCAGCCCAAAGGCACCACACAATAGCATTAAACAATAGTTAAACAAACAGGCCTTCACAGCAATATTTATGTAAATCTCTTAAAAGCCACAATACTAAACACGACTAGTGTAGTCCGAAAGTTGCGGTAATTGACAAATGAGCATACACGGCTATGAGCGTACATGGCTATGCCCGTACGTCAGGTTTTAACAGTTTGAGCTGAGAAAAAATATACAATAATAATAATAATAACTAATTTATAGAGCACTTTTCATACAGATGTAGTTCAAAGTACTTTACAATGGGATAAACTACAAACATGAAGATAAAAATAAAAATAAACATGAAAATAAAAGACAAAAAGATGTCAGATAAAAGCAAGGCTCAATTAATAGATTTTGAGTTGGTGTTTAAACGTGTGAACTGAACTGCGTCCCTTATAGATTTAGGTTTTGAATTCCATAGTTTAGGAACCTAGTTCAAAAAAAGGATGACGTGCCAATATCCTTTAAAGGAGATAGTTTGAATTTATCTAACTATTCACCATTAGTAACTTCTTAAAATCCCAGTTCCTTGCTTAGCTTCTTCCTCCGGCTATAGGACCGTTGAACTCCCTGTCACTACCCAGGTCTCATCACCTATGAAGCGCAAGTAGCATTTTCCTATTTACTTTTTAACATGTGTCGTAACTGCACTGTATTATTTGTTAATTTTAATTATGTGTTGTGTGTATGTGAGTTATACGTTCTGTTTGGAGGAAGATTGTTTTCTTTGGTGGTATACATGTACTCAGCTGAATGACAATGAACTTGAACTTGATGCAAGGCAGACAATGATTGTTCAGGACTAATGAAGTCCGGAACTTATCATAAACAAAGCAATTACACCAATGTAATCTCATTAAGAAAAAATCTAACCTGATTGGAAAGTCAATAAAATGTCTATGCATAAGTGCTCTGAAATACTAGAAAGGAAGGCATCAATTCAATGTTAAGTGCTCTCGCAGTCCCAAATGGAATGGCCCCCAAAGCACAGGTAAAGATCGCACTTGAGGCTAGATTATAAGATTATACCGTTAATCTACTTAGCTGCTGGGCGACTGATGGTGTCCATGAGGATGAAGTAATGAGAACCTCAGCAGGGGTCAATTATGCTTGTTTGAAAACCGGAATTAACCAATCTCTAACTATTTCTTACCAATCTCTCTCTTTGTAATTTGGATATCCCCAGTGATTTATTCATTAGAATCAGAAACAGAATCAGGTTCATCACTCCCGTATGTCATGAAATTTGTTGTTTTGTGGCAGCAGTACAGTGCTACACAATAAAAAACTATAAAATTACAGCAAGAAATATGTACACAGTACTTTACAAAAGTCTCAGGTACATATACGTAATTACAGTACTATGTATTATTGCCAAGAACAATCATGGTCACGGAAAGACCATGATCGCCCACGCCATATGACATAGCAGGTGGTCAGAGTGGGCTCCTTGCCTCTGCCCCTCTACAGAAATGCCCCTCAGGGCTGTGTCCTAAGCCTCTCCTATACTCTCTGTATACCCATGACTGTGTCGCCACCCACAGCTCCAATCTGCTATTTAAATTTGAGGACGACACTACATTGATTGGCCTTATCTCAAATAATAACGAGGCAGCCTACAGAAAAGAAGTCATCACCCTGCCACAGTGGAATCAAGAAAACAATCTTTCCTTCAATATCACCAAAACAAAGGAGATGATTGTGGACTACAGGAGGAATGGAGACAGGCTAACCCCTATTGACATCAATGGATCTGAGGTTGAAAGGGTGAACAGCTTTAAATTCCTCGGCATACACATCACTGAGGATCTCATATGGTCTGTACATACCGGCTGTGTAGTGAAAAAAGCACAACGGTGCCTCTTTCGCCTCAAACGGTTGAAGAAGTTTGGTATGGGCCCCAAAAACCTAAGACCTTTCTATAGAGGCACATTTGAGAGTATCCTGACTGGCTGCATCACTGCCTGGTATGGGAACTGGATCTCCCTCAATCGCAGGACTCTGCAGAGAGTGGTGCAGACAGCCCAGTGCATCTGTAGTTGTGAACTTCACATTATTTAGGACATTTACAGAGATAGGAGCATAAAAAGGGCCCGAAGAATCATTGGGGTCCCAAGTCACTCCAATGAGAAACGGTTCCAGCTGCTACCATCCAGGAAACCGTATTGCATCATAAACGCCAGGACCAACAGACAGATTCTTCCAATTCATCAGATTGATCAATTCACACTGATACAACTGTACTTCTATGTTATACTGACCGTCCTGTTGTACATACTACTCATTATAAGTTACTATAAATTGCACATTGCACATTTAGACAGAGGTGTAAAGTTAATATTTTTACTCCTCATGTATATGAAGGATGTAAGTAAAAAAGTCAATTCAATTCAATTCACATATTGATGAAGAGGAGGATAAATTTTGACATGTGCAATAAAATACTTTTAAACTGTTTTCCAACTCTTTTTCTGGTTGTGAAATGTAATTTTATCAGTGAAATAAGTGCAAGTTATTTATTTATAGAGTTAAGTGTGGAATAGGCCCTTTTGTCCCTTTGAGCCATGCCATCCAGCTATTCCCCAACTTAACCCAAGCCTAATGACGGGACAATTTACAATGATCAATTAACCTACCAACCATGATGGTGTTTGGAATGTGGGAGGAAACCAGAGCTCTGGGATGAAACCCATGCAGTCACGAGGAGAGAGTAGAAACTCCTTACAGGTAGCCGTAGGATTTGAACACAGGTCGCCTGCACTATAAAACATTGTGCTAACCACTACACTACCAAACAATAGCAATGTAATTACAACATGTTCTGTTAATAATACTACTGCTTTAGAGTCATAAAGACACAATAGTTTTGCATTCACTGCTTCACCTTTGGTGATATTTTGTTCACAGGAACTATTGTGAAATGCTATATGCTTTATTTCTGGGTTTGTGTAAAAACACATTGTTAAAGGAATGTGATGTGACATAAACACCTTATTAAATGATGATGATCTAATTGCAGGAAAGGAAAGTGGCATTTGTCATACAATGCAAACCGTGTACAATCACACCGCAAATGTCCTATTGTACACACAAAACGTAGTTACCACAAACACAAGAGATTCTGCAGACGCAAGAAATCTAGAGTAACATACACAAAATTCTGGAGGAACTCAACAGGTCAGGCAGCATCTATGGAAATGGATAAACATTCGACGTCTTGAGCTGAGGCCCCTCACCAACATGGGAAAGGAAGGGGGAAGAAACCAGAATATGAAGGTGGGGGAGGGTGGGGAAGGGGAAGGAATACAAGATGGCAGGTCACAGGTGAGACCAGGTGAGGGGAAGGTGTGTGGCTGGGGGTGTGGGAATGAACTGGGAAACTGGAAGGTGATAAATAGATTAAAGAATTCTCAATTAATCATGTGAAACACAGTCAATCAACTGCATCATGCATAGACTACTGTACGCATCATGAAACAACATTATTCACATCACTACCAGACCTCTAGTATTAGAACAGTAAAGTGCTAATAGACAATGTATAACGTTGATCTAATTTACATTCAGTGGCCACTTTATTAGGTAGACCTGCTTGTTAATACAAATATCTAATCAGCCAATCATGTGGCAGCAACTCAATGCATAAAAGCATGCGGACATGGTCAAGAGGTTCAGTTATTCAGACTAAACATCAGAATGGGGAAGAAATGTGATTGAAGTTACGGTGACTGGAGAACGACGGCTAATGCCAGATGGGGAAGTTTGAGTATCTCAGAAAATGATGATCTGGTATTTTTATACACAACAGTCTCCAGAGCAGGGTTTCCCAACCCTTTTTTATGCCTATGAGCCTTATCATTAACCAAAGAGTCTGTGGACCCCAGATTGAGAACTCTAGAGTTTACAGAGAATGATGCAAAAAAACAAAATCAAGTAAGCTGTAGTCCTGTGGGTGAAAATGCCTTGTTAATGAGAGAGGTCATAGGAGAAAAGCCAGGCTGGTTCAAGCTGACGAAAAGGTGACAGTAACTCAAATAGCCACACGTTACAACAGTGGTGTGCCGAAGAGCATCTCTGAATGCTCAAAATGTCAAAACTTGAAGCAGATGGGCTCCAGCTGCAGAAGACCATGAACACACGCTCAGTGACCACTTTATTAGACACAGCAGTTATGTAATAAAGTGGCCACTGGGAGAAGTTAATTATTGTCACATGTACTGAGGTGAAGCAAAAAAATTGTCTTGCAGATCAACTGATTACAATAATTGCACTGCACCATTATAAAGAATTGATCTATATTTACAGATGAAACACACATTTTTCACTTTAACTTGGTACAGGTGACAATAATAATTCACCAATTTACCGAGAGCACCTGTCAGTGCAGTTAACGGTCCATATGCAGTACATCTATAAATATATAATGGACAGTGAACCTTCAAGCGGTATATGCAAGTATTATCATGCAGCAGCCAGTTTATGCCAGCACATAGGACATAGGATACATGGCGCCATCAAGGACATATATACAGAAAGGTGCTGGAAAAGGGCCAGTAACATCATGAAGGATCCCACACACCCTGCTCATAGACTATTTGTCCCTCTCCCATCAGGGAGGAGGCTATGTAGTGTCCACGCCAGGACCACAAGACTCAAAAACAGTTACTTTCCCAAAGCAGTAAGGCTGATCGACACCTCCACCCATGATCTAAACCCAAAACCACCACTGCTTTATCATTAACACATGGAAATCTGCAGATGCTGGAAATCCAGAGCAAATGCTGGAGGAACTCAGCAGGCTAGGCAGCATCTATGGAAATGAATAAACAGTCGCCATTTTGAGATGAAAGGTTATCATTTCCTGTCAGTCATCTTATGTACAGACACTCCTGTACCTACCATCACTTTAAGCACATACAGTCAAATTATGTATATAGACTATTGTATGATTTATCGTGATGGTGTTTTTATATTCTTGTGTTCTTTATCTTACTGAGTCTGTTTTTTTTTGTGCTGCATCGGATCTGGATTAACAACTCCTTTACACTGAAACGATTTTGAATCTTGAATATCCAATCTATTAATAAATAAAATAAAGACATCTTTTAAATAGCTGTTGGGAGATGACTGTGTGTAGAGGCACGTGTTTAAAATTTCAAAACGTTGCCCAAAAAAAATTATTCTAAAAAACTAACCTAACCAGAGTGCAAAAGATTCGACCTTCAAAGGAGTTGGTGGAATCAGGCTGGAGATGAGATATTTAGAGCTGATTAACATGACCTTGTAATGAAATTTGGTTTACTATTTTGTGGTACAAAATCCACAGGAAAAACATTGTTCTTGGTAAAAAAAAACCTTGGTGAATTTTACTGTTCTTAACATTTACTGTAACACTGAAAAACTAGGTTTACACGAAGTATCGATGTATTTAGTTTGGGAGGATGGTATTGCTGTATAGCCACCCACAGAAAGTTATCACCATCATTATGTAGAAACATAGAAAATAGGTGCAGGAGTAGGCCATTCGGCCCTTCAAGCCTGCACCGCCATTCAGTAAGATCATGGCTGATCATCCAACTCACAACTCCGTACCTGCCTTCTCTACATACCTGCTGATCCCTTTAGCCACAAGGGCCTTATCTAACACCCTCTTAAATATAGCCAATGAACTGGCCTCAACTGTTTCCTGTGGCAGAGAATTCCACAGATTCACCACTCTCTGTGTGAAGAAGTTTTTCCTAATCTCGATCCTAAAAGGCTTCCCCTTTATCGTCAAACTGTGACCCCTTGTTCTGGACTTCCCCAACATCGGGAACAATCTTCCTACATCTAGCCTGTCCAATCCTTTTAGAATTTTATACGTTTCAATAAGATCCCCCCTCAATCTTCTAAATTCCAGAGAGTATAAGCCTAGCCGATCCAGTCTTTCATCATATGAAAGTCCTGCCATTCCAGGAATCAATCTGGTGAACCTTCTTTGTACTCCACCTATGGAAAGAATATCTTTCTTCAGATTAGGACACCAGAACTGCACACAATACTCTAGGTGTGGTCTCACCAAGGCCTTGTACAACTGCAGTAGTACCTCCCTGCTCCTGTACTCGAATCCTCTCACTATAAATGCCAGCATACCATTCGCCTTTTTCACCGCCTGCTGTACCTGCATGCCCAGTTTCAATGACTGGTGTATAATGACACCCAGGTCTCGTTGCACCTCCCCTTTTCCTAATCGGCCACCATTCAGATAATAATCTGTTTTCCTGTTCTTGCCACCAAAGTGGATAACCTCACATTTATCCACATTAAATTGCATCTGCCATAAATTTGCCCACTCACCTAACCTATCCAAGTCACCCTGCATCCTCTTAGCATCCTCCTCACAGCTAACACTGCCGCCCAGCTTCGTGTCATCCGCAAACGTGGAGATGCTGCATTTAATTCCCTCGTCTAAGTCATTTATATATATTGTAAACAACTGGGGTCCCAGCACTGAGCCTTGCAGTACCCCACTAGTCACTGCCTGCCATTCTGAAAAGGTCCCGTTTATTCCCACTCTTTGCTTCCTGTCTGCCAACCAATTCTCTATCCACATCAATACCATACCCCCAATACCATGTGTGTCGTATGACGTGGGCAATCATGGTCTTCACCATTATTGTTCTTGGCAAATTTTTCTACAGAAGTGGTTGCCATTGCCTTCTTCTGGGCAGTGTCTTTACAAGACGGGTGACCTCAGCCATTGTCTATACTCTTCAGATATTGCCTGCCTGGTGTCAGTGGTCACATAACCAGGACTTGTGGTATGCACCAGCTGCTCATGCGACCATCCATCACCAAATCCTATGGCTTCATGTGACCTTGATTTGTGGTGGGGGGGAGGCTAAGTGGGTGCTACTCCTTGTCTAGGAGTGACCTGCAGGCTGACAGAAAGAGCGCCTTACACCTCCTATGGTAGAGATGTATCTCCACCCTGCCACCCAATATTTGGTTAAAAAAAATGGGACTAGAATTATCTATATATGCCACAGATAATACTAGTCCTATGTTCACCAAATATTCATAGGCATAGTAGCAAAGTGATCACTGGAATCAAGTACAATGTTCTCCTAAGGAGCTGTCTATTGGCGTCTGTGGATGCAGGATCCAGATATCCCATGCAGACATAATACAACGCAAGTGGTTGGATCTTTCAGTATACCTTTTGATAAAAAGCTGACAGAGTAGTTCTTGAATCATTAATATATTAAACTTCCCACAGCATTTCTGGCTGCATGGTACACGACTTGCAAAGTCAATTGTCCCAATATATATGTGATTGCCACTTTACTAGGTACATCTTGTTAATGCAATTATCTAATCAGCCAATCATGTGGCAGCAACTCAATGCATAAAAGCATGCTGATGTGGTTATGATGTTTAGTTGTTATTCAGACCAAACATCAAAATAGGGAAGAAATGTGATCTGAGTGACCTTGACTGTTTGATTGCTGGTGCCAGACGGGGTGGTTTGAGTATCTCAGAAACTGCTGATCTCCTGGGATTTTCATGGTGAACAGTCTCTAGAGCTTACAGAGAATGGTGCAAAAAACAAAAAAGCATGCAGTGAGTGGCAGCTCTGTGGGCAAAGATGTATTATTCATGAGCGACGTCAGAGGAAATTGACCAGTCTGGTTCAAGCTGACAGGAAGGCGACAGTAACTCAAATAACCACACGTCACAACAGTGGTGTGCAGAAGAGCATCTCTGAATGCACAAACACATCAGACCTTACAGCAGCAGACGACCATAAATATACACTCAGTGCCCACTTTATTAGGCACAGGGGGTAAATGATAAAGTGGCCCTTGAGTGTATAGACCTATGGTATCTCGTTCAGAAATCTGCTAAGAATGCCCTCCCCCAACCATCCCAAAAATACATTTAGCCTTGGGGGTGGTGGAGGTAATAAATATGAAACGACACCCTCACGGAAAGAAGCTTGTCATTAAAATCTCTAACGATGATCAATACTGTGGCGTGATGCAGGCTGGCACTAACAGTATAATATTTATTTATCGCACTCTATTCTCAAGGCAGAGATTCTACCTTCACTCGATGGTTCTTAACTGCTGTGGGAAACTAACTAGCAAATAAATCTGTCAGACAATCGAGTCCTCAGCTTCTGCCGTAATTGATCCGACTGTCCTTGAACAACAGCACGGGATACCTCTAAAGATTCTTCAGGTTCTGGATATCTTGAGCAGCGCACCCACAAAGTGCTGGATCAGCTCTGAAAGCTGGGCAGTGCTCATGGAGGGGAATGAACAGCGGACACTCTGGGCCAAAGGGGGAAGAAGCCAGGTAAGATGGTGGCGTCAGGGGGAGGATAGAAGCTGGCAGGTGATAGATGAGATCAGGTGAAGGGGAAGCTGGCGAGATGGGGGATGGGGGCTGTTGCACTATGAAGTTGGGAGGTGACAAGAAGAAGGAATCTGATAGGAGAGGGCAGTAATCTATGGGAGAAAGGGAAAGGGGAGAGAAACCAGAGGGAGGCGATGGGCATGAGATTCAAAAAACTCTATTGTCATTCTAACCATACATCAGCTCTGCAGGGCAGAATGAGACAGCGTTTCCCAGGAGCAGTGCAATCATAACAACAAACGCAACACTAAATAATAAACATAACAATAAATAGTAAAACACAACAGCCACATGTCAGTTAAAATCAGTTATAAGTGTCCAGTGCAAGTTAAAAGTGTCCAAAGCAGAGTCAGGTGGAGCAGCTATTTAGCAGTCTGACTGCCTGTGGGAGGAAGCTGTTTAGTAGCCTTGTGGTTTTAGTTTTGATGCTCCTGTAACGTTTGCCTGATGGCAGAAGAACAACCAGTTCATGGAGAGGGTGTGAGGGGTCTTTAATGACGTACCGTGTCTTCTGGAGGCATCGACTCTGAAAGAGGTCTTGGACAGAAGGTAGGGAGACGCCAATAACCTCCTCTGCTCCCCTAACCACCCTCTGCAAGGCTTTTTTGGCGACAGCACTGCAGCTGGAGTACCAGGTTGTGATGCAAAAGGTCAGCACACTCTCAACCACGCCTCTGTAGAATGTAGTTAAGATGTTAGTGGGGAGTGATGTTTGTTTAAGCTTCCTCAGAAAGTGCAATCTCTGCTGGGCCCTCTCTGAGGAGAAGAGAAAAGGTGAGGGGGGAATCAGAATGTGGAATGGAAGATGGAGGAGGGAAAGGGGGAGAAATTACAATGAAATTCAATGTTTATGCCATCAGTTTGGAGGCTACCCAGATGGAATATGAGATACTGCTGCAACCTGAGTTTTACCTCATTATGGCAAGAGAAGAGGCTGTAGACTAGAGGTTCCCATCTTTTTCTGATGCCATGGACCAATGCCATTAAGCAAGGGGTCTGTGGACTCCAGGTTGGAAACCCCTGCCATGGACTGACATGTCAGAAAGGGAATGGGAAGTTGAATTGAAATAGGTGGCCACCAGGAGATTCTGCCTTTTGCAGCGGGCATTGTGAAGATACTTGACCTTCTTCCTTCTTCTTCAGTTCTTTATCTCATCCTACTATCCTCTCCCAGCTTCTTCACCCTCCCTTCCCCATCCACCACCTTCCTGCTTACCTATGTCACCTATTACCTGCCAGCTTGTATCACAAACCCCCACTCCTCGGTCTAAACACACCATTGTGTGACTGGGTGTTGGACTTCCTAACCAATAGACCTCCGTTTGTCAGGATGCGCAACTGCTCCTCCCCTCCTGTCATCCTCAACACAGGTGCCCCCTGACCCCCGGAGTTACTGACTTCAGGAGAACTTGCACCACTCACAGCCCTCTTTACACCGGCGGCACAGCAGTAGAAACTGTCAGCAGTTTCAACCTCCTTCGAGCGCACATCTCAGACAACCTCTCAGGGTCCCAGCACACATTCGACACAATCAGGAAAGCTCACCTATGTCTTTACTTGCTGAAGTGGCTGAAGAGAGCATCCTAACATGCTGCATCACTGCTTGGTATGGAAACTGCACTGCGGCAGACAGGAAGGGTCAATGGGTAGTCAAAACAATGGGTAGCCAACACATCACCAGCACCAGTCTACCCAACATCAAGGACATATATCTGGAAAAGCACCAGATAAAGTCCAGCAATATCATGAAGGATCCCACACACCCTGACCATGGACTGTTTGTCCCACTCCCATCAGGGAGGAGGCCATCTCGGATCCATGGCAGGGCCACCAGACTCAAAAGCAGTTACTTCAAAGCTCAAAGTAAATTTATTACCAAAATTGATAAATTTATTATCATCTACAGTATGTCTCCATATACAGTCCTGAAGTAAATTCCCTAAGCAGTAAGGCTGATCGACACCTCCAACCATCAGTACTTTATCATTTCCTGTCAGTCGCCTTATGCAGTGGTCCCCAACCACCGGGCCGCGGACCGGTGCTGGGCTGTAAAGCATGTGCTACCAGGCCGCGAGGAAACGGTATGATTTGGCGATAGGAGTCAGTTGCACCTTTCCTCATTCCCTGTCACGCCCTGTTGAGCTTGAACGCTCGCGAGTTCATGACCCGCGCATCATCCATGTCAGCTCGGGAAGGGGATCAACTCCTCGAGCTTGCAAATGACGGTGGGCTGAAAAGTATGTTTGACATAACATCTCTGCTGGCATTCTAGATCAAAGTCAAGGCTGAATATCCTGAGATAGCCACGAAAGCACTGAAAATGTTGCTTCCATCTCCAATATATCTCTGCAATGAATGCAACAAGAACTAAATTGCGGAATAGACTGGACATAAGGAACACCCTTCGAGTATCGCTGTCTCCCATCACCCCTCGATAGGACCGTCTTGTTGCAGGAAAACAATCCCAGGGCTCCCACTGATTCAGCGATATTGGTGTGTTGCAATAATCGTATATGTTCATACGGGGAAAATATGTGCTGTGTGTTTAATATCCAAACGTTACTTAAAATGTTATGATGCTATTGACTTACTTATATAACCATATAACCATTACAGCACGGAAACAGGCCATCACGGCCCTTCTAATCTGTGCCGAACGCTACTCTCACCTAGTCCCACCGACCTGCACTCAGCTCATAACCCTCCATTCCTTTCCTGTCCATATACCAATCCAATTTTTCTTTAAATGATAATATAGAACCTGCTTCTGCCATTTCTACTGGAAGTTCGTTCAACACTTACTTCAAGCTCCCCTGTCCTCCCCTGATAATTGACTTATCACTATATTCATGCGTGGAAAATATGCGCTGTGTGTTTAATATTAAATTCGTTAGATAAACCCTTTTAGAAACGAAATTGAGTGTATTAGCCACATATCACCCATACAGTACTGTATTGCGGTTGTGATTAACACCCCCCCCGAACAGAATCGCAAAAGACGATTTATAGAAAAAAATGGGCATGTACACACATGCGCAAGGCTTCATGGTCATTGTAGTGTTACTTTGGGTAAAACCAATGTACTTGACAGCTACTCTTGTCCGTTGGCAATCCTACCCCCCCCCCCCGCCCCCGGTCCGCCAGTCCGCAAGAATATTGTCAATAATAAACCGGTCCGCAGTGCAAAAAAGGTTGGGGACCCCTGGCCTTATGTGCAGACACTCCTGTGTCTAGTGTCACTTTATGGACATACAATCAATCTATGTATACAAGCTATCTTATATATTTATATTTATTGATTATTGTGTTCTTTATCTTATTGTGTTTTTTTGTGCTACGTCGGATCTGGAGTAACAATTATTTTGTTTTTTTACACTTATCTACTGAAAATGACATTAAACAATCTTCAATCATGAATCTTGTACTCCTTTCCCTTTTCTCACCTTCTTATTCTGGCTTCTGCCCCCTTACTTCCCAGTCCTGATGAAGGGAATCGACCTAAAACATTGATGGTTTATCCCCTCCTGAACGTCGCCTGATGTGACGAGTTCCTCCAGAATTTTGGGATATCTTGTGTCCGTTTTTGTTTCTCAAACGATATACATCAGGCTGATTCTGCTTTGGACGCCTCTCTTTTGCCTTACAGTGCAGAAGGACGATATTGATGTCTCTTACCTGTCGTCTCTTCTAGGGTTAAGACTTCTAGCCTGGGGCTGTAGTTTCCATAACCTGCAGTGGTAAAGGCGCGGATCTGGAATATATAGGCTGTGCCTGGTTTCAAGTTATTGATGGTGGTTGAGGTTGAGGTAGATTTTACGGTGGAGTAAGTGCGATCTTTTAGATTCTGGAAAAAAAATAAAGGCCGCAGTGAAATTATGATGTGGGAGGAAGTATTTAAAATTATTACAATAGAAAACAGAATACAGAACAGTAGAGCATAGGAACTGACCTACAAGCTCATTCTACTGTGAAAGAACGTGACTGATGTTGGATTATAACTCAGCACAGGGTTTTCATATTTGAATGTTTTGTGTTATATCCGGGAAACGTCCACCTCTCCTGAATTAACACATTTAGAACATAAAACATAGAAGAGTACAGCACAGGAACAGGTCCTTTGGCCCACAATGTTGTGCTTAACCAATTAAATTAATAATCAATTGGCCAACTAAACTAATCCTTTCTGCGGCGGGGGAGGTGGTGAGGGGATAGGTGTGGGCATCAGGACTCTTTTTACGTGACTGTGACCTTGTGTGTGCTTACCGTGTGTCGCTTGGTAATATGTCTTCGCAATTGGACCCCGTAGTAACGCTGTCCCAGTTGGCTGTGTTCATGTATGGTTAAATGATAATTGAACTTGAATTGAATTGACAATGTCCATATCCTGCCATTTTACTCATATTCATAATTCTGTCTTGCTTCTTTATTGTATTTGCTTCTACCACCACCCCAAACAGTTCATTCCAGGCACCCGCCACTCACTACATAAAAAAAAACTTGCCTCATACATCTCCTTTGAAATTACTATCTCTCACCTTAAATCCATGCCCTCTGGTATTAGATATATCAACCCTTGGAAAAAGATATTGTCTGTCTACTCTGTCGATGCTTCACATAATCTTATAAACTTCTGCAGGATTATTCCTCTGTCTTCACCACTCCAGAGAAAGCAACGCGATTCTGTCCCACCTCTCATTATAGCATGTGCTCTCTAATCCAGGCAACATCCTGGTAAACCTCTTCAGCATCCTCTCCAAAGCCAAATTTCATATAATTGCTTAGAAATTCAGTTGTAGTTGAAAATCAATATAGATTACCAAACTGGAATGTGACAATGAATATTTCTACGTCATTTTAATACCAATTTCACCAAGACCTCTTCGGAGAACCGTACCTCCTTCATTAACGAGAAAGCTCAGCAGAGGATGTTCCTCTTACAGTATTTGGCAAAATCCCATCTTTCTCTGAACAGCCCAGTGCAATTCTCCACTGCCATCATCGAGAGCATCCTCACATCAGCCATGACTGTCTGGTTTGTTGCAGCATCCTCTCACAGTATATGAAAACTACAGAGAACTGTCAGGTCAGTAGAAAAGAGTTTATCATCACTGCGGGACTTGTATGTGTGCAGGACAAAGAAGCGGGCAAGAAAATCATTGCAGCACTACCCACCCTACGAATGGCCTTTTCCAAAATCTCCCTTCTGGAAAGACCTATTAAAACAAAAACTTCACGGTATCTTAAAAGTTTCTTCCCCCAGGCAGTTAATCTGATTAATTATTTTAGTTAGCCCTTCCCCAACCCCTCTATCTGTTACCCCCGTCACTGCTCTGCACTGAAAACACTTTCAGCTTTTTATAATGCTGTTTACGTTGTACATACATGCTGGTGCTTACAATCTGTATTTATGCACATTTATCCATATCTATACTTTAACCTCTAATTCTATCTTTATATAATTCTTTATTTTTATAATTGTTGAATGCTGTGTTTGTTGTATAGAAACATAGAAAATAGGTGCAGGAGTAGGCTATTCGGCCCTTCGAGCCTGCACCGCCATTTATTATGATCATGGCTGATCATCCAACTCAGAACCCCCCCCCCCCCCCGCAGCCTTCCCTCCATACCCCCTGATCCCCGTAGCCACAAGGGCCATATCTAACTCCCTCTTAAATATAGCCAATGAACTGGCCTCAACTGTTTCCTGTGGCAGAGAATTCCACAACCTGACCAATGGAAATTCCTAATACATGTAACCATACAGAATGATAAAGTCGATCCTTGGTTCTTCTCCTAATTCTTAGGCTTGATTTCCTGATGCCAGTTCTGTCTGATTTCCACCCCTATACCCAGCTACCACCACCAGTTCCTGATTCAAGATTAAAGTTTACTGATCATTATTATCATTACGTGGGTAATCATGGTATTTCCATGACCATGATTGTTCTTGGCAAATTTTTCTACAGAAGGTGGCTTGCCATTGCCTTCTTCTGGGCAGTGTCTTTACCAGACAGGTAACCCCAGCCATTATCAATATTCTTCAGAGATAGTCTCCCTGGTGTCAGCGGTCACATAACCAGGACTTGTAATGTGCACCAGCTGCTCACATGGCCACCCACCACCTGCTCTCAGGGCTTCACGTGACACTGATCAGGAGGGGGGGGGCTAAGCAGATGCTACACCCTGCCCAAGAGTGACCAGCAGGCTAGCGGAGGAAAGGAAGTAACTCCATCCCACTACCCAGTGCTCTAACTTTTTCCTTCAGCCCCCAGCCTCCAGTGGACTCAGATTCTGCTTGCAGACATTGGCTTCAAAATTCCCTGGAGGATCCTCTCTCCAGTTATCAGTCCTGGTAAACCTATTCCATCAAACCCTGCCTCAGATCACAACAGCGTGCCAGAAGATCTTCAACTCCAAAGTATGCACCAAGGTCTGGAGCGCTCTGAGATGTAACAGTGTCATGCTAACTCCTATGCTACAGTGGTGTCCCATTTCTGACCCTATGTTGTACAGTCTGTGCTATAAAAATGCATCCATCTGCTCTTCAATTCTCTCCGATGATCAAGCCTCCACAAACCTCCAGGGTACAAGGTGAGGGGAAACTTTTTCACTCAGAGGGTGGTGCGAATGTAGAACAAGCCAGCGGTGGGTGTGAGTTCAGTTGTAATGTTTAAGAGAAGTTTGGACAGGTTCATGCTGCAGGAGAGATATGGTCGAGATTCAGGTAGGTGGGTCTAGACAGGGAACCAGCTCGGCACTGTTTCAATATCCTGAAGGGCCTGTGTCTGTGCTGTAATGCTCTATGACTCTATATTATTGGAATTTATTTCCCAAAAGTAATTTTTCCCGGTGTATCATAGCATATGACATTTCCAGGAATGAGTTAAAGGATGTTTATTCAATTGAAGGATTCAAATAATATCCACCGACCACAAGAGCTTCGATCGTGCAGCTTATGGCATCACCTGAACCTCTTGATTGAATTATAGTTTTGTAACTTACCCATGGGAACCTATTATATTCTATCTAGTCATATCCCCTCTTGTTAAAAGAGGCTTTTTAAAGCTTATTTTGGCCTATTATTTTAATACTTTCATCTTTGTTCAGATTAAATCTCTCGAAAGGAAGAACTCAGCTTTCACGTGGTCTCTGTTTAATGCACGCAGATTTTGGATCCAGTATCTTGTTCCAGCACTAATTCATTTTGATCACTTCATCTGCGCGGCAGAACTAGCTTCAGAGAAAATGTCTTCCACTTAGCATCGAGAAGCCATTTACTGATGCAGCGGGAGCATGAGCAGTCCAGTGAATTAATCTCTGGGGTTTTGTAATTGGTATATTGAGAACGACCTGTGAATTTAATCTGATTAGTTAACGTCAATGTTTGGGACCATGGTTATGGTGCTACTGATACTGCCCGAACAGCCATTATGTTATGACAAGGACATTCTTTCCATTATAGTGGCATGAATCTGCTCTGCTTTTAGATCTGGAGATCTACAGAGCCAATTGATTACTGGATCACAAGACACAGGAGCAGATTTAGGCCATTTTCCCCATCGAGTCTGCTCCGCAATTTCATCATGGCTGATTTATTTTCCTTCTCAACCCCATTTCCCCTGCTTTCTTCCAGTAACCTTAGACGTGCTGACTAATCAAGAACCTATCATAACTCTGCTTTAAAAATACCCAATGAATCAGCCTCCACAGCTGCCTGTGGCAACGAATTCCACAGATTCACTACACTCCAGCTAAAGAAATCCCCCCCCCCCATCTCTGTTCTAAATGGACATATTCCAGGGTTCCCATTCTGGGGTCTACAGAGCCCTTGATTAATGGTAGGGGTCTATGGCTTAAAAAAAGGTGGGGGTCCCTGCTTTGTTCTGAGATTGGGTGCTCTGGTTCTAGACTCCCCAACTGTAGGAAACATCCTCCCCACATCTACTAGACGTAGGCCTTCCAATATTCAAAATATTTCAATGAGCACCCCCCCCCCAACCCTGCCATTCTTCTGACCTCCAGTGAGGAAAGACCCAGAGCCTTCTAAAGCTCTTTGTACCTTTACCCTTTCATTCCCAGAATCATTCATGTGAACCTCCTCTGAATCCTCTCCAATGCCAGCAGATTAAGTATTATTGATGATATCTTCCTTTGCGAGTACAGGCAAAGACAAAATGAAGAGCCAGTACATAGTAGGTCCTCTACCTGCCGATGGGTGAATTCTCGGATGGTGCTGAATTTAGCAATGTCATTATAGAACAAATAACATTACTGCACAGTACAGGCCTTTCAGCCCACAATGTTGTGCCGACCTTTTAACCTACCCTAAGATCAATTTAACCCTTCCCTCCTACATTGCCATATCAAATCACCTTGTGTAGCATAAAAAAACTTTTGAAAAATGTGATGATATCTCACCATCATTTTGCAAAAGTATCTTCCTTTGTTTTTAATCAGAAACAAAAAAAGTAATGATGATATGCCTCTATTTTTCCCATAAACGAGTGATAAGCAAGGCTCTTTCTCCTGCTGTAAAACTGGGTTCCTCTTCTCATTAATACCATTGGGCAGGAGGTACAGGAGCCTTAGGTCCCACACCTTCAGATTCAGGAACAGTTATCACCCTTCAATCATCAGGCTCCTGAACAGTGCTGTGGTTCAGAATTGTGTCAGAGATAGGTTTGGGAGAGATGTACAGTATTGAATGAAATCTTAGGGGGAGAGTAAGGGGAGAGAAGCTGCATCATAATTGAATGACTTAACTAAGGGGAATATTTGTAAAAAATATCATTGTCTGAGAAGATGAAGAGATATGATATATTTTGGGATTCACGTCAAGAGATCCCTCAAAGTCACCGCTCAACTAACAACATTTCAAGAGCCCAATGCCTGTAGCGATCTTCTTGCTCTTTAAAGATGCTCTATCTACTCTTGAAAAAAAATGCCCCACACCCTTCCCAATAACTGTGAATCTAATTCTTTCCAGTGTCCATCAGCAGACAATATCACTGACTACACTCTCTTTGAAATCAATGATTGCACTTTTCCATCCTCCCTCACTCGGCACTGTGGATCATTTTCTGTTTTTCCCATTCCTTTCTTCTTTTCTGGTACCACAGAACAGGAAGATTACAGCACAGTACAGGCCCTTCAGCCCACAATGTTGTGTCAACCTTTAATGTGCTCCGCATCATTCAATCCTTCCCTCCTACATGGCCCATAACCCTCCATTTTTCTCTTATGTCCACATATGCCTATCTAGGAGTCTTTTAAGCATCCCTATTGTTTGTTTGTTTATTTATTTATTTATTGACATATGGCGCGGAACAGGTCCTTCGAGATGCACCACACAGCAATCCCCTGATTTAATCTTAGCCTAATCAAGGAACAATTTACAATGACCAATTAACCTACCAACTGGTATGTCTTTGGACTGTGGGAGGAAATCAGAGCACCTGGAGAAAACCCACACAGTCATGGGAAAAACATACAAGCTCCTTACAGGCAGTGGTGGGAATTGAACCCAGGTTACTGGTACTAAAAAGTGTTTTGATAACCACTAGGCTACCATGTCACTCATTTGTATCAGATTCTAATCACCATTTCCAGCAGTGCATTCCAGGCATCCGCTACTCCCTGTATAAAAAACTACCTCTGACATCTGGCCTAAACTTTCCTCCATTTAACATCAAACAGATCTCCTCCAGTGTTGGCCACCACCACCGTGAAGAAACAGATGTTGCTTGTACTGCTTGTATTTTAATTCTATCAGCCTGAACAAAGTCAGCATCTTTCTCAATATGGATTCCCTCCTGATGTAGATATCCCTTTAGAACTTCAAACCATGGTCCTGCGGCCCACTTCTTAATTACCCATTTTCCATCAAATCCACCTTAGTTTTGAAGTCAAAGGCCATAGATATAATATTGTGCATTGACAATCACTCTGAGTCATAAAGGGTTGAATTGCCACAATGACAATGTCCCATTCTGGGCTCTAAATACGAGCAAATCATTTCCATAGGACCATAAGACATTGGAGCAGAATTGGAGCATTCCGCCCATTGAGTTTGCTCTGGCATTCCCTCATGGCAGATTTATTTTCCCTCTCAACCCTATCTCCTGCCTTCTCCCATAACCTTTGACAATCAAGAAGCTATCAACCTCTGCTTTAAATATACCTAATGACTTGGCTTCCACAGCCATCTATAGCAATTAATTCCTCAGAGTTACCACCATCTTCTCATCCCTGTTCTAATGGGACGTCCTTTTATTCTGAGGCCGTGTCCTCTGGACTAAGACTCAACCACTATTGTAAACATCTGCTGCACATCCTCTGTGTCTTGTGATATTCAACAGACTTCAATGAGATCTGCACCGCACCCCCCCCGCCCATTCTTCTAAACTCCAGTTAGTACGAGCCCAGAGTCATCAAACACTCCTCATTAGTTAACGCTTTCATCATCAGGGAGAGGTTTCTGGTCAAAGGCAGTCCAGAAGCTACCCAATAAAATGCTAATCACTAAACAAAATGGGTGCCACGAGGGTGTAGCGTTTAGCACGACATTATTACAGCTCGGAGTGTTCCAGAGTTCAAAGTTCAAGTCTGGCGCCACTCTGCAAGATGTCTCTGTACGTCCTCCCCATAGAATGCGTAGGTTTTCTCCGGCCCTCCAACAGTCCAAAGAGGAACTGGGTAGGTTACTTGCCCATTGTAAATCATCCTGTGATTGGGTTAGGGTTGAATTGGGTTGCTAGGGCAGCGTGGCTCAAACAGCCAAAGGGCCTAATCTTTGCTGCATTGCTAGCCAGCTATATAAATAAGTAGATGGACAGACAGACAGCTTGATAGATAGATAGATATTCAGATAAATAAATAGATCGATAGATACAGATAGATAGACTGACAGATAGAAAGACTGATCAATAGATAGACTGACAGATAGAAAGTCTGATTGATCGGTAGATAGACAGACAAACAGATAGATAGTTAGGTAGATTGATAGACTGAACGATAGACTGGTAGACAGATAGCTTAATAGGTAGATAGGCAGACAGGTATATAGATAGAGAGACAGATAGACAGACATAGACAGAGAGATAAATAGATAGACAGACAGATAGATAGATAAATGGATAGATAGACAGGTAGACAGACAGATAGATTGATAATAGTTAAACAAACAGACAAACAAATAAAGCAAATTTTTGTTGCAACTGGAATTTGTTTTGTGGTTGATGAAGGATCAGTCGAGGCGGGTGTAGATATTTACATGTTTGTGCAGTTCTCACCTTCTCATAGTACTTGATCTCATATTCAGTGATGACTCCATTGGGATGCTCCGGTTCCTTCCAGGAAAGATTGACAGTCCTCTGCTGCACACTATCCTTCATTACACCACTAACCTGTGAGGGGGCTATTTGGACAAGTAATATCAATAAGCATTAGACAAACTCCCTCCAAGACTGAAATCAAATGTCAAAACCAATCATTCGCATATCTCTGCAGTTCCATTAAAACACTTCCTATTATTTTCATTTGGGACTTATAAATATTCAAATCAGAGCTCATTAATGTTTATAGCCATAATAGAAATTTAAATTAAAGTGCAAATACAGAAGATGGTTTCATTCAGTGCAACACAAAATAAAAATGATCTGTTTTGAGAGAAAATTATGCAAATTTATTTAAATTCAGGTGGAAAGATACCTGCAGATTATTGTTATAGTAAAGAGGAAAGTATAGTTGCTCCAAAATATGTTTTTTTCTCTCTGCACAAATAAATCTGCATCTCAAAAGTGCCCAACAGCCATTTGTTTTTACTGCTCATTCTAATAATGCTTTCTTAACTTTCTAAAGTGATTGTAATTGTAATGGAAACACGTCTGTGGCAGATGAGAAATGTGCACGATAGCCACTCATCCTTCAGATGGAATTTCTGAAGTGCCCTAGAACAGTATGGCTCAGACTCGTTTGGGGATGGTGGTGTAAAAAGGAGCTCTGGTGCACACCAAGTTCAGAGGCTTGAAAACCAGGGGTCCATCTCTTGTGGGAAACCAGCAACACCTGTAAAAGACAAGACAATCTTCATCTCCCCCTGATAATAAAAGCACTTTGAACTTTGGAGGGAGGAGGAACGAAGAGACCAGATGGAATTTCAGACCCTTTTAAATGTTTCATAAAATTAGAACAGTAGAATTCTGTTTAAAATGAAAACCTTTCAAAAATTGTGTTTAAAAATCGGCTTCATTTCTCATACCTACATCAAAAGTGCAGTGAAATGCATCATTTGCGTCATATGCGATGCACTAGGTAGAGCCTGCAGGTCCTGCCACTGTTTCAGCACTAACACGACAGGTCCACAACCAACTAACCCTGACTGTATGTCTTTGGAATGTGGGAGGAAACTCAGAGGAAACCTACACAGGCACAGGTAGAACGTACAATCGCCTTACAGACAGCGGCGGGAATTGAACCCAATCTGTGACCGCTGTGCTGTAAATTAATTGTATTAACGACTATACTACCATGCTGCCCAGAAGAAAGGAATGAGGACCCATTTAAATGTCTCATGGAATCAGTTGGGTGTAGAATTTTGCATTAACACAAAGCCTTTCTAAATGTACATTTAAAGATTCACTTTATTTGTCACATGTACATTGAAACATCAAAACATACAATGAAATCCGTCGTTTGCATCAAAGACGGAGATGGAGGAGGAGAAGATGGCAGTGCGCGCGGCCACTTTGGTGGTGGTGTCTGTTATCTGTCAAGTAGGGTGCCGTGCACAATCCTGATTTGATGGAGACAGACGTGAGAGTACGGAGGAACATCTGGAAAACTTCTGAAATGCCTGCTTCGCTGCCGCTGCTACTGTGTGGTAACCGGAACCTCCAGAGCAGAGGGCCCCGAAATCCTCGGCTTTGCGTGTTTCAGCGGCTGGGGCGAGGTCGAAGGCGCTTGGCAGAGGATGGCGCTCGGGAGGCTGTATCGGAGAGGCTGGTCGGAAGCTTGGAGTTTTCGGACGAATGGACTCAGGGTCAGCTGGGGTCGGCTGCTTCCAAGGTATCGGCAAGTTGACGGTGCCTGGAGGTTTATGGCAGAGAGTTTCTCCCTTTTACCACCGCTATCGGGGACTCGGGAGTCAATCGACTCAGGGACTTTTGAGACTTTATTTACCGTGCCCATGGTTTGTTCTTCATCAAACTATGGTATTGCTTTGCACTGCTGTAACTATATGTTATAATTATGTGGTTCTGTCAGTGTTAGTCTTTGGTCTGTCTTGTTTTCTGTGATATCACTCTGGAGAAACATTGTATCATTTCTTAATGTATGTATGCATTTCTAAATGACAATAAAAGAGGACTGAGTGTTCCCATAATCTAAAATCAAACCACTGAGGATTGGGCTGGGCAGCCTGTAAGTATTGTCACACTTCCAGCACCAACATAGCAGGCTCACAACTCCCAAAACCTCACAACACGTTGGAGGAACTCAGCAGGACAGGCAGCATCCGTGGAAATGATCAGTCAACGTTTCGGGCAGGAAAACTTCGTCAGGACTCAAACCTTTAGCTTTGGTCGCCCAACTACAGGGAAGATGTAAATATGCTTGAAAGGGTACAGAGAAAATTTACAAGGATGTTGCCGGGACTGGAGGATCTGAGTTATAAGGAAAGACCATAACATATAGGAATAGAATTAGGCCATTTGGCCCATCGAGTCCGCTCCACCATTTCATCATGGCTGATCCATTTTTCTTCTTCACCCCAATCTCCTGCCTCAAAGATTGAATGGGTTCGGATTTTATTCCCTGGAAGATGGAAGATTGTGAGGGTATTTGACAGAGGCATACAAAATTACGAGGGGTGTAAATAGGGTAATTGCAAGCAGACTTTTTCCACTGAGATCAGTTGAGACTGCAACCAGAGGTCACTGCTTACGGGTGAAATGTGAAAAGTTCAAGGGGAACAGGAGGAGTTCCTGCAACTCAGTGGGTTGTGAGAGTGTGGGACAAACCGCTAGCACAAGTGGTGCATGCAAAGTTTAACAGAAGTTTGGATGTACATGGATAGTAGGGGGTATGGAGGGCTATGGTCCAGGTACAGGATCAGCATTGGCTAGATGGGCCAAAGGACCTGTTTCTCTGCTGTATTTTGCTATGGCTCTACCACATATGCGAGGAAACTGGAACACCCAGATGAAATCCATGCAGTCACGGGGAGATCGTACAGACTCTTAACAGAAAGCGGTGGGAATTGAACCTAGATCGATGATTGATGGCCCTGTAAGACAAAGTGCTAACCATTACACTACCGTGCACCCTGGTCTTTTGGGCTTCAATTGAATTCTATCTAGGTATTGCTAATACAATCGTTCACCAACCTTCTTCCAAGTACACATGCAATTATTTCAAGAAATAAAATTAGATATTGTATTCATTAAATACTAATTATGTGCTTTGTTATAACAGATGTTTAAAGTGAATGAATTATAATGCTGTATAATTATTCTAAATTGCTCACATGTTTGGTTACAATACTATGCAAAGAATAGCATTTACTTCTACAAGAGTTTTTGCAGATGCTGGAAATCCAGAGCAACATACACAAAACACTGGATGAAATCACCAGGTCAGGCAACACCTATGGAAATGAATAAACAGTCGACATTTTGGCAGTAGAGGAGGCCATGTTGTACTGGGAACGGGAAGTGGAATTACAATGGAGGGGGCCATGTCTTTTGTGGCAGACAGAATGAAGGTGTACTCATTTAACCCAATATGTCCAGAGAAGGATGGAGAAAAAGAAGAAAAGATGGAAAGAGAAGCTAATAAAGCATTATTTTTCCTGAAAAATTCAGTATTATCCCCAGACAGGAATGACATTCACAGTGATATTTTAATTTACAAAATAAAGAATGGATTCCAGTTAATCGGGATATATTTTGGCCCAATTAAGCGGCTAACTCAATCAGCCAATGTTTCATGGAAATAGTTAAAATGATATAAAAAAGACAAAAACAGAAATAAATACTGTATTTAAATGATATACAGAACAAATGAGAACACTACCAATAGTACTGTAAAACTGTATTATAGTTATCGACAGAAATTCATCCAGTGTATGCAATGAACAAAATCAGTGCTGTCACTAATTGTCTTCATACAATGCTGCATCCTCCAAATTTTCATTTTTATTGTAACATTCAAGGAAACTGTCGATACCTCCAAATTCTTTGTAGTTTAACTTGTTGAAGTAGTGAAATCCTGGCCATTTCTGGCAACTCCAAGCCTGAATGCTTGAACCGCAGTGAGAAAACAGTTTGGATTTGTCTTACTGCTTATTTCTTGCCAACTATCAGTGAGAAAAACTATTGCTTTTTGAATAAAAACACACACAACTGGTGTTATTTAACAGCTGTTCGACGTAAGCACGTTGTAGCGTCTGAAGGCCATACAAGTGCCCGTGACCGACGCTAGTTAGAACTTGTTTGGCAACGGTCTCCTGCCTCAGTTAGGCAGCATGGTGTCACAAAGAAACATAGAGAATCAACGGCAATTTTCTCCATTAGTTTTTGTTTTTCAAGATTTGTCCCAAGCAAGCAGCTTCTCTGACTAACCGATGGCCCGACTAAACGGAATTCACTGTATTTCCTCAATTATTTAAAATCTAAGCTTGTATGTGAATTTTGACAATCACTTGTTCCCTATCCAAATCAAAGAGCAACATACACCAGAAGCAAGGTTATTTTTAATCAATTCTGGCCATGTACACTTAATAACAAAATAAAACCCCATAATAATGTTAGTGGTTCCCCTGGGAATAATTTTTTTTTATATAGAAAACTGGAATAGACATAATTCAAGAAACAAAATTTAAGAGGTGATTTAAGAGGTAAATTTGTACTCCAGGGAGCGTGAAGTGCAGAATCAAATATCGCTGTGATGATTGTACGCTCTAGTATCAATTGTTTGGTGAAAATAAAGTATAAAGTATAAAACAACTGCCACAGTATAAAGTGAGAAATTTTGCCTTGCTGGAATGAACCAAGCCTGTTCTTTTAAACCCAGGAGATTCTGCAGACGCGGGAAATCCAGAGCAACGCACACAAAATGCTGGAGGAACTCAGGCGCTCAGGCAGCATCAATGGAAGGGAATGAACAGCCGTTGTTTCGGGGTTTCTTGGACTCACTTTCCAATAAAAAAGACAGCATTAAAATTCTGACAGTATTAAAACTCTGTCAAGAGTGTGACATTTGTTGGGGAAAAACACACCCACAAATGCAAAGTTAGCATTCATTTGAAGAGGACTAGACTATAAAAGCAAGGACGTAATGTTGAAACTTTATAAAGCACTGGTGAGACCTCACTTGGAGTATTGTGAGCAGTTTTGGGCTCTTTATATTAGAAAGGATGTGCTGAAACTTGAGAGGTTCCCGAATGGAGGTTCCATAAGATGATTCCAGGATTGAATGCAAACACGAGGAAATCTGCAGATGCTGGAAATTCAAGCAACATACACAAAATGTTGATGGAATGCAGCAGGCCAGGCAGCATCCATAGGAAGAAGCACAGTCGACGTTTCAGGCTGTGCTTCTTCCTATGGATACTGTCTGGTCTGCTGCGTTCCACCAGCATTTTGCGTGTGTTCCAGGATTGAATAGTTTGTCATATGAAGAGTGTTTCATAATGAGAATCAGAATCAGGTTTATTTATCACCGGCATGTGACGTGAAATTTGTTAACTTAGCAGCAGCAGTTCATTGCAATACATAATATAGAAGGAAAAAGAACAAAATAAAATAATAAATGAAATAAAAATAATAAATAAGTAAATCAATTACAAAACAGGTGTCCCCCGCTTTTCAAACGTTCGCTTTACGAAACCTCACTGTTATGAAAGACCTACATTAGTACCGTTTTCACTTTCAGAAGGTGTTTACACTGTTACGAAAAAAAAGCAGCACGCGATAAAAAAATTCAGCGCGCGAAAAAAGGCAGCGCGTGCCCTGAGCAGCCGCTCTCCCCCGGATTCGGAACGGCATTGCTTTAACACGTGCCTGTGAGCAGCCGTTTGCAAGATGAGTTCTGAGGTATTGGAAAAGCCTGAAAGAGCTTGTAAGGGTGTTACACTTAGTGTAAAGCTGGACATAATTAAGCGTTTTGATCGTGGTGAACGAAGTAAGGACAAAGTGAGTTTGGCTTGTGGAAGCTGACGAAGATGATGTTGAAGAGGTTTTGGCATCCCATGACCAAGAACTGATAAATGAAGAGCTGATGCAATTGGAAGAGGAAAGGATAACAATCGAAACCGAATGCAGTAGCGAGAGTGAAGCAACTACCTGAGATTTTCGATGTAATGATAAAGTACGACTTTAATTTTGAAAGGGTATGTAGGTTTAGGAGATATTTGCAAGATGGTTTGAGTCCTTACAAAGTACTGTATGATAGAAAAATGCGTGAGGTTCAGCAGTCAAGCAAGCCTTCCACATCAGCCACAGCAGATGACGAACCTCGACCCTCAACATCGAGGCGGGCAGTCATAGGAGAAGATGAGCTGCCTGCTCTAATGGAAATAGACCACGAGATGACACCCCATTGTCCCACCACCCCAACACCCGGGCCGTGGACAGATACTGTACCAATTCGCGGAGAATGCAGCAGTAGCCGAGAGGCACACAGCACACCTTTAAAAAAAAGCCGAAATAAACATGCTAGTTGATTAGGTGCCGCCCCACACGTAAGTGTCGGCCCAGATCAAAGGCGATGCAATCGGCAATCGGCTCTGATCTGGGCCGACAATTACGTGCCGAGTGGCACCTAATTAATTAGCATGTTTATTTCGGCTTTTTTCTTAAAGATGTGCTGGATGCCTCCTGGCAACCGCTGTACCCCTGCGTGCTTCGCAGCAATGTATCGGTCGGTGGCCTGGAGGGTGGGGGCCACTGCACCAGCCAACCTGCGACGACTCAGCCTAACACACCATCATCAGTGTGCTCCGCGCCCTCCCAATTTCAGTAAGTGATACTACAGTGTACATACATTATTTCTACTTTATATCGGCTGTGTATTTTTACGTGTTATTTGGTATGATTTGGCAGCTTCATAGCTTAAAGGTTACTGGAGAGCACTTGCGCCGTGTTTTTGCCAACAACGCTTGTGTGAGATTTTCTGCCGACGGCGCTTGCGTGAGATTTTCACTCCGGAAAACAGTGCAGTAATGATTGTATTTCTACTTTATATTTCTAAAGTATTTCTACTTTATATAGGCTGTGTATTTATCATATCATTCCTGCTTTCACTATCCGTTACTGTTATTTTAGGTTTTATGTGTTATTTGGCATGATTGGGTAGGTTATTTTTGGGTCTGCAAATGCTCACAGAATTTTCCCATATAAACAAATGGTAATTGCTTCTTTGCTTTACGACATTTCGGCTTACCAACCATTTCATAGGAACGCTCTACCTTCGGATGGCAGGGGAAACCTGTACACATATATTGAATAGATTTTAAAATGTGGAAAAAAACAGAAATATTGTATATTAAAAAAGTGAAGTAATGTCCAAGAGTTCAATGTCGGATTAGGAATCGGATGGCAGAGGGGAAGAAGCTGTTCCTGAATCACTGAGTGTGTGTCGTCAGGTTTCTGTACCTCCTACCTGATGGTAACAGTGAGAAAAGAGCATGCCCTGGGTGCTGGAGGTCCTTAATAATAGACGCTGCCTTTCTGAGACACTGCTCCCTGAAGATGTCCTGGGTACTTTGTAGGCTAGTGCCCAAGATGGAGCTGACTAGATTTACAACCCTCTGCAGCTTCTTACAGTCCTGTGCAGTAGCCAGCCCCCCATTCCAGACAATGATGCAGCCTGTCAGAAAGGTCTCCTTTCTGTATGTGCTTCTATAGCACAACTAGAGAAGTTTTTGAGTGTATTTGTTGACATGCCAAATCTCTTCAAACTCCTAATTAAGTATAGCCGCTGTATAGCTGAAGGCTCTAGGCCTGTGTTCACTAGAATTCAGAAGAATGAGGGGTGACCTCATTGAAAACTATCAAATAGTGAAAGGGTTTGAAAGAATGGACGTGGACAGGATGCTTCCTATGGTGGGAGAACCTAAGCCTCAGAATAGAGGGGCATCCTTTTAGAATGGAGATGAGGAAGAATTTCTTTGGCCAGAGAGTGGTGAATCTGTGGAATTCTTTGCCACAGGAAGCTGTGGAGGCCAAGTCTTTAAGTATACTTAAGGCAGAGGTTGATAGATTCTTGATTGGTCATGGTTTTAAGGGATACAGGGAGAAGGCAGGAAACTGGGATTGAAAGAAAAATTGGATCAGCCATGATAAAAATGGTGGAGCAGACTCAATGGATCAAATGACCTAATTCTGCTCCTGTATCTTGTGTTATTATGATTAATACTATTTCATAGCAATACTTTTCAAAGAGAGTGCTTATTTTATTTAATTAATTTAGAGGGCCATGAAACAGGCCCTTTCAGCCCAATGGGCCATGCTGCCCAGCAACCCATGTATTTAACCCTAGCCTCATCACAATGACCAATCAGCCAACCAACCCATGCGTCTTTGGACTGTGGGGCGGGGGGAAGAGGAGCACCTTAAGAAAACCCAGGTGATCACAGGGAGGACGTACAAACCCCTAAGAGTTTGGAACTGAAACTCTGGAATTGAACTCTGAAGTCCGATGCCCCAGGCTGTAAGAGTTTCACGCTAAGTCTGTGGAAGGAAATGAATACTCCATATTTCAGGCCGAGATCCTCCAACAAGACTGGAAAGGAAGGCAACAGAAACCAGAATAAGAAGGTAGTGGAGAGGAAGGAATGCAGGCTGGCAGGGGATGGGTGAGACCAGGTGAAGGGGAAGGTGGGTGGTTGGGGAGAGGGATGAAGTGTAAGGTAATAGGGCTCAGGAAGAAGGAACCTGATAGGACGGGAAGGAGGAAGAAAGGGAAAGAAAAGGGCAAGGCAGAGGGAGGTGATAGGCAGGCGAGCAAAAGGGCTGAGGGGGGAACCAGAACTGAGAATAGAAAAACCACAGTTGTTAGTGCAATACTATCACAGCTCATGGTGTCGGAGTTCAGAGTTCAACCCCAGCGCTGTCTGTAAGGAGTTTGTTTGTTCTCCCTGGTGACCATTGGGTTTCCTCCCACCGTCCCAGGTTAATTGGGCATTGGAAATTGCCAAGTGATGTGGTAGAGTTAAATCGGTGGGTTGTTGGCTCATTGGCCGGAAGGGCCTGCATCTCGAAATAAATTTTAAAAAATTAAAAATTCCTAGGCTACTGTGGCTGCCCCGTGCTCAGAGGATGGTGGGTTTGAAGATTCATTTCTCCCAATCAATAATTTGATGCAAATGTTTTAATTTTCTCACCACTTACTGTAGCTTCGATTGAAGTTAGTCTGTGCCAGTGGTGTCGTGGTAACCTGCACCCAGACTTTGGAACAAGAGTTCATGGGCTGGAACCCAGCCAGCTCCCTGCACGCTTTCCAACCATGCCAGGTTGAGCGTTGAGATAGCAACCAGGCCTCATCGAACAGACAATCACTAAAGAAACAGCAAGGTTTCCGTCTGATGTGCCAAGCAAGGCCTGGGGAGAAACTTTACTTTATACCTTTACCATTGAAGTAGACAATAACTGTCTGCTTCAGTTATCCCGTGGGTTTAAGAGGTTTGAAATTACCTGTAGATCACTACACAGTATCCCTAACACTCTCCCACTGCCTTCACCTCCCCTGAGACTGGAGCACGCTCTTGAGTTGCTCATTTAATCTCCATTGCTACAGCTACCATCATCCGTCCTTGGTGACAGCTGCCAATTTTCTCCCAGAGATTTATGACCCAATGACCTGTAATACATTTTAAGTTCATTTCCTATGCTGTGGGCACGTTGTCAATGACAGAGACTCCGTGCTGTAATTGAAATACTTGCTGCAGACCACTTACTCACTTGTTCACATCAATTACAGGGCTGTTAACACAGGCAGCCGCAAGTAAAGTGTAAAAACAAAGAGAATTCAATGTTGACTCAACAATTTAATACCAATTAATTTAAGCGTTTCCCTAATCAGAAAATCCAAAAGATTCCATTAGCAACCCTTTGCGTTTCATAGCGTATGAGAAACTGTTTAGCATCATTCTGCATGGTTCTTGCCAGCTGGATCACTCAACAGAGACTGGCACGGCAGCCACCCCTTGTGAAAAAAATCGTTTTTGTGTCTGGCCACTAATTGACGCAAGGAAGTAATTGCCTTCAGACAGCGATGTCAGCAGCTTAACACCAGGAACTATTGGCCACTGACGCTCTGAAGCAGTGGCCTGTGAAGCCAAGATGAAAAGATTTTCTTTGCTTCTAAAATGACAGTCACAATTTTAAACAAAAAGATTCTAAGTGGTTTCCAAAAGATGAAAGGTGGGAAATGTTATTCCAAAGACATATGGGTTAGGGTTAGTAAGTCGTATGCATGCTGTATTGACACTAGAAGCATGGAGCCACTTGCAGGCTAATTCCCACATATCTTTCGACTGTGTTGGTCATAAATGCAAACAAAGCATTTCACTGTATGTTTCAATGTACAGCACTGTGCAAAAGTCTTAGGCACATATATATAGCTAGGATGCCTAAGACTTACACAGTGCTGTAGCAATTTTATGCATTGCACTATACTGCCTCAAAAAAAAAACAAATTTTATGACACATGTGAGTGATGATAAACCTGATTCTGCTCTGGGTCTCTATTGTGGACTGACAGTGGGAAGGGGCAGGGAGAGGGGAATCACGGTTGGGAAAATAGGAAGGGAGAGGGGAGGGAGCAGGAAGCACCTAAGAAACATTCTATAATGATCAATAAACCAATGATTTGGAATCAAACAACCTTGCTTGGTGTCTCAGGGCTGGATGTGCCACCCCCACTCGACACTTCTCCTCTGCCACCCATCCCATACCCTTCCCGCGGCGCTCCACCCTTGCCATTCCCAACATCCTTTGCTCCCGCCAGATTTACAAACTCGCTCTCCACTCCACATTGACGAATACAGTACTATGGAAAAGTCTTAGGCATCCCAGCTATTTATGTACCTGCCAAAGATTTCTGCACAGTGCTATACGTGACAAATAAAGCTAATCTTTAATCTTTTCATCTTTAATCTTTATTAAAGTAAATATGAAAAAAACAGCACTATCCTTGACCTTTTAGTTAAAACAACAGCTGCTGTGAAAGGGAAGTAAGAGAGGAACTCCCATTTATAGCAGCAAATCAGAGAATTTGTCCAGAATTATTCTTGGTTATCCTGTGTGTAATAGGATTTATTTAGTTGGGCTGAAAGTAGGGTGGATTTGACACAGGCCTGGTGATGGATTCGGCTCGGATTTTGCACAGACAAGATTGAAAGTGACCTGAGTATTTCTCTCTGTTTCCTAAATTTAAGTTTGTTTTTTTTTCCTCACATATTGATAAGAGTTCAGCGTTCTACACTGGGAATCTCTCTTCTCAGTTCTTATTTAAACACTTGTAGCCGTTCCACAGGGTCTATACAAAGTCATAGCAGTAAACAAAAATTGCACATCTAATATCAATTTTTAAATTTCACATTGATTTACATATAAATAGCTTGAATTTGGGCATTCAGGATGCCATTGCCATGAACTCACAGTTCGAGAACTATTCAAGACTACAGTGTATCTAGCATGGCCAATTATCCCAAGAATGCGCCATGTTTCCTTATGGAGGCAAAGGGGGGCGTCCCCGTTAATTAATTCTTCATCCTTCAACATTCCACACGATGCCACAGGATTTTCATGCTGCGTGGTCCCTTCTCCATCCTGGCCACGGTTGCAATTTTAAGATACTTTCCAAACCCATTAACCACCCTGAACTATAAAGTACTGAGAGAAAATTAAATGGAAAATAATGTCATAACTTGCAGATGCTGATAATCTGGAGCAACACACACACACACACACACACACACACACACACACAATGCTGGAGGAACTCAGCAGGTCAAGCAGCATCTATGGAGAGGATTAAATAGTTAACATTTTGGCAGCAGAGACGGCCATGTTGGAATGGAAATGGGAAGTGCAATTACAATGGGGGGGGAGGGAGGCCATGGGGAAAGGCTGCCTTTTGTGGCAGACGAAGCATTTAGCCCAGTATGTTCAGAGAAGGGTGGAGAAGAAGAAGAAAAAATTGGAAGGAAAAGCTAATAAAGCAGGTCAGGTAGCATCTATGAAGAGGAATAAACAGTTGATATTTCAGGATGTTACACTCTTCATCAAGATCTTTGATAAAGGTTCTGACAAACAAAAATTTCTCAAATCTCAAACGGAAGTAAACAATAGTTTATTCTGTGCAGGAGTCTTTTTAAACATGGACAGAGGGCAACACAGAACGTTTTAGAGAAGAACTTCAGAGCTTAGCGGCAAAAGAGACAGCCAATGGCGATGCAATTGAAATCACTGATTCCAAGGATGCCAACATCAAGGAAGTGTAGCGATTTAGGTATTTTTTTCATCTGTCCATAAGATGGTTAGGAAACCTTCATTATAGATACCGTGGTGCATCCTATGCATCTGAAGTGATCACAAGGTTTATGGCTGATAAACTATTATCCAATGGCCCCCCTGTAAATGCAGAAAATCTGTAAAGACTCCGGTGAAGAGCATCCAGGCTGTTGCATCACCACCAGGTATGGAGGGGCCACTGTTTCTTCCCTTTTGCCATCATATCCATGAACCTGTGAACACTACCTCATTATTTTGCTTTTCTGCACAATTAATTTTTTTAATATATTCTTATTGTAATTTACAGTCATGCTTATATATTGCCTAGTACTGCTGCTGCAAAAAAACAACAAATTTCACGACATATGTCAGATTTTGATTCTGAGAAACCCAAACACAACCTGAGTTTTGGGCGATTTAAACTCCCAGCCAGATTGACAAGGTCAGGGTGTCAGGGCCGGATGCTCCATGAGCTCTACTCGTCTCTGCGCTGAACTGAGTCAGTGACTAACTGAACACTGGGGATTGAACACTGAATTGGCTGCAGTGATTGCCAACTCACTCTTGTCCTCCTCTTCAGTTCCAAATGCTATTCGCTCACTTTTATTGTTTGTTTTCTCCTGGCATTCAATAGTCCTCTTTTTTGTTTTAATAGGCTCTAATGGACTCTATTTCTTTATTTTGTGGCTGCCTGGTAAAGTATAAAGTACACGTCCTCAAGGTTGTATGAAGTATACATACTTTGATAATAAATGTACTTTGAACTTTGATCAAGGGTCTGTTTATCTGAACCCACCACAAATCCACTTTTCCTATTTTAGATATGGCACAGCATGTGAGGTGTTTTGCATATATTTAAATCACTTATCATTTTGACATTTTAACAGTTTCGACAGGAGTCAGTTGAGCAGAGGATCTCATTAACAGGTAACTCAGCAAGTCAATGTTGCAGAACATGATATAACTGTTATACTTGTACTAAACCACCTGTCTCCACAAAACCATCTATGGCTGTAGAGAGACATTTGAAATTGTAATGGCAACCCTGGGCCCTATATTAAAGGTCAAAGTATTTAGGAAATGCACTTGGTCTGGGCCCAGGTAAGAATATATTATTAAAAGGACACTCAAGGGATTTGCAGTGTTGCTTTGAGCCCCCGTGCTGGTTTCAGTAAGCAATCCTGCCACAGGACAAAGAACGGCAGGTGATCCAGTTGCTGGTTAGATGTTAATTTTGTGCAGGATGCCTCATCCTAATGTGTGTATGGGCCAGCACAAAGCCATGACCTCCCCACCATTGAGCCCATCTACATGGAGCACAGCCGTAAGAAAGCACCATCCATCATCAAAGACCCCCACCACCCAGTGTCATGCTGTCTTCTCACTGCTGCCATCAGGCAGGAGATACAGCAGCCTTAAGTTCCACACTCCTGGTTTTGGGAATAGCCATTACCCTTCAACCATCAGGCTCCTGAACAAGTGCAGATAACTTCACCCAACTCAACTCTGAAATGATTCAACAAACTATGGACTTACTTTCAAGGACTCTGCGACTCGTGTTCTCAATTAACCAGTCAGTAAATATTTCTACTTCTTTGTATTTCAACAATTTGTCTTCTTTTACACTTTAGTTATTTGTCGTTGTGTGTAGTTTTTAATTGATTCTGTTGTATTTCTTTGTTCTACTGCGAATGCCCACAAGAAAATGGATCTGCAGGTAGTATATGGTGACATGTATGTACTTTAATAATAATAAATTTACTTTGAACTTCGAACATCAGATGATCCAGTTGCTGGTTAGATGCTAATTTCCTGCAACATGCCTCACCTTAATGTGTTACACCACAGCGTAGCCCCATCACCAAACCAAGTCTCTGGTGCCACGACAAATGTTTTTGTGGACATTCTCATTGGGATCCCTGCTTAGGAAAATTCCTGTCCAAAGGTCGTTTTTTTTAACAAATTTCAATAAACTAGATTTAAATAATACTGGAAGTCTGGTAGTTTTCCAAATAGTGCTCTGTGTCAGATGAGGCTCCATAGTAGATGTGAAAGGGTTAACATATGAGGAAAGTTTGATGGCTCTGGGCCTGTACTCACTGGAATTTAGAAGAAGGAGGGGGAATATCACACTGAAATCTATCGAATCTTGAAAGGGCTAGACAGAGTGGATGTGGAGAGGATGTTTCTCATGGTGGGTGATCCTAGAATCAGAGGGCACAGATAGAGTGGATGTGGAGAGTATGTTTCCAATAGTGGGTGAGCCTAGAACCAGAGGGCACAGATAGAGTGGATGTGGAGAGGATGTTTCCCATAGTGGGTGAGCCTAGAACCAGAGGGCACAGCCTCAGAGTAGGACGTCCCATCAGAACAGAGATGGGGAAGAATTCCTTTAGACGGAGGGTGGTGGATCTGTGAAATTCATTGCTATAGACGGTTATGGAGGCCAAGTCATTGGATATATTTAAAGTGCAGGATGATAAGTTTTTGATTAGTAGGGGGTGAAAGGAATAGGGAAGAAGACAGAGGGAGAATGGTGTTGAGGAGGATACTAAATGAGGTGCCAAGGTAGCATAGCCGTCATCAGATGCTATCCTAGGGACATCATAAGCTCCGAATTCAATTCCAGCATCCTCTCTAAGAAGGTCCCCATGAGTGGGACGGTTTCCTCTGAGAGGTCCAGTTTCCTCCCACAGTCCAAAGACGTACAGGTCAGCAGGTGAATTGGTCATTGTAAACTACCTGTGATTAGATTGGGATCGAGTGCTGGTGGTGCAGCTCGTTGGTATGAAGTGCCTGTCCTGTGCTGTGCCTCTACATCAGGGGATCCCGACTTGGGATCCATGGCATAAATGAGGCTGGGAACCCCCAGTTTAAATAAATAAATAATAGCAAACATGATGGAATGGCAGAGCAGACCCAATCGGTTGAATAGCTTGATTTTGCTCCGCTACATTATGGTCTAAATGTACATTTCAACTGTGAAAACACGCAATGATCAAAATTGGTTGAGCGTTTTGAGTTAGAAAGAATGGGAAAATGAAAGGCTTATATTTCTGTAACAATTCATCATGTTCCTCTGAAATGTCTCTAAGAGCTTCACAGGCAATGAATTACTTTTGAAATGTAATCATTGGTTTATGCAGGTGAACCAGGGTGAAGTGTTGGTTGAAGATCAGTAACCACAGCAACTGTACTGAAGGTATTTTGCCATGATGAATGAAGTGTGTTATTCAAGAATAGAACACATTGGGCAAAATGTGACTTTTTGCATGCCGCATCAGTGCTAGCATGTAAAGTGCATCTACTGGCAACAGTGAGGGACATGAGGGGAAAAAAAACACGTCTGTTTGATCCCATTTCAGTAATTGTTCCTTCAGTTGGCATCTCCTGCATAGATCAGGAAACTATATATTTCACTTCTTTTATGTCCTTTTACGTTTGTTTTTCATCTTGGATGTGATCCTGGATCTGGCTGAGCCTGCGATATGTAGTTTGGAAACGTAAACACCAGGAATTTTGCAGATGCTGGGAATTCAGGCAACACACATCAAAGTTGCTGGTGAACGCGGCAGGCCAGGCAGCATCTCTAGGAAGAGGTACAGTCGACGTTTCGGGCCGAGACCCTTCGTCAGGACTAACTGAAAGAAGCGCTAATCTCTTACTAGCTCTTCCTTCAGTTAGTCCTGACCAAGCGTCTCAACCTGAAACGTCGACTGTACCTCTTCCTAGAGATGCTGCCTGGCCTGCTGCGTTCACCAGCAACTTTGATGTGTGTAGCTTATATGTAGTTTGGAGATCATTTGGTGTTCTAGCACTCTGCAGTCTCTGAGAGGCAGAGGCAGTGTACGGGAACCTCATGGCGGGCAGGCTGCGGGATGATGTTCAATTTCATTTCGCCATTTAAAGCTTCCATTGTGCACCGATTGAAACATCAAGGCGAATGTGAATGCTTGGAGATGTGTGGTAAACCACGTATATATATTGTAACTGGGTTACCTGTCTGGACACACCCCTCTGCTGACTGCCCCTGTGGTTCCTCCCACAGACCCCTGAATAAAGGCCATTGGGCCATGGCTCCTCCTCTCAGTCCAGGGGCAGACACTCAGCATGATGGAGGTCACATTTTACTGCTAATAAAAGCCTTTCAGTATTTACTCTACTTCCAGTCTTTTGGAGTTATTGATGGTGCATCAATATGTTTAGATGCTTCAGTGCTCTGCGGTCTCCGAGAGGATTCTGGGAGGCAGAGACTGCGTTTTGCAGGAACCTTGTGGCAAGAACCCTGCGGGATGGAGGGCAAGTTGTGTTCAACTCCATTTCGCTGATTAAAACTTCCATTGTTCGATGAGGGAGACTGAAGCATTGAAGCGAGTGTGGAGGGTGAGCACAAGCTGCCTTTCTTTTTGATGGCTCTGCTGCGGAGCGGGAAAGGTCTGCTGGGCCAGGAGAACGTTGCCACGTTTTCTCTGCTTTGGATGTGGACTTGGACTATAGGCACACTTTTCAGTCTTAATAGTTTTTTTTATATTCTGTGTTTTTCACCTGATATTTCTTGTTTTGTGTGGGGAGAGGGATTTGGGGGTCAATGTCGTTTTGTTCATCTTTTTTGCGTGGGTGGAGGGATTTTGGGGGTTGAAGTGCCTGATCCATTTTGTTCATTTTTTTGTGTGGGGAGGGGGATTTGGGGGTTGATGTGCCTGTTCCGTTTCTGTTTGTTTTCTTGTGCAAGGAGGGGGAGGATTGAGGATCGTGCTGCCTTTCTTTTCTTCCTTGGTTTTTTTGGCTAGCTGGAGAAGGAGGATTTCAAGTTGTACACTTTGATAATAAATGGACCCTTGAACTTTTGAATCTTTGAATTGATATCTTATACAAGTGAGTATTAACCTACCTGTACAGATTACATTTCAGTCATTTCCGATTGACTTGTACTTCCTAAAAGAAGCACCATATTTCCAAATGAAAATCTGATGGAAGTCAATACTGTTTATATTACAGCTTTGCACAATTTTAAAAGCTTTGGAGTAACCTGACCTGCAGTTTCTGAAGTTTGGTCCACCCCGTGTATGTGAAGCCAGTCAGTGAGTCCATCATTCAAATGTTGTCAAGACAGGCTAGATCTTCCAAAACTGCCCTGGTGTACTTTTAAGTTTTAGTCATTAATCCTTAACACTAAAAATGAGTAAGTCCAATCTTTGTCACATGGACATAATTTAACAGTGCATGTGACTTCATTAGTCTACAAAAGCCAAATTTTGCGATTAGTAGAAACCTGAAGTAAAACACAAGTAGCCCGAAAGAACCCATTGAAAAAGACCAACAAACACCCAATGCACAGCGAGAGAAAAACACACACAAATCGTGCAAACAATAAAAGCAAGCAACAGTATTCAGACAAAAGGGAACTAAAAGTGAGCAACAAACACTTTAGACTTCTGAATACCATCAAAATTCTGAACAGTCCATGCACCCATGAACTATCACACTATTTTACTCTCAATTTGCACTGTTTATTTTTTGTGTATTCTCATTTAATTTACAGTAATTTTTTAATGCATTGCTACTACTACCACAAAGCAACACATTTCACAGCATATGTCTGTGACAATAAAGTAATTCTGATTCTGAGCACTTCCAAAGAATTTTCTGTTTCAGAGACAAACAAGAGAGGATCTGCAGATGCTGGAAATCTGAGCAAGACACAGAAAATGGTGGAGGAACTCAGCAGTCTAGTATGCATCCATGGAGAAGAGTACAGTCAACGTTTCGGACTGAGAACCTTCGGCAGTCCTGCTTTAAGATTTCAGCTCGAAACTTTGTACTTTTCTTTCCATAGATGCTGCCTGGCCTGCTGAGTTTCTTCAGCACTTTGTGCGTTATTTCTGTTTCACAGAGTTACCTGAACATGCGTTGACCTGTGAATGCAAGATATTTTATCATTATTCTTCTTCAGTCAGTGAATTACTTTGGTAACACGCTCAGCACACAGCAGCACAGGGGTACAGCACTGTGCCCATGTATATAGCTAGCGTGCCTAAGACTTTTGCAAGGTATCGTATTTGTCGATGTGGAGTGGAGAGTGAGTTTGTAAATCTGGGGGAAGCGAAGGATGTTGGGAATGGTGAGGGTGGAGTGCAGTAGGAGGGGTGTGGTACAGGTGGCAGAGGAGCGCCCGGGGCGGTGGCAAGGGTGATAGCAGGCACACCCAGCCCTGAGACACCAGGCTAGTTTATTTGATTCCAAGCAATTGGTTTGCTGACCATTACAGAATGTCTCTCTGGTGCTCCCCACTCCCTCTCCTCTTCCTTCCCCTTTCTCCCAACCATGATTCCCCTCTCCCTGCCCCTTTCTCGTGCTCAGTTCGCAATAGAGACCCTGGGAAAAAGTTTCTGGTTATCGACTAATCTGTGCATATTATCACCTCTATACTGTTCTGCAATCTCCTTAAAATTAGGATCCTCGTATGAATCATATTGGAAAGCTAGATTATTGTGACTCTGCCTCATACTTGCTGCCTGGACTCTGTTGTAAGATAATAATGAATTTCTCAGAAAGCCAGATGATTGTGATTCTGCCTTGTACTTGCTGCCTAGACTCTGTTGTAAGATAATAATGAATATCTCAGAAAGCTAGATGATCGTGACACTGCCTCGTACTTGCTGTTTAGTTTCTGTTGTAGGATAATAATGAATTTCTCAGAAGTTGAATGAGGCAACATTCCGGAAGAAAGTGAAGGCATTTCATTCAGTCAGTAGCTGCACACACAGACCAGACACTCAAACACACTGAAAGAATCCACATTTTTCTCTCTCCAGTCAGCAGTGGATCAGTGAGCTAGAAAATAAAGTTTCGGATGATGATGGAGTCTTTCTTTGATAAACGTCAAGAATTTTTTTTACACATAATGTGACAAGGCTTGTGCTTTGTGGTTCATTTCTATTTCTGGCTGAAAGACTGTCTGCTCACCTGGGATTGACTGAGCTGACATTCACAGAAGCTGCTTGTGTCAAAGACACACACAAACAAATAGTCCAAAAAATCAAGAGAAATATTAGTGGAAACCCACACTCAGTGGATAATTTATTAGCTACCTCCTGTACTAATAGTGTGGAAACTGAGTGTATGTCCATGATCTTCTGCTGCTGTAGCCCATCTACTTCAAGGCTCGACGTGTTGTGCTTTCAGAAACACTCTTCTGCACACCACTGTTGTAATGTGTGGTTATATGAGTTACTGTCACCTTCCTGTCAGCTTGAACCAGTCTGACCTTTCCACTCTGACCTCTCTCATTAACAATATGTTTTCGTCCACAGAACTGTCACTCACTAGATGTTTTATTTTTGATTTTCACACCATTCTCCGTAAACTCTAAATTCTGTTGTGCATCAAAATCCCAGGAGATACTCAAACTACCCCATCTGGCACCAACAATCATTCCAAAGTCAAAGTCACTTAGTTCATATTTCCTCCCCATTCTCATGTTTGGTCTGAGCAACAAGTGAACCTCTTGACCATGTCTGCATGCTTTTCTGCACTGAATTGCTGCTCCATGATTGGCTGAATGGATATTTGCATTAATGAACAGGTGTACCTAATAAAGTGGTAACTGACCATGTTAGCTGCTAAGTGCCTAAAGATTAGCTTTATTTGTCACACATACATTGAAACATACCATGAAACGTATCGTTTGCCTTAATGATCAACACAGCTCGAGGATGCATTGGGGGCTGTCTGCAAGTGTCACCATGCCTCTGGTGCCAAGATAGCACGTCCACAACTCACTAACCCTAATGCTAACCTGTACATCTTTGGAATGTGGGAGGAGCATCCACATGGGGGGACATACAAACTGCTTCACCACAGTGTGGACATTGGTCCCTGATTGCTGATCTCGGGCGCTGCAAAGCATTTTGTGAACTACTATGGTACCGTGCTTTATTCCTAGGAGAGGAATAAGAAGTCCCGATGAAGAGTCAGAGCCCGAAACGTCAGCTCTTTATTCCTCTCCATCGATGCTGCCTGAGCTGCTGCGTTCCTCCAGCATTTTGTGTGCGTTGCTCTGTATTTCCAGCATCCACAAAATTTCTTTGTGCTTAGGTAGGTAGGTAGTCATACCTTATTAATCCCGGGGGAAATTGGTTTTCATTACAGTTGCACCATAAATAATAAATAGTAGTAAAACTGTAAATAGTTAAATAGTAATATGTAAATTATGCCAGGAAATAAGTCCAGGACCAGCCTATCGGCTCAGGGTGTCTGACCCTCCAAGGGAAAGAGTTGTAAAGTTTGATGGCCACAGGCAGGAATGACTTCCTATGACGCTCTGTGCTGCATCTCAGAGGAATGAGTCTCTGGCTGAATGTACTCCTGTGCCCACCCAGTACATTATGTAGTGGATGGGAAACATTGTCCAAGATGGCATGCAACTTAGACAGCATCCTCTTTTCAGACACCACTGTGAGAGAGTCCAGTTCCATCCCCACAACATCACTGACCTTACGAATGAGTTTGTTGATTCTGTTGGTGTCTGCTACCCTCAGCCTGCAACAGCAAACATGATAGCACTGGCCACCACAGACTCGTAGAACATCCTCAGTATCGTCCGGCAGATGTTAAAGGACCTCAGTCTCCTCAGGAAATAGAGATGGCTCTGACCCTTCTTGTAGACAGCCTCAGTGTTCTTTGACCAGTATACTATAATTTTACACTATAATTTACACTACAGTTTACACTATAATTTCACTTTTAGCTCACTTCTGTTCTGTATGTGCATTTTGTAGTCTTGAGTGGCAATGGCTGTGTAAAAAGATATCAGTACAGTTTCCATTACACAACCTTTTGTCTTTGTTTTGTTGAACGTAGTGGTAACGCCATGATTGGTGGTTGCCTGCTGATGACTGGAAACCCCTGTGCGGGCAGTTTTTAAAGTGCAAAAGCCACTGCAGTGGGGCAGCTCCATTCTCTTGACCTTGGATGTCCAGGTCCAGTGGTACAAGAAGTCACCAAAACTGGGGTCTTCCTTGCTTTCAGTAGACGACCATGACTTCTGCGCCTTGTCATGCCCTTGCAGAGCTGCCTTCCTGGCCGTCGGCTCTCACCCACCCAGTCTGCCGGGGCTGACTTCGCAGCTAGGAGAGGCATGTCCCTAACACACCAGGGTATGGGGCCCACCAGCTACCCTCATAACATCGTGGCTCCTGTATGAAACTGGTGACAAAGTGGTGTGGTAGTTAGCATAATGTCACTATAGCTGCAGCAATCAAGCTTCAGTTGCTGCTGGCATCTGGGAAGAGTTTGTCCATTCTCCCCATGACCACATGGGCATGCCCTGTTGGCGCCGGACGCGTGTCGACACTTGTGGGTTGCCCCCAGCACATACTTGGACTGTCCTGGTTGTTGACACAAGCAATGGATTCCACTCTATGTTTCCATGTTTCAGTGTATGTATGACAAATAAAGCTCACCTTTTCTTTAAATCTTTTGTTGTGGATTGTTGAATATAAGCAGCAGGGTCAATATTCTGAGTGGTTTGCACCAGGTGAGGCTGCCATGAAGTTAACCTGCACATTTTAAAGGCTGGTACAATCTATCATGGAAGAAGTGAATTTTGACCTTGGAAGCTGAGAGGATTAGCATTAACTGGGAAAGCACTGGTTCCAAGGTTCTCAGATGCTGCATTAGAGACCTTGTTGCTAGGAATATTAAGTAGGGGGGAGATTTTCATTTTCCAAAATGAGCTGGAAGCTTATCCAACACATGTTCAGAAAACGTTTAGAGCTGACGTCTGTATAATCACTACCCTGTGGGCTGGATGTCGTTCTGAATCGGATTAAATCTCAGACTTATTATCACTGTCTTATACAATGTGAAATTTACAAGAGGGAAAAATAATGTGGTAGTATTATTGGGTTAATGCATGGCGGGGTGGAAGAAGCTGTTCTTAAAACGTTGAGCGTGGGTCTTCAGGCTCCTGAAGCCCCTCCATGATGGTAGTGATGAGAAGCGAACATGTCCTGGGTGGGGAGGGTCCTTGACAGATTCAAGCATCCGTACCCGGTAGCAATGCAATCAGCCGGAATCAGCAGGCCAAACAAAGTACTTGGAATTGAGACAACAAGGGAATGTCCAAGGATAATTGGTAGAACTTTCTAACAATATGGATGATGCGACATATTTGCAAATATGGTTGAGAATGTCTACTCTTCCCTAATGTTTTATATTGACATCATTGCCCAGCAGACATTGTGACGATAGAGAGAAGGGAGGGTATAAGAAGAATGAGGGAATACAATTATGATTTTGACTTTGCAGTGAGATTAGTTCTTTCTGGACAGCTCAAGTTGAAAGAGGCTGCCTAGCAATCACCATCTTTCTTCTTCCTTCATGTTCCCGGCTCCTACTACTCAGCAAGTCAAGTTTATTGTCATTTAACTATATACAGTACATGTATACCATCAAACAAGACAATATTCCTCTGGACCAGGGTGTAAAGCACAGTGGTACACATAACACATAATAACTTATGAAAGTAAGAATTAAATCTACCAATGAATTATGCATAAATAAACACTGTAAAGTGCATAAATTAAACATAGTAGGGGACAGAACAAGTTAACAGGTGACACTATGAATACAATGCAGCAGGGAGTTTAGAAGCCTAATGGCCTGGGGGAAGAAACTGTTTCTCATCCTGACCGTTCTTGTCTTTATGCATTGGGGTCTCCTACCTGAAGGTAGAAAGTCAAAGAGGATGCTGGATGAATGGGCGGGATCCTAGATAATAATTAGGGTCCTGCATATGCAGTGCTCCTGGTAAATGTCCCTGATGGATGGTAGTGAGACCCCTATGATCCTCTTGGCAGTTCTCACAGTCCTTTTGTAGGGACTTCTCCTCTGACACTCTGCTGCTTACAGCCATATGGAGTTGCAACTTGTCAGAATGCTCTCAATGTTCCTCCTGTAAAATTCAGTCAAGCTGGTGAGAAGAGATTTTTCTCCAAAGGTGCAGATGAGACCATTGAGAATCTTGTCAACTCTCCTGATTACTTCTGAGCTTGTCAAAGATCAAACCCCAAAGCAAATTTATTATCAAACTATACGCACTGTGTGTCACCATGTACTACCCTGAGATTCATTTTCTTACAGACATTCACAGTATATTCAAAGAGACACAATATAATCTACAAGAAACTGCACAAGACAAAGAACCGAGATGCAAAAGGCAACAAACCGTACAAATTAGAAAAAAAGGAAAATAATGATTATGATAATAAATAAACAATAAATATGGAGAATACAAGTTAACATAGAACATAGAATAGTACAGCACATTACAGGCCCTTCAGCCCACAATGTTGTGCCGACTCTCAGACCCTGCCTCCCATATAACCCCCCACCTTAAATTCCTCCATATACCTGTCTAGTAGTTGTAGAATCCAAAGAGTGAGTCCACAGATTGTGGCTCATGGACATTTGGTTTCCTCCTCCTGTAGTCAACAATTAGCTTTTTGGTTTTGCTGACATTGAGTGAGAGGTGGTTGTGGCATCATTCAGCCAGATTTTAAACCTCTCTCCTATGTGCTGAGTCATCACCGCCTTTGATTTGGCCAAATATGGTCAGGCAGTCCAGGTAGTGACAGCAGATTTTATCAATCAATATGTGATTCATTATGTGCATGGTGGGCATGGGATGTAAACAGGAGACAGCTGTTCAGTCATTAGCTAAAGCCATTGACCCCCAATGGTTTCCTGCGGTTGACTCATCACATCCCCACAGAATAAAATCATTGTACTTGTGGCCTGGTAACTGAGGATGATATGTTGCTCGTGGTCACATACCAGACAGAAGAGCTCAAGATCACAAAAAAACCTAGACAAAATAAATAAAGAGAAACTTCTTCTATTGGTGGAACGGCTTAGAATCAGAAATTCACGGTAATTGGCAAACAAAGCCTAAAGAGGCCCAAGAAGAATATTTTTATGTAGCATGTGCGGTTTTCAAAAATCAATTCTTCAAGTACCAAAAGTAACTCATACAAGGGAAAGCAATGGGAGAGAACCAGGAAATAGAATTGGACTGCTCTGACAAAATGCTGGCACAACCTTGATAGCTCAAAAGGGCTTTTCTGTGCTGCAGCCACAGTATAATGTCTCACTGTCCCTGCACATCATCTGTTAAATAGTCTTTCCTGCTGTCCTTGTTCTGTTCATAATTATCCAGTCTGTTCACATCTTCACATTTATTTAAGTTTGATGATTGACCTTTATGCATGTGGACCGTTCTAATTGTTAATTGTTCATGGATGTTTGCACGTGGATGTCTTGTAAGTTGTTGGTTGCTTTTTGTGTTGTCTATTATGGTATAGTCCTATGTTTTATGCTTGACACTGAACCCCAATCAATTCTGGTATGTTTTACATATTGGCAATAAAGTGATTCTGATTCTAATTATGCCACCACCACCACTACTTTATCATTTCCTGTCAGAGACACCTCTGTGCCTAGTATCATTTACGGGCATACAATCAATCTGTGGATATAAACTACTAATGTATTCATACAGTACTGTGCAAAAGTCTTAGGCACACACACAGTATATAGCCGGGTCCGAAAACTTTTACACAGTACTGTATTTGTCAACGTGGAGCAGAGCGCGAGTTTGTGAATCTGGCGGGTGCAAGTGATGTTGGGACTGGTGAAGGTGGAGTGCCGTGAGAGGTGTGGGACGGGTGGCAGAGTGCCAGTGGCAGGGGGTGTCACTGGTGCAGACACACCCAGCCCTCAGACACCAAGAAAGGTCATTTGATTCCAAACTATTGGTTTATTGATTATTACAGAATGTAGCTCCCTCCCCTCTACCTTCCCCCTTTCCCCAACCATGATTACCCTCTCCCTTCCCTTTCCCATTCTCAGTCCACAATAGAGACCCATATCAGAATCAGACGTATCATCACTCACGTCATAAAAATTGTTTTTTTTTGAGGCAGCTGTACAGTGCAATACATAAAATTATTACACTCTGTACAAAACTCTTAGGCCCCCTAGCTACAGTTTATCTAGATGTCCTAAAGAAGGGTCTCAGCCCGAAATTTCAGTTCCATAGATGCTGCATGGCCTGCCGAGTTCCTCCAGCATTTTGTGTGCGCTACTCTGGATTTCCAGCATCTGTAGACTTTTTCGTGTTTCTGTATGAATTGAGTTTATTTTAATTATTGTGTTCATTATCTTATTGTGCTTTTTTTTTGGTGCTGCATCAGATCCGGAATAACAATTATTTTGTTCTCCTTTACATAAATTTGTACTAGAAATGACATGAAACAACCTAGAATCTTGAATCTTAATTTCTGCCCACCAGTCTTCTCAAGTTTACGTTATTCAAAATTTATGTTCAAAAACACTTTCTGTTGTCATTTTAATTCCAGTCCGACTTAGTTAAGAATACCAGTTCCAAGAATAAAATCTATGTTTGCAAAGGGCAGCCAAATCTGACTGTATTTTCTGTGATTCATCACGATTCCCTCTCAAACCAAGAGTGGGTAACCAGTCGTGCAATTGTCACACAGCTGTAAGTGTGCATAGCATGACTAAATCTTTCGATGTTTTGACTTCTTATTCTCATTCTGACATATCAGTCCATGGCCTCCTCTTGTGCCAAGATGAAACCACCCTCAGGGTGGAAGAACCCTCAGGTTGGAAGAATAACCTCCAACTTGATGGCATAAATATTTTGATTTCTCTTTTGATAAAAATATTATTTCTTTCCCCCTCCCCTCTTCTATTCTTCACTCTGGACTCTTTGCTCTTCTCACCTGCCTATTCCCTCGCCCTGGTGCCCCTCCTCCTTCCCTTTCTCCTATGGTCCACTCTCCTCTCTTATCAGATTCCTTCCTCTCCAGCTCTTGACCTTTCGCACCCACCTGGCTTCACCTATCACCTTCCAGCTAGCCTCCTTCCCTTTCCCTCCAACCTTCTTATTCTGCATCTTCCCCCTTCCTTTCCTCTCCAGAAGAACTGTCTCGGCCTGAACCGCTGACTGTTTATTCATTTCCATAGATGTTGCCTGACTTGCTGAGTCCCTCCAGCATTTCGGTGTGTTGCTCTGGATCGCCAGCATCCGCAGAATCTCAAGTTAATGTTAACTCTTCAATCCACAGATATTGATAGATAGTGCAGCTCGGTGGTGTAGCGGTTAACAAGTCACTTTACAATGCCAGCAGTAAGATTGTGGTTTTAATATAAAAGATTGAGAGATTTGATCGAGGTATACAAAATCATGAGGGGTATAGATAGGGTAAATGAAAGCAGGCTTTTTCCACCGAGTTTGGGTGGGTCTACAACCAGAGGTCTTTGCTTAAGGGGAAACTTCTTCACTCAGAGGGTCAAGAGTGTGTTGAATGAGCTGCCAGCACAAGTGGTGCATTCGAGCTCGATTTCAATGTTTACGAGAAATTTGGATAGGGACATGGGGTGTGGAGGGCTATGGTGCCGGTGCAGGTCGATGGGAGTAGGTAGTTTAAATGATTTAGTACAGACTAGATGTGTTGCGGGGCCTGTTTCTATGCTGCACTTTTCTATATATTTACATCTGTTGTGTTTTTTTAAAATTATATTTTGTTCTTTATCTTACTGTAAACAAAAGAAATTCGGCCGATGCTAGAAATCCAGAGTAACACACACAAAATGTCGGAGGACCTCAGCAGGTCAGACAGCATCTAAGGAAACGAATAAACAGTCGATGTTTCAGCCGAGACCTTTCTTCAGAAGCTGCAAACAATGAGAACACCTGAAGAAGGGTCTTGGCCCAAAACGTCAACTGTTTGCTCATTTCCTTTATCTCATTGCGTTTTTTGTGCTGTGTCGGATCCAGAGTAAGAATTATTTCATTCTCCTTCACACTTGTGTACTGGAAATGACATTAAACAATCTTGAAATGACCTTAAAGTATGTTATATTCTTAAATTCACACAGCCATGAATGCATTCATATTTAACCAAAGCAATGTTATTTTATGTATTCTGTTGACATCTGCAGTCTTTCAGTGCATTACAACTCAGTGACGTAGGAGTATTTTCCACACCACGGCGCTTTGCTACCGCGTGGCCAAGTGAAAGGAGTTGATGAAGCTTGATCGAGCGTCTCGCCTGCTATACAAGACTCGACAGCGACGCCCGCTGCCAAATGTGTGGCCGTACAAAGAAAAGGAAGATAAATCGCGTCAAGGAATGATGAGGAATTGGAGCATTGCCTTGGTCCGAGCAAGAAGTTGCAAAAGTTTTATTAGGTGATCTCGAGGGCTATTATGCAAAGTAGACTGAAGAGGAGAAAGAGGAAGTCTTTGATCTGTTGGCAAAGAAACTGCGATCAATGAGAATGGAGAGATACAGGTCCCAGGGTGACACCTAGCTCAATCCCTGATGAAGGGTTGATTAACACGAGTAGGACAATCTGACAGGCGGACTGGCAGCAATTCTCAAACAGAGCAACTCATCACACTTGCACTTTATACCTTCGGCAGAGTTAAGAAGCAACATCAATCAGCCGAGTCATAAGGAGGTGTCTTTGATCAAATCACGGTGTGCAGTCTAAGATGCTTTTAACTCGATCGAACAATGCGATAAATAATAATCCTATTTTCACGGTCCTGAGGGGAGAGGGAGGTGGTTCCCGACTCCTAGGATTAGGCTGGTGATCTAGCCATGACATTGTGCCTTCTTATTGCCTCTTGTCAGGGTATTCACCTCCAACTAAGCAGACAAAAAGTTACACCATAGCAGAAACACAATCAGGGAGTTAGCCTGGTTCATGTATAACTGGAGCTAGTGAAATTAAGTCTAAATTTCCTTAATTTAAAGTAGTTTTGTATTAAAAGAAATCTTATCTAGCAGTATTATGTAGAATTACATGGAAATTACAATGCAAAAAACAAACTATTCAGACCAACTGGTTGCTATATTTATGTTTACAAAATTATATAGAACATAGAACAGTGCAGCACAATATAGGCTCTCTGGCCCACAATGTCGTGCTGACCTTTTAATATAATTTAAAGCCAGTCAGTCACTTCTCTCCTACATAACCCTCTATTTTTCTTCCGTCCACATGCCTACCTCGGAGAATCTTAAATGTTGCTAATGTATCACCATCCCTGGTAGGGTTTCCATGCACCCACCATCCTCTGTGTAAAATAGCTACCTCTGACATTCTCTTTACACTCTCCCCCAATCACCTTAAACTTATGCAGCTTTGTTATTAGCCATTTCGCCCTGGGAATCAGCCTCTGCCTGTCCACTCGATCTGTGCCTCTTATCATCTTGTACAGTTTGTTTATTGAGGTACAGCGTAGAATAGACCCTTCCGGCCCTTCAAGCCACACCGCCCAGCAACTCCCCAATTCAATCGTAGCCTAGTCATGGGAAAATTTACAATGACCACTTAACCTACTAACTGGTACGTCTTTGGAATGTGGGTGCAAACCAGAGCGCCCAAAGGAAACCCATGAGATCACGGGGAGAATGCACAATCTCATTACAGGTAGTGGCAGGACACGAACCCAGCTCACCTGTACTGAGTAGTGTTGGGCTAACCACTATGCTACCACTCTGCTCTCTCTATCAAGTTACATCTTATCCTTCACTCCAAAGAGAAAAGCCCGAACTCGCTCAATCTTTCCTCATAAGATGTGTTTTCCAATCCAGGTAGCATCCTGGTAAATCACCTTTACCTTTCACAAATCTTTCTCCTGTTATGGTGGTACCGTCATATTTGTAAATTCCTTTCCTCCTTACCTGTTATATAATGATACTTAAAGGTATCTACACTCCTGTGGCTGATAAAGTGGCCACTTTATATTCATGTATATTCATGGGCTTCTGCTGCTGTAGCCTATGCGAAGGGTCTCAGCCTGAAACGTTGACTGTACCTCTTCCTAAAGATGCTGCCTGGCCTGCTGCGTTCACCAGCAACTTTGATATGTGTTGCTTAGGCCCTTACTGAGGGGTTCATGGATGTCAGTTTGAAAGTCCCTGCTCTAGAGACTGTTGTGCATGAAAATCCCAGGAGATCAACAGTTTCTGAGATACTCAAACCTCCCTATCTGGCACCAACAACTATTCCATGGTCAAAGTCACCTAGATTACATTTCTTCCCCAATCTGATGCTTGGTCTGAACAACAACTGACTTTTCTGACCATGTCTTTTATGCATTTTATGCTTTTGTGCATTGAGTTGCTGCCCCATGATTGGCTGATTAGATATTTGCATTAATGAGCGCATGTATACATGTAGCTAATAAAAAGGCCACTGAGAACATTCTGTCCTCCAAGAGGACCACAACATTACTGTAGGGTTTGGAAGCTTGCATGCCTCAATGACACAGAGAGCAATGTTGGCTGGAGTCAGGGCTTTATGCTTTGGCTCTTGGTAGGGTCACCCATGCCAAACAGGTCAAAGGTTAGAGGCCAGACTAAGAATGGTTCACTGGTCCTCCAGGTTTGGGGGTTCAGCTAAAGGCTAACAACCCTGACTGGTCAAACCAATCTGTTATGAAAACAGTAATGCAGAATCTTTCTACGTCTGAGTTTGACAGTATTGCTAAGTCTCTGCCCAGGGCTTGCATGATTCACAGTTAGAACACAGACCATAAAAAACCTAAGCACATTACAGGCCCTTCGGCCCACAATGTTGTGCCGACCATGTAACCTACTCTAGAAACTGCCTGGAATTTCCCTACCGCATAGCCCTCTATTTTTCTGAGCTCCATGTACCTATCTAAGAGTCTCTTAAAAGACCCTATCGTATCCACCTCCACCACCTTCACTGGCAGTGCATTCCACTCACCCACCATTCTGTGTGTGAGAAACATACCTCTGACATCCCCCTTGTACCTACTTCCAAGCATCTTAAAGCTCTATCCCCTCATGTTAGCCATTTCAACCCTGGGGAAAAGCCTCTGGCTATCCACACTATCAATGCCTCTCATCATCTTATTGTGAAAACCGAACGACTGATATGATGAAGAAGTCCTGAACGCCAGCAGGGATTGAAGGACATTCATTGCTGGTCTAAACACCATCGGCATAGCAGGAATTAGAGTAGAGAGAGAAAACATTATGTTCTGATGTAGATAAGGAATTTTAAAACAGCACAACAGATCTTTTCCACTGCCCTCCTGAAACAGTTGCTCCCCTAGTGGAGTCATCGGGGTGCCGTCATGACAAGCTTTGCACCAGTCTGTTCCATCTGTCGCGGTTGTGTGCCAGAGCCTGGGTCACCGCAAATGTTGTTCCTGTCCATCATTTAATGTTGTCCGTCCATCTTTTCCTCTGTCTACCTCTCCTTCTTTTCCCCTCCACAGTTCCTTGTAGAACGGTCTTTGCAAGGCCACTGGATCTTGTTACGTGGCCGTACCATCTCAGCTTTCTTTTCTTCACCGTTGTGAGAAGGTCTTCATGGGGGCCAATGTGGTGCTGGATGCTCTTACGGACCTGCTCGTTTGTGATGTGGTCCAAGTATGAGATGCCCAAGATGTTGTGATAGCATCTCATTTCCAATGCCTGTATCTTCCTCTGTAGCTCTGCTGTGAGGGTCCGTGTCTCACATGCGTACAGGAAGATGGAGAATACCAATGCACACAGGAGTCTGATCTTGTACTTCATGGTGATGTTGCTGTCCCTCCATATTGTCTTGAGTTTGGATAGTGCAGTCATTGTCTGTGTGGTTCTTGCCAGGACTTCTGGTCTTGATCCTTCATCACTGATGATTGCCCCCAGGTATTTGAACTGCTGCACTGTCTCAAGTTTCTGACCACGGACTGAGATGTCTGTTGTGATGGCACCGTTGCATTTGCCAAGAGCTTGGTTTTCTCAGCACTTATTTCCATTCCAAACTTTGTGGAGGCCCTGTCAAGATGGCTGACCAGGTTGGCCAGTTCGTCCCCTTTTCCTGCAAGTCCATCAATATCGTCAGCAAATTATAGGTTTGTGATGTTCCTCACTCCGATGCTGACCGTGCCCATATGCGCCCACTTTCTGGCATTCATAGCAAGAGGATTCAAGTACAGGAGCAGGGAGGTAATACTGCAGTTGTACAAGGCCTTGGTGAGGCCACACCTGGAGTATTGTGTGCAGTTTTGGTCCCCTAATTTGAGGAAAGGCATCCTTGCCATAGAGGGAGTACAAAGAAGGTTCACCAGATTGATTCCTGGGATGGCAGGACTTTCATATGAAGAAAGACTGGATGAACTGGGCTTGTACTCGTTGGAATTTAGAAGATTGAGGGGGGATCTTATTGAAACATATAAAATCCTAAAGGGATTGGACAGGCTAGATGCAGGAAGATTGTTCTCGATGATGGGGAAGTCCAGAATGAGGGGTCACAGTTTGAGGATAAAGGGGAAGCCTTTTAGGACCGAGATTAGGAAAAACTTCTTCTCACACAGAAAGTGGTGAATCTGTGGAATTCTCTGCCACAGGAAAGAGTTGAGGCCAGTTCATTGGCTATATTTAAGAGTGAGTTAGATATGGCCCTTGTGGCTAAAGGGATCAGGGGGTATGGGGGGAAGGCTGGTACAGGGTTCTGAGTTGGATGATCAGCCATGATCATACTGAGTGGCGGTGCAGGCTCGAAGGGCCGAATGGCCTACTCCTGCACCTATTTTCTATGTTTCTATGTTTCTATGATCTTCAAGGGCAACACTCATGATTCGTTCCAGGAAGATGTTGAAGAGAGTGGGGGAGAGGAGGCAGCCCTGACGGACTCCTACAGAGGTACGGAACTACTCCCCGATGGTGCCCTGAGCGAGCACTGCACTGGTTGCCTTGGCGTAGAGCTGATGAATTGTATGAATCAGCTTCTGCCCCATGTTGAATTTCTTCATGGTGGCCCATAAGGCATCATGCTAGACTCTGTCAAACGCCTTCTTGAAGTCTATGAAGACGTGGTAGAACGCTCTCTGGTCCTGAAGGTGTTTCTCACAGAGGGTGCGGAGGTTGAAAATCTGTTCAGTGGTGCTTCTGCCCTTACAGAAGCCTGCTTGTTCCTTGGCAATGATGTCTTCTGCTTGAGGCCTCAGTCTGTTCAAGATGATTCTGAGTATTACCTTGCTTACATGGCTGATCAAACTGATGGTACGGTAATTCTGGCAAAGTTGGAGATTGCCTTTCTTGGGAAGCACAGTGATCAGGGACTGAGTCCAAGGTGTTGGCCATTCACCTGTCTGCCAGATCATACTGCAGATGGTGGTAAGCATGTCCATCGTGGCCTCTCCTCCATGCTTCAGCAGTTCAGCAGGGATGCTGGCAACTCCTGCTACTCCCCTATGCAAAATTTAAATTCAACCCAACCAATCATTTAATCACCTTTATATTTAGTAGATTGCATCGATCCATCCCTAATGGATCCTGTCATCAACATGCCAGTTACGAGGAAATAATAACAGTTGATAAATAAACCACCTTTCAAACCTGCCTTTAACACTGCAGTACCAACAAACTGTGTCAGCAACCACAAAAGGCATTGACATGCATACTTAAACAAATAATATTCCCACACTACCTACTTAGAAGATATGTCCTCTTCAAAAACCTAGCATTACACAAAAAGTGCTGGAGGAGCTCAGCAGTTCAGGCAGCATCCATAAACAGTACGACATTCTGGGCTGAGACCCTTCTTCAGGACTGAGAAGGAAGAGGGAAGATGCCAGAATGAAAAGGTGGGGGGTGGGGAAGGAAACCAGCCGGATGGTGATAGGTGGAAGCAGGGGTCTGTGGGAGAGGTCAAGGGTTGGAAAGGAAAGTGGACCACGGGAGAAAGGGAAGGAGGAGGGGACCCAAGGGCAGGTGACAGGCAAGTGAGAAGTGAAAGGTCAGAGTGGGGAAAAGAGGAAGAGTGGGGACTTTTTGTTCAATAGAAGGCGAAATCTTCTATTTGGCCAATTTGTTGAGGCGTCGGTCTAGCAATCTGAAGGTCGCTAGTTCGAGCTTCAGCTGAGGCAGCGTGTGTCCTTGAGCAAGGCACTTAATCACACATTGCACTGCGACGACACCGGTGCCAAGCTGTATGGGTCTTAATGCCCTTCCCTTGGACAACGTCGGTGGCGGGGAGAGGGGAGACTTGCAGTATGGGCAACTGCCGGTCTTCCGTACAACCTTGCCCAGGCCTGCGCCCTGGAAACTTTCCAAGTTGCAAATCCATGGTCTCATGAGACTAAGGGATGCCTATTAGAAAGGGAAATCGAAGTTCATGTCATCAGGTTGAATGCCACCCAGGTAGAATAGAAGGTGTTGCTCCTGCACCCTGAGGGTGACCTCATCATGGTACAGGAGGAGACCGTGGACCAACATGTCAGAATAGTAATCGGAATTAAAATGTTTGACCACCGAGAAGTCCCACTTTTGTCAGATGGAGCAGAGGTGCTTGAGGAAGCAGGCCACAGGGAAAAACAGTGAAACATTCAAACACTTCTACTTTTGTCTAGAGTTATTTGAGTAAAAGTCACCTCTTGAAAGCTGGAATGGTATAAACTGGGCATCAGCATCTACTCAAAGCACAATGTAGCTAACATTGTGTGATGGCCATTCCACTTTAACAGAAATCACGCACAAAACACCTTCTTCTCCTTCGAACTGGAGCAGCAGCAAGTCACTCCCGACAGTGACAGGCTGCCCAAAACAATCTGGAATTAATAAATTCCTGGCTGCTTCTTTTGCAAAGGGTGCATTCTTACCGTGGGCAAAGCTTTCCAGAGGGTCTGAAATATCGAGCAGTGGAGCTGGTATTAATTCTCCTTTCAAAGAAGGGATTTTTGCAGCAGCTTCCTCTTCAGTGTCCATCCCAAAACAACAACCATGCTGCTCAGATTACAGAAAATGGCTACATTGACATTAACACCAGCAAGCTCATATTCAGATGAATTTACAAGGTGCTATAAAAATATTTAAAAGGATTCCTGATCTCTAAACCAACATTCCGACCAACACTACAGTCATTACTATCTACCTGTTTATTTGGAGGTACAGTGTGGACCAGGTCCCAAAGAGCCGCATGGCCCAACAAACCACCGACTTAACCCTTGCCTAATCACAGCACATTCTTATTTTTGGGTTCTCCACAGTTTGATACTTAATGTTTTGTGTGTTATTTATTCGCTTTTTGTTGTTTGTATGATTTGTTCTTTTTTATGCACGTGTTAGGTGCTGTGTGGGAGTTTTCTTCAATATTGTGTCTTTGTTTTATGACTGTCTGCAATAAGGGTTGTATACTATATACCTACTTCAATAATATGCTATATACTGTATACAATATACTGTATACAATTATTGAAGTAGGCATATAGTATACAACCCTTGTGTGGCACATGGCCAAGTGGTTAGAGCGTTGGGCTTATGACCTAAAGGTCGTGGGTTCGAGTCTCGGCCAAGGCAGCTTAACCATACACTGCTCCAGTCCACCCAGCTGAAAACGGGTACCGGCAAATGCTGGGGTTTAACCTCGCGATAGACTGGCGTCCTATCCGGGGGGGGGGGGGGAGTCTCGTACAGTACTCTCAGTTGCTTCACGCCACAGAAACTGGCATAAGCACCGGCCTGATGGGCCACAAGGCTCGGGACAGACTTTAACTTTAACTAATATACAATAAAGGTTGTATACTATATACCTACTTCAATGATAAATGTACTTTGATACTAACTGGTACATCTTTGGACTGTGGGAGGAAACTGGAGACCCGGAGGAAAGCCACAAGGTTCACTGGGAGAAAGTACAAACAGCTTACAGATGGTGCCTGAGTTGAACTTCAAATTCCAGAACACCCCGAGATGTAATAGCGCCATGCTAACCGAGATGTGATCTTGTTATGTTAAAGTTAGCTGCAAACAACAATGGCCCCATTCCAAGGATAGTTTATTGGGTGAAAACAGTTGTGGGAATCCTAACTTCCTCGGTCCCCTGATAGAATACAAAATATTTTTTTTGTTGGTTTTCTTTTAGCAAGTGGTGTGGCTTCTGCCACTGTTATGGCTGCGGTCTGATTGTGTGCAGACTACTAATAGAGTTAAAATTCAAGGGTGAGGTTCTTGGCTCCAAAAGCAAAGGACTACTTCACTCTTCCCCTGCAGAATATGAAGGGTGCCCACCAAAGAATAGAACATAGAATAGTACAGCACAGTACAGGCCCTTCAGCCCACAATGTTGTGCCAACCCTCAAACCCTGCCTCCCATATAAGCCCCCACCTTAGATTCCTCCATATACCTGTCTAGTAGTCTCTTAAACTTCACTAGTGTATCTGCCTCCACCACTGACTCAGGCAGTGCATTCCACGCACCAACCACTCTCTGAGTAAAAAACCTTCCTCTAATATCCCCCTTGAATTTCCCACCCCTTACCTTAAAGCCATGTCCTCTTGTATTGAGCAGTGGTGCCCTGGGGAAGAGGCGCTGGCTATCCACTCTATCTATTCCTCTTATTATCTTGTACACCTCTATCATGTCTCCTCCCTCATCCTCCTTCTCTCCAAAGAGTAAAGCCCTAGCTCCCTTAATCTCTGATCATAATACATACTTTCTAAACCAGGCAGCATCCTGGTAAATCTCCTCTGTACCCTTTCCAATGCTTCCACATCCTTATATAGCAGAGAAATAAGAGATGTAACTAAACCCCAGCACTGCAAACATTTGGGAACTTTCAACAGAGCTTTGTATAGCTTGGGAACAAATAATAAACTTAACCAGTGAATTTTAATGAGGATTATTCTACGTATCGTAAGGGTGATATAAAGGCAATGATTAAGAACATCAAAACTTAAGGGGAGAAGGCAGTACAATGGGGTTGAGAGGGAAAATAAATCAACCAAGATGGAATGGCAGAATTGACTTGATGGGCTGAAAGGCCTAATTCTGCTCACATGTCTTATAAGATTGATGGGCAAGCTGTAGGATTCAACAAAAAGCAAGAAATGTTAATTTATTTTAGTTTTGGTCCTGATGAAGGGTCTCAGCCCAAAACATCAACTGTTTATTTATTTCTATAGATGCTGCCTGACCTGCTGAGTTCCTCCAGCATTTTGTGTGTGTTGCCCTGGATTTCCAGCATCCGCAAAATCTCTTGCGTTTATCACTGGCACTTCATCGTTTACCTGCACTGCACTTTTTCAGTAGATTTTACACTTTATTCTGAATTGTATTATACTCAAAATGCTGGAGAAACTCAGCAGGTCAGGCCAGGACAACTGAGACCCTTCAACAGGTACTGATCTTTGATTTTTTATTCCTCTCTATAGATGTTTCCTGACCTGCTGAGTTCCTCTAGCATCGTGATTGCGTTAGTTTACATTTTCAGCATCTGCACAATCTCTTCATTCTGCATTATTATTACTTTACATTATTCTAAGGTTGTTGTAGTTGGGTAGTAGTGGGAATAAGCTCCCACTACCTATTGAATGCTGCCGATGGCCTGCATCTCAAGTAACCAAGTGAAGCTTGTTATTGAATGAAATCCTGATGAAGGCCCTTGGCTCGAGACATCAACTGTGTGTTCATTTCCATACTTTATACTTCATACTTTATCGTCGCCAAACAATTGGTACTAGAACGTACAATCATCACAGCAATATTTGATTCTGCGCTTCCTACTCCCTGGATTACAAATATTAACTATTAAAAATATTAAAAATAGTAAAAATTAGTAAATATTAAAATTTAAATTATAAATCATAAATAGAAAATAGAAAAATGGAAAGTAAAGTGGTGCAAAAAAACCGAGAATCAGGTCTGGATATTTGGAGGGTACGGCCCAGATCTGGTTCAGGATCCGTTCAGCAGACTTATCACAGTTGGAAAAAAGCTGTTCCCAAATCTGGCCGTACGAGTCTTCAAGTTCGGAGGGAAGAGCACCACTCCTCACTAACATCTTAACTACATTCTACAGAGGCGTGGTTGAGAGTGTGCTGACCTTTTGCATCACAACCTGGTACTCCAGCTGCAGTGCTGTCGATAAAAAAGCCTTGCAGAGGGTGGTTAGGGGAGCAGAGAAGGTTATTGGGGTCTTCCTACCTTCTGTCCAAGACCTCTTTCAGAGTCGATGCCTCCAGAAGACATGGTACATCATTAAGGACCCCTCACACCCTCTCCATGAACTGTTTGTTCTTCTGTCATCGGGCAAACGTTACAGGAGCATCAAAACTAAAACCACAAGGCTACTAAACAGCTTCCTCCCACAGGTAGTCAGACTGCTAAATAGCTGCTCTACCTGACTCTGCTTTGGACACTTTTAACTTGCACTGGACACCTATAACTGATTTCAACTGACATGCGGCTGTTGTGTTTTACTATTTATTGTTATGTTTATTATTTAGTGTTGCATTTGTTATGTTATGATTGCACTGCTCCTGAGAAACACTGTCTCATTCTGCCCTGCAGAGCTGATGTATGGTTAGATTGATAATAAAGTTTTTTGAATCTTGAATCTTGAATCTTTGAAGAGGGACGAAAAGTGTGTTGGCTGGGTGGGTCGTGTCCTTGATTATCCTGGCAGCACTGCTCCGACAGCGTGCAGTGTAAAGTGAGTCCATGGACGGAAGATTGGTTTGTGTGATGTGCTGCGCTGTGTTCACGATCTTCTGCAGCTTCTTTTGGTCTTGGACAGGACAACTTCCATACCAGGTTGTGATGCACCCTAGAAGAATGCTTTCTACGGTGCATCTATAAAAATTAGTGAGGGTTTTAGGGGTCAGGCCAAATTTCTTTAGTTTTCTCAGGAAGTAAAGGCGCTGGTGGGCCTTCTTGGCAGTGAACTCTGCTTGGTTGGACCAAGTCAGGTCATTTGTGATATTGACCCCGAGGAACTTAAAGCTTTTGACCTGTTCCACTTGCGCACCACTGATGTAAATTGGGTCGTGCGGTCCGCTACTCCTTCTGAAGTCAACAACCAATTCCTTCGTCTTGCTGACGTTGAGGGATAGGTTATTGTCTTCGCACCATGCCACCAGGTTCTTAATTTCCTCTCTGTACTCAAACTCATCATTACGCGAGATACGGCCATGGATGCTGCCTGACCTGCTGAGTTCCTCCAGCATCTTGTAGCTGTTGCTCCTGATTTCCAGCAGCTGTACAACTTCTTGTGCTTACAAGAAGCTTATTGCAATTTCCCATAGTTTCAATATTTCAGTGAACTGGGTGGATTCGTACTGTACGTGAAACCATAGCATGTTTCCATTTTGAATCTGAAAATACCTGGCAGTCTGATTGTAGATTTTGGTACAGATAAAATTGATGTTTGAACAAAAAACTTATAGATTTACACAAATCTAGGCTGGCCTAATATCAGTGACTATTATTCCTAATTGTAAACTCAAGATTAGAACAGATTAGATTGGCTTTATTTCTCACAGGTACATCGAAACACACAGTGAAATACGTTGTTTGCGTCTACGACCAGCACAGCTTCAAGGATTGTGCTTGGGGCAGCCTGCCTATGTCACGGTGTTTCCAGTGCCAACACAGCTTGCCTACAATTCACTAACCTTAATCCTAGCATGTGCACCTTTGGAATGCGGGAGGGAGCTGGACACTGGGGGGAACCACGTGCAGTTACAGGAGAACGTACAAACTCTCTTTACAGCAGCGGTGGGAATCGAACCCTGATTCTTGATTGCTGGGGCTGTGAAGCACTATGCCAACTCTGCGCGAACATGCCACCCACTGTTTCCTACCCAGATTTTATACTAAGAGATTCTGCTGATGCTGGAAATCTTGAGCAAGGAGCACAAAATGCTGGAGGGACTAAGCAGGTCAGGCAGTTGATATTTCAGGCTGACTTAAAATGTTAACTACTTATTCCCCTCCATAGATGTTGCTCGACTTGCTGAGTTCCTCCAGCAATTTGTGTCTGCAGCTTTTAGACCCTATGGTGGAGAAAACAAGCTGAGGTGGCAAATGAAAAACACCACAATTCATTAGCACAACATTTATCAAAGTTACTGGTGAACGCAGCAGACCAGGCAGCATCTCTAGGAAGAGGTACAGTCGACGTTTCAGGTTGAGACCCTTCATCAGGACCTGACGAAGGGTCTCGGCCTGAAACGTCGACTGTACCTCTTCCTAGAGATGCTGCCTGGTCTGCTGCGTTCACCAGCAACTTTGATGTGTGTTGCTTGAATTTCCAGCATCTGCAGAATTCCTGTTGTTAGCACAACATTTAAGTGTTTTAGTTTAAATGCACCATTTCAATCTACACAATTATTAGTGAACAGACATCTTAAAGCCACTGTGTTACAGATATCCATTCAATAAATCCAGACTCTGCCACTCAATTTCTACGTGCTATTGAACGCTGCTCTGACCATCTCCAAACTGGATTGAAACACATAGCACCCATATCGACACATTTAATTGTTTCTGTCTTATCCCAGTCCTACTTATTGAGAGTTAACTATCGATCAAAGTCAATACATATTATCAAAGCTGGGCATGTAAGAGCTGTTTTCTCGAGAGTAATGGAGGCTAACAGGAGATTTGATAAAAGTTCATAAGATAGAGTAGACAGCCATTATCATATTCTCAGAACAAAAAAGTCTGGGAGCAATATTTAAGTGATAGAACAAAGATGATCTAATAATGCACAGAAGAGATCCTGCAGATGCTGGAAATGCAGAGCAATGCACACAAAATGCTGGAGGAACTCAGTGGGTCAGGCAGCATCTATAGAAATGAATAAACAGTCAATATTTCAAGCCGAGACCCCTCTTCAGAACTCTTAAAGAAGGGCCTCGGCCTGCATATGCATTTTTTACACTGAAGGCAGAGGGGATCTGGAAGAGGGCAGAGGAGGTCCTTTAACATCTGCCGGACGATGCTGAGGATGTTCTACGAGTCTCTGGTAGCCAGTGCGATCATGTTTGCTGTTGTGTGCTGAGGCAGCAGGCTGAGGGTGGCAGACACCAGCAGAATCAACAAACTCATTCGTAAGGCCAGTGATGTTGTGGGGATGGAACTGGACTCTCTCACGGTGGTGTCTGAAAAGAGGATGCTGTCTAAGTTGCATGCCATCTTGGTCAATGTCTCCCATCCACTACATAATGTACTGGGTGGGCACAGGAGTACATTCAGCCAGAGACTCATTCCACTGAGATGCAACACAGAGCATCATAGGAAGTCATTCCTGCCTGTGGCCATCAAACTTTACAACTCCTCCCTTGGAGGGTCAGACACCCTGAGCCAATAGGCTGGTCCTGGACTTATTTCCTGGCATAATTTACATATTACTATTTAACTATTTATGGTTTTATTACTACTTAATTATTTATGGTGCAACTGTAACGAAAACCAATTTCCCTCGGGATCAATAAAGTATGACTATGACTATGACTATGAATGCACGGCCAGGTGTGGTGGTAGAAGCAGATAGGAGTGCTTAAGAAATTCCAAAGATAGGCACATTAAAATACAGAGATGGGAGGGATGTGTTCAATAGGGAGGGAAGAGGGATTAAGTTAATTCGGGGTCATTGCATTAATTAGTTTGGCACAGAATCATGAGCTGAAGATGCTGCCATGTCCTACACTCAGTGGCTACTTTATCAGGTACACCTGTACACCTGGTCAATAATGCAAATACCGAATTAGCCAATCATGTGGCAGCATCTCAATGCATAAAAGCATGCAGAAATGGTCAAGAGGTTCTGTTGTTGTTCAGACCAAAGATGAGAATGGGAAAGGAATGTAATCTAAGTGACTTTGACTGTAGAATGATTGTTGGTGCCAGAAGGGGTGGTTTGAGTATCTCAGAAACCACTGATCTCCTGGGATTTTCACGCACAACAGTGTCTAGAATTTACAGAGAATGGTGTGAAAATCAAAAAAAAAATCCAGTGAGCAGCAGCTCTGTGGGCAAAAATGCCTTGTTAATGAGAGAGGTCAGATGAGACTGATTGAAGCTGACAGGAAGGAGACAGTAACTCAAATAACCATGCGTAACCATAGCGATGTGCAGAAGAGCGCCTCTGAATGTACAACATGTTGAACCAGTTAATTAGGTACAGGAGGGAACTAATAAAGTGGCCACTGAGTAAATATTCTTATTTTAATAATCTCATGAACCCAAGTACTAATTATATTTAAATCATTAGACTGTAAACTCTGAGTCCGCATGCACTGTGATGAATTAATTCATGAGGGCATCCAGAGTGTTTCCAAAGTTTTAAGGACTAGAAATACATAATGGATTTTGGACACATATTGTTAGATCATAATAATTCTCCTCACCTGCATATGATCTCCATGTGGTGGGGGAGGGGCTCTTCCTTCCTTTTCTGCCATGGTCCACTCTCCCCTCCTATCAGATTCCTTCTTCTTCAGCCCTTTACCTATCCACACCTATCACCTCCCAGCTTCTTACTTCGTAACCTCCTCCCTCACCAATCTGGTCTCACCTATCAACTTCTAGCTTTGAACTCCTTTCCCCTCCCCTCTCCCCACTATCTTATTCTGCCTTCCTCCCTTTCCAGACCTGATGAAGGGTCTCAGACTGAAGTGTCATCTGTTTGTTCATTTCCATGGATGATGCCTGACCTTCTGAGTTCCTCCAGCATTTTGTGAGTGTTGTTCTGGATGTCCAGCATCTACAGCAACCCTTCTGTTTATTATTAGATCATCTTTGGCTGTAAATGATATATTCACCAGAGCGAAATTTTCTGTGAATACGGTTTTCTCTGTATTGGGAAGGAATTTGAGTTTTGATTTCTTTGTAGAGGTAACTCACACATGGACATTTCTCCAGCTGTGAAGCTTGAAGCTGCCACAATTGTCCTGAACTTAGACAGGGGTAATGCACCATGACGTGTCTGAGATTGGAGAAGTTATTCTCCATCAGAGGCCCTTCTGCAGTTGTACAGGGCCCTGGTGAGACCACACCTGGAGTACTGTGTGCAGTTTTGGTCTCCAAATTCGAGGAAGGGCATTCTTGCTATTGAGGGAGTGCAGCATAGGTTCACAAGGTTAATTCCCGGGATGGTGGGACTGTCATATGTTGAAAGATTGGAGCGACTGGGCTTGTATACTCTGGAATTTAGAAGGCTGAGAGGGGATCTTATTGAAACATATAAGATTATTTAGGGATTGGACACGCTGGAGGCAGGAAGCATGTTCCTGTTGATGGGTGAGTCCAGAACCAGAGGCCACAGTTTAAGAATAAGGAGTAGGCCATCTAGAACGGAGTTGAGGAAAAACTTTTTCACCCAGAGAGTGGTGGATATATGGAATGCTCTGCCCCAGAAGGCTGTGGAGGCCAAGTCTCTGGATGCTTTCAAGAAAGACATGGATAGAGCTCTTAAAGATAGCGGAATCAAAGGTTATGGGGATAAGGCAGGAACTGGATACTGATTGTGGATGATCAGCCATGATCACAGTGAATGGCGGTGCTGGCTCGAAGGGCTGAATGGCCTACTCCTGCACCTATTGTCTATTGTCTATTGTCTTTCAAATCTGATGAAGGAGAAGGACTCAAATAATATTGCATATCCAGGATTCGGAACTACAGTAAAGCTCGGTTCAAAAATATAATTATCATAATCAGTTATTGCTACAATCTATTTTGGCCTTGCAATGGAAAAATTTGGAACAGAATACCTCACAGTGCTAACATTGGCCTGCAAACCTACAGCTGGAAGTATCATTCTTCCAATTAAATATGTTGATATGCTCGAATGATTTTAACCAATGCACACCCAATGCTGGAGGATCTCAATAGGTCAGGCATCGTCTTTAGAAATGATTAACCAATCTTATTTGTATTATTTGAGCTTATTTGTGTGCTTAAAAACTGGATGTTTATTTGTTTAAATTTATTCAACAGCTGACCTCAGATTTAATCGTTCTCAGAGTATTTTTGAATGCTATATTATTTAACTGTGAGTGTGGCTTAGATGACGATCAAGAAATCTGTTCAAAGGCACGGGGTTGGGTGGGGGTGGAAGGCCCACCATAGTGCAGGCTCTCATACCCGCAGGGTGGAACCAGCACTTTCCAGTAAAACGGGCTCAGGAGACAGAACAACACCAACCATAAATTCTGGGCCATAATATTAACATGAGAAGTTTAACACAAAATTGGGAATCCCCGTGCTAACTCCTAAAATAAATTAACTACCCACTCTCTTTCTCCTCGGGGATTAGAGATCACTGTACCAGATTCCGTCATGATATTGGGGGCATGAAGAGACAGAGCTGGAACGTCACCCAGCAACTGAGATTAGTAGTGACTTGATTTTACTTCATTAGAACAATTATATTTCCAGCTGCACTTTGCACTGTTGGCGGTGTGGGTGGAATGCTGTTCAAAATGCTTCCTTCATAAGCACAAGAGATTCTGCAGATGCTGGAAATCCAGAGCAACACACACAAAATGTTGGAGGAACTCAGCAGGTCAGGCAGCATCAATGGAGGGGAATAAACAGTTGATTTTTCAGGCCGAGACCTTTCAGCAAGATTGGAAAGGGAAGGTGAAGAAACCAGAATTAGGAGATGGGTATGAGGGAGTGGAAGGAAGACAAACTAGGAGGGGATAGGTGAAGCCAGTCGGGTGGGAGAGAAGGGTTTGAAGTAAGAATCTGGGAGGCGATGGATGCAAAGGGGTTGGGGCTGGAGAGGAAGGAATCTGATCAGAGGGGAGAGTGGATCATGGGAGAAGGGGAAAGATGAGGGGATCTACATTGAGGGGAGGACTTCCAGTTTAAGATGGCACTACCAAAGACGTGCAAAGAAATTCAATTGAAAGCATTATTAATAACACATTTTTTGAAGTAAATCGTGGTAAACTATCAAAGAATGAAGAGGCGAGTGAGGACAAAGCAAATTCGCGAGATGTGCCCTTCTGGTGCGCAGCAAAATCGAAGCACTTGGAGTCGGATCTTTGCTGGTTGGAGTGAATGACTCGGAGGGGAGAAGACAGGACAGTGGGGTTCCGCTGCCTGTCCACCTGGCCCGGGTGTGAGGGTGGATCGCCGAGCCGATTTGGTGAGGTCAAGAATGGCTTCTTCTGCAGTGAAATCCAGGTCTGAAGCAAATTGCTGGCTAGTGTGTTCTAGGCCCGGAGTGATTTGCCGTGGTGTGGCCTGGTCCTAATGCGAGAAAACAATACACTATTTGGATAATTTAAATGGCAGCCCAGATAGACTGGAAGGCAGTGTGTTGGGCGATGTTCAATTGCTCTGGGTGCCGAACTGACTTGGAGAGGTCGAGAACAGCTTTTCTGGCAGTGAAATATAGGCCCGAAGCAAATTGCTGCAGCAGGGCCTGGTCCTAGTGCGAGGTTCAGGGGCAACTTAAACACCAGCCCAGCTAGTCTGGGGGCTCCTCTTTCCACAACACCAAGGCTGCCCCGGCTGCTCTGCTTCCTGTCTGAGAACTTTGTGGCGACTTGCCTCGCCAATATGATGAACTGAATACTGAGGCTTTGGGCCTACTCTGAGCAGCTCCGAGGATTTGGATCTCAGGACTCAATTTGGTTTGAAATGTTGTTGTTGCTCTCTTCTGTTGTTTGCTTGATATGTTTTGTGTCTTTTTCTCTTTCTCTGGGAGCCCTGGGAGTTGGTCTTATTGTTTTTTAAACTGAGTTCTTTTGGCTACCAGTAAGCAAACAAATCTCAAGGTTGTATAATTTATCCATTCTTTGGTAATAAATGCACTTTGATAGGCAGGCAAGGAGAAGAGGCTAGAGTGGACAATTGAAAAAGAGGGAAGGGGGAAGGGAAAAATTAGCAGAAATTGGAGATGGTCTAGCTGGGCTGGTGTTTAAGTTGTCCCTGAACCTCACACCAGGACCAGGCCCTGCTGCAGCAATTTGCTTCGGGCCTATATTTCACTGCCAGGAAAGCTGTTCTCGACCTCTCCAAGTCAGCTCGGCACAATGGTCATCTCAGCAGTTTGAATGTATAAAGCTAGATAGATTGTAGAAATAACTTAATTGCGTTAATTATATTTTAACTGAGCTTTAGTGTAGCTCAGACCACTGAACATACAATGGTGTTGCTACGATTTGAATCCGACTCAAACTGATGAAATCAATAATCCACACTTTAATATCCTTAAGGGAAGCTACTAGATTTAAGTTTATGATCAGAAAGTGCTTCTATTTGGGCGCTAATTGACAATAAATTGTCAGCCTCATTTAAAAGGTAAAAGATGGCCCTCATGGGGAAAAAATGTTTCATTTGTAGCATAAGGGAGAATCCAGCTGAGGCAGATCTGGGAAGATTTGCTTTTTTGTCAAACACTTCTTTACCTTTTTTTATAAATGTCAAGGGAATTGGGATCATGTTTGCGCACTGTATGGATTCTTAATGCTTCTAAGTCTGTGCCAGTGGTGTAGTGGCATCTGCACTGGATTTTGGAGCAAGACGTCCTGAGTTCGAATCTAGCTGGCTCCTTACACAAGTTCCACCAGTGCTGGGTTGAGTGTCAAGCCAACTCAGTCTTGTAAAAGAGACAAACACTGAAGAAATGGGAAGTTTGCTGCCCGATGCATCAGATGAGGTGTGGAGAGGAAATTATGCCTCTAAGTAAAATACAAAACACATTTGTCATTTATATAACTTTCAATCTTTGTTTCTAACTGGACGGTACAGTAGCATAGCAGCTGGTGTCACACTAAAACCGCACCAGCAGCCCCAGTTCAATTCCTGCCACTGTCCATATGGAGCTTTTTTTAAAATCAGAATCAGAATCAGGTTTAATATCACTGGCATACGTTGTGAGATCTGTCGTCTTTGCGGTAGCAGTACATAATAATGGGGATTTTTTAAAAAACGGTGAATTACGGTAAGTATATAATAGTTGACCCGACTGGTGGCATAGAGGCATCAGCGTTGGACTTTGGGACAAAAGGTCCCAAGTTCGAATCCAGCCGGCTCCCCTGCACGCTTTCCATCCGTGCTGGGTTACGAGCTTTAGAAACTCACTGGGCAGAAGGCAATGGCAAACCACTGCTATAACTTGCCTCATACGCAGTTCCGCACTACGTCAGAGAGGCATGGAGGGAAATCGTCCGCTAACCGGAGAAACTCTGGATGTGACATACCTTTCCTATATAATAGTTAGATTAAATAAATAGTGCAAAAATAAAAATAAAACAGTTGTGAGGTAGTGTTCATGGATTCAAAGTCCATTCAGAAATCAGATGGCAGAGGGGAGGAAGAAGCTGTTCCTGAATCATTGAGTGTGCACCTCCTTCCTGATGGAGGCGAGGAGGCATGACCTTGTTCTCCCCGAGAATCATGCCAGTTTCCTCTGGGTGCTCCAGTCTCCTCCCACAGTCCAAAGACATTCAGACTAGTAGGTTAATTGGTCATTGTAAATGTTCCTGTGATTAGGCTAGTGTTGAATGGGTAGTACAGCTCGGCCAAAAGGGACTGTTTTGCGCTGTTTCTCTAAATAAATAACCTGGAGGGACCTACTTTCTGTTGCCTTTGGACATGTTAACGGATAAAACAATGCCTACTATTGAAGCCTTTTACGAAGGTAATCAGCCAGGATTCCCAAGCAGATTTTGCTGCACAATGCTACTATTTTAAAACAAGGAAAGATTAAATTTTCTCCCCGAGGAACATTATGACTGACACTTCCCAGAAGAAAATACCATTTCCAGCATCTTGTTTAAAAATCAAGTTATTATGAAAATATTGTTAAAGCCTTTGCCCTTCTGGTATTTTGTGCTTTTTCATTTACCACTGAGGGTGTCAAGGGTATATACACTTAGCACCATTGGTGCATGTTGTAGCATACAGAATCTAATTAATCCAAAGCATCTCCGAAATCAGGTATTTAAGTGTAATCGTTTCAGTCTTCTCTGAGGATTGTCACTGCGACATGGTGGAGAGGCTTCTGAGTTGCTGAAATCCAGGGAGTGATGCCATCTGGCGCTTGGCTCTCAGTTGGGTCACCCACGGTGGAAGGTCTAATGAGTGTACCATATCAGATCTTCTCCAAGGATTGTCACCCAGTTTTATGAGTTCCTGAGATCCTTTGAGTGATACTATCTGAGACTTAGCTCCTGGTAGGGTGACTGAAGCCCATAAGGTCAAGGTGAAGGTTCCAATGAAGAGCGATCAAAACAAGACATCAATGGTAGAACTGGTAGAAGATGACGACACATCACAATGACAGTGAAGGTAGAGGAAGCAGCAGCAGTGAAGATTCCCCAGTCGTCTTGCGTTCCATGTCACTGGACCCTGACCCCGATCTGTCAAGGTGGCTGCCCCGGGCATCAGGCTCCCCATGTTAAACAGACAGGCATTCTCCATTAAGGAAATCAACCCCAAATGTTTTAGTAACATTGTTAAGAAGGCGATGATTGTGTTCAGTCAGATCTCCAGTGTTGTCATCATGTTCTACTAAACACTCAGTGGCCACTTTATTAGGTACACTTGTACACCTACTCATAAATGCAAATATCTAATCAGCCAATCATGTGGCTGCAACTCAATGCATAAAATGTAGACATTGTCAAGAGTTTCAGTTGTTGTTCAGCCCAAACATCAGAATGGGAATTAAGTGACTTTGACCATGCAATACTTGTTGGTGCCAGACAGGGAGGTTTGAGTGTCTCAGAAACCGCTGATCTCTTGGGATTTTCACTCACAACAGTCTCTAGCGTTTACAGAGAATGGCGTGAAAAGCAAAAAAAAAATCCAGTGAGTGGCAGTTCTGTACAGGAGGCACCTAAAATGGTGGCCACTGAGCGTACTTGTAGTCAAGTAAGTACAATGAGCCAGATGTGTACCATTGTTAGATTCATGAATCTGAAGTTTTACTGGGACTTGCTATTATATTATTGCAAGTGCTTTGAATAAAGAACAGTAAGCACATCACGCCTGATTGAACTTGACTTCTTGCCAAAGAAAACCAAAACTAATTAGACCTTACTGTAGGTACAGATGACTCCTGATAAATGCATGCTTACTTTTGCCAAGAAATGTAATGCTTGGATCAGAATTATGCTTGGATCAGGTTTCCCTCTCAACTGTAAGATAAACATTGCCAAATTGTGAAACTTTGTCTCATTTAATCATTCACTCAATTCAGTCGAAACAAAGGCAACCTTAAACTTAATTAAATCAAATGAACGTGAATGGGCCACATGCGCTACTAGAGAGACGATGATAAGAGTCAATTCCACAGTATTTGATGCACTGGGCATTGAAATATAGACATGTAATTGGGAAATAATTCTCTCTCTAATGAAAACATCGCTGAATAGAAGTGAAAGGGAGCTTGCTTTTACTCAGTGTAAATGGAAAACATATAACCTCGAAAAACAATTGTTGACAACATGTAGTGTAGTGGTTAGCACAACGCTTTATAGTACAGGTTGAATTCCCGCCGCTGCCTGTAGTAAGTTTGTATTTTCTCCCGTGATCGCATGGATTTCCTCCGGGTGCTTCAGTTTCCTCCCATAGTCCAAAGATGTGCGGGTTGGTAGGTTAATTGGTCATTGTAAATTGTCCTGTGATTAGGCTAGGATTAAATCGGGGGTTGCTGGGTGGTGCCTATTCTGTGCTGTATCTCAATAAAATAAATAAAAAGGGAGCAGCTCACTCAGTGGCCACCATATTACACACCTCCTGTACCTTACAAAGTGGCCACTGAGTTTACGTTCATCGTCTTCCACTGCTGTAGCACATCCACTTTAAAGTTCATTTGTCCATTCGTTCCCCCCCCAACCCTTCCCACTGATCTCCCTCCTGGCACTTATCCTTGTAAGCGGAACAAGTGCCACACATGCCCTTACACTTCCTCCCTTACCACCATTCAGGGCCCCAGACAGTCCTTCCAGGTGAGGCGACACTTCACCTGTGAGTCGGCTGGGGTGATATACTGCATCCGGTGCTCCCGGTGAGGCCTTCTGTATATTGGCAAGACCCGACGCAGACTGGGAGATCATTTTGCTGAACACCTACGCTCTGTCCGCCAGAGAAAGCAGGATCTCCCAGTGGGCACACATTTTAATTCCACGTCCCATTCCCATTCTGATATGTCTATCCATGGCCTCCTCTACTGTCAAGATGAAGCCACACTCAGGTTGGAGGAACAACACCTTATATTCCGTCTGGGTAGCCTCCAACCTGATGGCATTAACATTGACTTCTCAAACTTCCATTAATGCCCCACCTCCCCTTCCTACCCCATTCCTTATTTATTTATCTTTTATTATTATTAATATATTTTTTTCTTTCTCTCCTTTTTCTCCCTCTGTCCCTCTCACTATACTCCTTGCCCATCCTCTGGGCTTCCACCCTCCCCCTTTCTTTCTCCCTAGGCCTCCCATCTGTCCCATGATCCCTTTTTCCAATCACCTGTCCAGCTCTTGGCTCCATCCCTCCCCCTCCTGTCTTCTCCTATCATTTTGGATCTCCCCTCCCCCTCCCACTTTCAAATCTCTTACCAGCTCTTCTTTCAGTTAGTCCTGACGAAGGGTCTCGGCCCGAAACATCAACTGGACCTCTTCCTAGAGATGCTGCCTGGCCTGCTGTGTTCACCAGCAATTTTTATGTGTGTTGCTTGAGATTCCAGCATCTGCAGATTTCCGGTTTGCACTTTAAAGTTTGACATGTTGTGCATTCAGAAATGCTCTTCTGCACACCACTGTTGTAACACGTGGCTATCTGAGTTACTGTCACTTTCCTGTCAGCTTGAACCAGTCTGAACATTCTCCTTTGACCTCTCTTATCAACAAGGTGTTTTAACCAATGGAACTGCTGCTCACTATATGTTTTTTTTTGTTTCTCGCACCATCCTTTGTAAATTTCAGAGCAGGGGTAGGCAACCTTAAGCACAAATGATTTTCTAGCATACGTTATTCATTAATTTGAGGTAAAACATAACTAGATGTACTTAAATGGATAATTCCCATATTTCAAGTTTTTTATGGCATTTATCTGGCCCACTGTCCGCTCATTAATACAGAGGCAAAAGAGTTGCCGACCCCTGTTCTAGAGTGTGTGAAAATTCCAGGAGATCAGCAGTTTCTGAGATACTCAAACCACTCCGGCTGGCACCAACAATCATTTCAAGATTAAAGTCACTTTGATCACATTTCTTCCCCATTCTGATGTTTGGTCTGAACAACAACTGAACCTCTTGACCATAACTGTATGTCTTTATGCATTAATTTGCTGCCACATGATTAGCTGATTAGATATTTGCATGTAAGCAAGTTTACAAGTATACCTAATAAAGTGGCTGCTGGGTGTACGTGACTAGAGAGAAGATGATAGAGACAACGGCACAGTATCTGATGCGCTGGGCTTAGAAAACAAAGGCAACTTTAAACTTAATTAAATCAAATGAACATGATTGGGCCACATTTGCTACTAGAGAGATGATGATAAGAGTCAATTCCACAGTAATTGATGCACTGGACGTTAAACATGTAATATACACATATAATTGGGAAATATCTCTCTCTAATGAAAATATACTCAGAGTCGGCTGTGGTCGGGTGCTTCCAATGCATCGGCAGTTGTCAGTGCCTGGAGGTTTATGGCAGGGAGAGTTTCTCCCTTTTGCCGCCTGCTATCGGGGACTATCGGGAGTCGATCGGAACATTGAGACTTTCTTTTACCGTGCCCATGGTCTGCTCTTCGTCAAATTACAGTATTGCTTTGCACTGCTGTAACTATATGTTATAATTATGTGGTCTTGTCAGTGTTAGTCTTTGGTTTGATATCACTCTGGAGGAACATTGTATCATTTCTTAATGCATGCATTTCCAAATGACAATAAACGAGGACTGAGTGTCCTCATAATCTAAATATTGCTGAATAGAAGTGAAGGGGAGCTTATTTTTTCAAAGTTTTATTAGGTGTCTGAATGTAACGTCATGTAAAAATTTTATTTATTTAGAGATACAGAACAGGCCCTTCCGGCCCAGCGAGCTGTCCCACACAGCAATGCACCTATTCCAACTGTTACACTGCTGTGGTGCCCCATGTGGATTTCTCTGTAACATGAGAAAGTGGGAAACATATCGCCAAGGATGAAAAATGTCATTAATACTGTTGAATAAGATGGCAATACATTCCCATATCTCAGCGCATAAAATCAATCCTTTTCTCAGTTGCCAAGCAAGGGTAGCAGGGGTCCAGAGCTTAGCGATTCAAAACCTCTTCCATCACACGGTAACAGCAGAGGCCCAAATACAATCCACTTATGATGCCTCACACAGTAGGCAGTATTCCATTTTACGCAGACCTGTTTATATCAGGCTATTGTCATTGATGTAGGTAATGACAATCTGGTATATGACAACAAATGTATATACAATACTGAAACTGGGGATAAACAACGTGTCACCTTCCATTGGATTTTCTCTCTGATGGAGATTGAATTATGATAGATTCCGTCAACTGAAACAAAATAGTAATAAATATGTATGACAAAGATGGAAAGTTGGAATAAACCAAATGTGATCACTCCTTGGTAAATCCCTGGCTTTCTGACTTTGATATGAAGATTGGGAAGTATAATCAAAAGCAAATGGGACAAATATCATGCCAAACACATACAAAATGCAGGAAGAACTCAGCAGGTCAGGCAGCATCTATGGAGAAGAACAGACAGTCAAAGTTTCAGGCTGAGGTCCTTCATAAGGACTCATCATAATATTATGAGCACCTCATTATTACAGGAGTATCCTATATGCAAAGGCTTTATAAGGCTACATTGAGGTTTTATAAGGCGTTGGTCAGACCACACTTGGAATATTATGAGCAGTTTTGGACCCCTTATCTCAGAAAGGATGTGCTGGCATTGGAAAGGGTTGAGAGGAAGTTCACGAAATTGATCCTGGGAATGAAAGGGTTGACGTAAGAGGGGAGTTTAGTAGCTCTGGCCTGTACTCACTGGAGTATAGAAGAATAGGGTGACTCACTGAAAGATATTGAATATTGAAAGGCCTAGATAGAGTGGAAGTGGGGAGGATGTTTCCAATAGTGTGAGAGTCTAGAACCAGAGGCCACAGCTTCAGAATAGAGGGATGTCCATTTAGAACAGAGATGACGAGAAATTTCTTTAGCTAGAGGGAGGTGAATCTGTGGAATTCATTGCCACAGAAGGCTGTGGAGGCCAAGTCATTGGAAATATTTAAACCAAAAGTTAATAGGTTCTTTATTAGTAAGGAAGAAGGAAATAGAATGGGGTTGAGAAGGATCTAATGGGATGATGGAATGGCAGAGCAGACTCGATGCACTGAATGGCCGAATTCTACAACTATGAACTATGGTCTTAAAAGATGACACACAAAAGTGAACATAAATTCAGCCACTGCGGTTGTTGAATTGAATTGAATTGACTTTATTTCTTACATCCTTCATATACATGAGGACTAAAAATCTTTATGTTACGCCTCCATCTAATTGTGCCATGTGCAATTATGGTAATTTATAATAAATAGAACAGTCAATGTAATATAGAGTACACTCAAATCAGCGTGAGTTTATCAGTCTGATGGCCTGGTGGAAGAAGCTGTCCTGGAGCCTGTTGGTCCTGGCTTTCATGCTGCGGTACTGTTTCCCGCATGGAGATGAGGGGAACTACGGAGGGAAGGAGAAAAGTGAGGAGTGGAATGGGGAAGAGAGGGGTGAATGGGGAGGTGGCTTGTCAAACATGGCTGTTTGGTGGTGTGGATTGGGGTACAGAATTGTTACATCAAATTTCAAAGTAAATTTATTATCAAAGGGGTACTAGCTTTCATAAGTCGAGGGATAGTGTTTAAGAGTCACAAGGTAATGATGCAGCTCTATAAAACTCTGGTTAGGCCACACTTGGAGTATTGTGTCCAGTTCTGGTCGCCTCACTATAGGAAGGATGTGGAAGCATTGGAAAGGGTACAGAGGAGATTTACCAAGATGCTGCCTGGTTTAGAGAGTGTGGATCATGATTAGAGATTAAGGGAGCTAGTGCTTTACTCTTTGGAGAGAAGGAGGATGAGAGGAGACATGATAGAAGTATACAAGATATTAAGAGGAATAGATAGAGTGCATTGCCAGCACCGCTTTCCCAGGGCACCACTGCTCAATACAAGAGGATATGGCTTTAAGGTAAGGGGTGGGAAGTTCAAGGGGGATATTAGAGGAAGGTTTTTTACTCAGAGGGTGGTTGGTGTGTGGAATGCACTGCCTGAGTCAGTGGTGGAGGCAGATACACAAGTGAAATTTAAGAGACTACCAGACAGGTATATGGAGGAATTTAAGGTGTGGGGTTATATGGGAGGCAGGTTTGAGGGTCGGCAGAACAATGTGGGCCAAAGGGCCTGTACTGTGCTGTACTATTCTATGTTCTAAAAAGTACATCTATATCACCATATACAACCCTGAGATTCATTTTCTTGCAGGCATTCACAGCAGAACAAAGAAATACAATAGACTCAAAGACTGTAGATTTTCATCGAGTCCATTGCATATCTTTGTTGCTTTTCTTGTGGTTTATCTTTCCTATGCTCGCTTGTATTATATAATCACTGATAGACAGTGGGAATCCAATGTTAATGAAGGGCAAGCACAGATCTCATGCTGCCGATAACCACTCCACTGTGTCACCTTGAAACAGGCTGCTACCTTCAAGTGTGGAACATCTGCAGAGGAAAACACACGAGTGGATGGAGAATATAAAATTAATATCCCTGTGTAGATTCCTGAATTCATAGTGTCAGATAAATGTACAGTACAGAAATAAGCCATTCGGCCCATCTAATCTGTGCTGAGCTCACTTCCTAATCTTCCTCCCTTTCCGCACGATGTTAACTGTAAGTTAATAATGAAGGTCATGTGTTGTAGGATAGCGGTTAGCATAATACTTTACAGCAGTGGTGATCCAGATTCACTACCTGCCACCGTCTGCAAGGAGTTTGTTATGGTAACTAGCCACGTGGGTGGGGAGTATGGTAAAAGCAAAGAGATTAAGTTATGCTCTTGTGTTTTGTTCGTGGCACTTTGCAGCTGGGGACCAACGGATGTCGTATCTTTTGTTGACCGCTCAATTACGCTTAACTTATACTTGGGTACGTTAAAGTTTCATCACTTCAAGATAGTATGTTAGCTAATTGCTGATAATGGATTGAGTTTTGGAACAAGCGTTGCTGGGGCTGAAGGCGTGTCACACAAGTATAACAATCTGTGGAGGTTGCCAGCAGCGGCGAATTTGGCTTGGTTTAGAATTGGCCGCTATAATACAGTTAGGGTTAATGAGTTGTGGGCATGCTGTGTTGGCACTGGAAGCATGGCTACTCTTGCAGGCTGCCCCCAGCACATTCTCAGGCTGTGTTGGTTGTTGACACGGACGACAGGTTTCACTGTATGTTTCGGAAAACATTAGACCATAAGACAAAGGAGGAGAAGTCGGCCATTCGGCCCATCGAGTCTGCTCCGCCATTTTATCATGAGCTGATCCATTCTCCCATTTAGTCCCACTCCCCCGCCTTCTCACAATAACCCTTGATGCCCTGACTACTCAGATACCTATCAATCTCTGCCTTAAATACACCAAATGACTTGGCCTCCACTGCTGCCCATGGCAACAAATTCCATAGATTCACCACCCTCTGGCTAAAAAACTTTCTTCGCATCTCTGTTCTGAATGCGCGCCCTTCAATCCTTAAGTCATGCCCTCTCGTACTAGACTCCCCCATCATGGGAAACAACTTTGCCACATCCACTCTGTCCATGCCTTTCAACATTCGATTTCACAGTATTTCATTTGACATGTGACAATAAAGCTAACCTTACAAATCCTGTAGTCTCAGGGTGCTCCAGTTTGCTTCCACAGTCAACGTAGTGGTTGGTAGGTTAACTGGTCATTGTAAGTTGTCCTGTGATTAGGCTAGGATTAAACTGGCGGTTGCTGGGCAGTGTGGCATGAAGGGCTAGAAAGGTCTATTCTGCACTGTCTTAATACACGACTATGTCTTGCCACTGGGTCCAGATGGGCCGGGACGAGACAGTGAGGCTGACGACCTGCGCAACTCTCCCTCACTTTAATCCAAGTCAAGCACAAGTCATGACTTCAAACCCAACGTGCAACCTAAAGTCCTGTGGCGATGGGGGAGTGGCGAAGCAGCAGGTACGGATACACTGGAAGCTGTAGTCACAAACCTGCACACAGGTGGCCCAGGGCATAGGGTCGCTCTCTACTGGACCGAAGCAGCAGTTGAGTTCGGCAGCCCCCTGGGTGTCTGAGCAGCCCTCTTTAGGATCGCTCGGCTCACCTCCATGGAGGAAGGGGCTGGAAAAGGTGCCTCAAACATAGTCTGCTTCACTTCACCCTGGCCAGCTTACCGCGGCTGGTGGGGATCCCTCACAGCGGTCGACCTACAACAGTGAAGAAGAAAGTGATGGTGCTCAACCTTGGCACATGGAACGTGAGAACTCTGCGAGATAACATCAAGGCAGACAGACCAGAGAGAAGAACTGCACTGGTTGCAAAAGAGCTAGCTCGCTACAACGTGGACATAGCAGCTCTCAGCGAAACGCGCCTAGCAGACAAGGGCCAGCTGACAGAACGTAGTGGTGGATACACGTTCTTCTGGAGCGGTCACAGCAGCGCTGAACGACGAGAAGCAGGCGTGGGATTTGCCGTCAATTCTAACCTCGCCCGTAAACTCACCAAGCACCCAGAGAGCATCAACGACCGCCTGATGACACTTCAGCTCCCACTTGCAAACAAGAAGAGTGCTAGGCTGATTAGTGCCTACGCTCCCACCATGACCAACCCAGATGACATTAAAGACAAGTTCTATGAAGAACTCGACGCCCTCATCTCAGCAACCCCACAGTCAGAGAAGCTCATCGTTCCCGGGGACTTCAATGCCAGAGTAGGGACAGACTACCAAACCTGGGAAGGGATCATTGGAAGACACGGCACTGGCAAGTGTAACAGCAACGGCCTTCTGCTCCTCAAGACATGTGCCACACACAACCTTGTCATCACTAACACCCTGTTCCGCCTACCCACCCGTAAGAAGACGTCACGGATGCACCCACGCTCGAAGCACTGGCATCTGATTGACTACATCATCACCAGGAAGAGGGACAGGATGGATGTCAGGGTGATGAGAGCCATGTGTGGTGCCGACTGCTGGACCGACCACCGCCTCATTGTGTCCAAGTTCAGGCTTCGCATTCTGCCCATGAGAAGACCCCAAGGGCAGAAGACTGCAAAGAGGCTGAATGTCTCCAAGCTGAAAAGCAGCAGGGTTGCAGAAGAATTCGTCGATGACCTTGAAGGCAGACTGCCAGACACACCACAGAATGACGGGACCAGCGTTGAGGAACAGTGGACGGCCTTCAGAGACGCTGTCTACACTACCGCCCTCGAACATCTCGGACCAGCAACCCGAAGAAACAAAGACTGGTTCGATGAGAATGATGAAGAAATACAGGCGCTACTAACGGAGAAACGTCAACATTACAGAGCGCATCAGAACGACCCCACGTCGCTAGCCAAGAAAGATGCCTTTACCAACGCAAGAAGAAAGGTTCAGAAAAAACTTCGCGAGATGCAGGACAGCTGGTTCAGCAAGAAGGCCGATGAAATCCAGGGCTATGCAGACAGCCACGACATAAAGCGCTTCTACGATGCGCTTAAAGTTGTATATGGACCCCAGTCCTCCGGCTCCTCACCTCTCCTCAATGCAGATGAGACGCAGCTGCTGACAGAGAAGAAGCAGATTCTGGATCGGTGGGCTGAGCACTTTAACAACGTCCTTAACCGCCCTGCCGACATCAACGACGAGGCCATTGCCCGCCTGCCCCAGGTAGAGATCAACAAGAACCTCGACACCCTCCCCACAGTAGATGAAGTCAGGAAGGCAGTGAAGTAACTCTCCTGTGGCAAAGCGCCAGGACCCGATGCAATTCCTGCTGAGGTATACAAAGCAGGAGGCCCTGTCATGATGCAAAAGCTGACTGTACTCTTTCAGTCCATGTGGAAAATGGGACAGGTCCCGCAACAGCTGAAAGATGCCAGCATAGTCCACATCTACAAGAGGAAAGGCAACTGCCAGTCTTGCGACAACCATCGAGGCATCTCCCTCTTGTCCATTGCGGGGAAGATTCTGGCCCGCGTCCTGCTCAACCGCCTTCTCCAACATCTTGAGCAAGGTCTGCTCCCAGAAAGCCACTGCGGCTTCCGTGCTGAACGTGGGACCGCGGACATGATTTTTGCTGCGCGTCAACTCCAGGAAAAATGCCAGGAGCAACACAGCGACCTCTTCGTGACCTTTGTCGATCTAACCAAGGCTTTCGATACGGTCAGCAGAGAAGGCTTGTGGAAGATCATGGAGAAGTCTGGCTGCCCCAGCAAGTTCATCACAATCGTCCGGCAGTTCCACGACAGTATGATGGTGAAAGTTCTGGATGACGGTGACGAGTCGGAGGCCTTCCCAGTGACAAATGGTGTCAAACAAGGCTGCGTTCTTGCCCCGACTCTGTTCAGTATGGTATTCTCTGCCATGCTGACAGATGCCTTCCGTAACTACGAAGAAGGAATCCACGTCAGGTACAGGACTGACGGCAGATTGTTCAACCTTAGGCACCTGCAGGCAGTTACAAAGGTGCGAGAGGCTGTCATCAGAGACTTCTTGTTTGCTGATGACTGCGCACTCAACGCCAGCACACAGCAGGAGATGCAGCGTGAAATGGACTGCTTCTCACAAGCCTGCGACAGCTTCGGTCTCACTATCAGCACCAAAAAGACCGGAGTTATGTACCAGCCTGCCCCAGGAAAGCCATACCAGGAGCCGCGCATCACGGTGAAGGGCCAGAACCTCCAGGCAGTCGACAACTTCACCTACCTGGGCAGCATACTCTCTCACGCAGCGAACATAGACGCTGAGGTCAACAACAGGATTGCCAAAGCCAGCGCCGCCTTTGGGAGACTCCGTGAGAATGTCTGGGAGCGGAGAGGACTCAGCCTTACCACCAAGCTGAAGGTCTACTGTGCAGTGGTCCTTACCACCCTCCTTTACGCCAGCGAGACCTGGACTGCCTACAGCAGACACGCCAAACAGCTCGACCACTTTCACCTGAGCTGTCTCCGCAGATTCCTCCGCATCAGGTGGCAGGACAAAGTCCCCGACACGGAAATCCTGGAACGAGTTGGGCTCTGCAGCATCTACACCCTCCTGCTGAAAGCCCAAGCCAAGTGGGCTCGACATGTGGTCAGAATGCCAGACAGCCGATTGCCTAAGCAGCTGCTGTACGGAGAACTGTGTCAGGGCAAACACTCAGTCGGGGGGGGCAGAAGAAACGTTACAAAGACTGCCTCAAAGCGTCCCTCAAAGGCCTGGGTGGGAGACGCTTGCCCTCAACCGTCCAGCTTGGCGCAGCAAGATCACCACAGGAGCCCGTGCAGCTGAAGTCAGGCGCATCATCGAGGCGCAACGAAAGCGTGCTGTGCGCAAGGCCCGAGCAGTATCCACTGCCACGACAGCTCCCACCCACTTGTGTCCCACATGTGGGCGAGCCTTCAGGGCCCGGATTGGCCTCATCAGTCACCTCCGGACCCACAGCCACCAATCTCCCATTTGACTTTGAAGCCATCGTCATTTTCGACTACGAAGGACGAACAACAACAACAATAAATAAATAAAATTACGATCCAATATTTATTGGTATATTATTAGAAATTGCTGTACACATTGATGATGTCATTATGTGCACAAATAATAAGAAACAACATCTGCATCACGACAGAAAGTCAATTTCTTGATGGATGGGACTTGGGAGCAAACACTGCGAACATGCACGAGAACAAAATATTTTGACTTGCAATTTATACAGTACAACCAGTCTCCATTTCTTTTTTTGCTCCCAATCCAATATGAGTCTTTATAAAGCATTGGTTAGACTGCATTTGAAGTATTGTGAATAGTTTTATCTAAGAAAGGATGTGCTGGCATTGGAGAGGGCGTAAAGGAATGAAAGGGTTAATGTTTGATGACTCTGGGCCTTTACTCACTGGAGTTTAGAAGATTGGGGGGCGGGGGAATCTCATTTTATCTATCAAATAGAATATTGAAAGGTCTGGATAGGTTGGTGGGGGAGTCTATGACCAGAGAGCACAGCCTCAGAATACAAGGGCATCCCTTTAGAGCAGCGATGTGGAGGAGTTTCTTCAATTCTTCGATGTGGTGAATCTGTGTAATTCATTGTCACACATGCAGGCCCAGTCACTGAGTATATTTAAAGCGGAGGTTGACAGGTTCTTGATTATTAGTTAAAGTCTGTCCCGGGCCCATCATTATGCTGGTTTCTGTGGCGTGAAGTGACTGAAAGTACAGTACGAGACTCCCCCCCCCCCCCCCCGGATAGGAGGCCAGTCTATCGCGAGGTTAACCCCCAGCATTTGCCGGTACCCATTTTCAGCTGGATGGACTGGAGCAGTGTGTAGATAAGTGCCTTGCTCAAAGACACAACACGCTGCCTTGGCCGAGACTCGAACCCACGTGATCGTGAGCCCAACGCCCTAACCACTTAGCCACGCACCACACATTTTGATTATTAAGGAGGAGATTATTAAGGTTACAGGGAGAAGGCTGGAGAATGGGGGAATGGGTTGAGAGGGATGGAGCAAATGGCCTAATACTGCTCCTGTGTCCTATGGTAAGTAAATGCTTCCATTTATCAACCGGGAAGCTCACCTGTTTTACCAATCATAATATGGACCTGTACAAGAACAAGGATAGTACAGTAACACCCACAAGATGCTGGGGAAACTCAGCAGGTCAGACAGTGTGTATCGAGATGCTTTGGGCCAAGGCCCTTCATCTGGACTGCAAAAGAAAGCGCAGAAGCCATCATAAGAAGTTGGCGAATGGGGAAGGAGAGCAAGCTCCAGGTTACTGGCTGCCAATAATTAACATAAAGAGCAAAAGGAAGAATTTTTACAGCAAATTCTACAAGCTCTTTACCATCAATGAAGTTCACGGGAGGCGAAAGGTGAACAATAAGGCAACCAATTTACCTACAGTGAAGTCCGTTATTTACATATGGAGTCTCTGAGGGAAGGTTTGTACATCTGGCTTTCAAACTCAAAGGCAAGAACCCAATACTGAGCCAAGGCTAATGTACAAAAGTGAACTTGCAAACTTTTTTGCAATAATTATTTAATTTTAAATATAAAATCTGGCAGCTGTACATTGAATTACATAATAATAAAACTATATTACAATAAGAAACATGTGCTTCTTACTGTAATGTGGTTTTATCATTATAGATTGCAATGTACTGCTGCCATATAACAACAAATTTCATGGCATATCCTGCTGATTCTGATACAGGTGAACCCCACGATAGTGGGATTCAGATTCAGATTCAGATTTAGTTACCATGCTTACATCGGAACATACAGTGAAATGCATCATCTGTGTTAACAACCAACACAATTTATAACGACCAATTAACCTATCAACCGGTATGTCCTTGGACTGTGGGAGGAAACCAGAGCACCCGGAGGAAACCCACGCCATCACAGGGAGAGCATACAAGCTCCTTACAGACAGGAGCGGGAATTGAACCTGAGTCGCCGGTATTGTAAAGCGTTGTGCTAACCACTATGCTACCATACCACCCCTGTCCAACATGAACAAATTCTATTCTATATTTCCAGCTTTTTAGCGAATGATTTGTGAATTCTGTACTGATGGATTTCTGTTTCCTGAATAGCTGCAACATTGGAGTTACTTATATCTAATTAAAACTTATCACAGGGATTCTGTGATTCTATAACCTGCAAAACTGGTTCTCCACCCTTTCTGCACTAGAAATGTTTATCATTTGCCGAGGGAGGCGGGCTGGAATCCTTAATACAGGTGATTGGTCACCTGTACACCTATTTGTTAATGCAAATATCTAATCAGCTAATCATTGGCAACAACTCATTGCGTAAAAGCATGCAGACACGGTCAAGAGGTTCAGTTGGTGCTCAGACCAAACATCAGAATGGGGGGGGGGGGGGAAAATCGGATCTAAATCACATTTGACTGTGGAGAATGACTGATGGTGCCAGACAGGGAATTTTGAGTATCTCAGAAACTGCTGATCTCCTGGGAATTTCATACACAGTTTCTAGTGTTTACAGAGAATGGTGTGAAAAATGGGAAAAAACATCCAGTGAGCTGCAGTTCTGTGGGTGAAAATGCCTTGTTAATGAGAGAGATGAGAGGAGAAAGGCCAGTCTGGCTCAAACTGACAGGAAGGCGACCGTCATTCAAATAACCACGCGTTACAACAGTGGTGTGCAGAGAGCATCACAGAGTGTACAACATGTCAAAGACAATGAACATACGCCCAGTTTCCACTTTATTAGATATAGGAGGCACCTAATAAACTGGTCACTGAGTCTGTGTGAAACTGAAGCAGATGTATGATGCAAGGACAGGCTGGGCCTCATTTTAAGAATTTTGGCTTTGCAAAAACCAGCCAGGGGAATTTGGAAGAGGAGCAACAGCAACACAATGGTGTTAGAAAAAGAGTCTGAAATCGATCCTTTCAGATATTGGCCTTTCCCTGCAGAGTTGCAGTTTACTGAAACTAGAGGTCGTTATTTTCTTTTCTCCCTTCCAGCTGTTCGGCCAAAGCAGGAATGGAGCCTAGAAATATAGATTCAATATCAAACATGCTCGATCTGGCTAGCACCCAGATGTGCAAGGGACGGAAAAACCAGCCACCAAGGTGGATGTCATGGGAACTGAGCAATTATCGCTGCAAACGCAATTTTGCCAGCTGCATGATCCAACTTTGCCTGCTCAAAGTCTGATGCAGAAAAATGAGTTTTTACTCAGAAAATTGACTTTACAAGGCCAATCCTTATATAAAACGAGAGAGAGAGAACGAGAGAGTGAGAGAGGGATTCTGCAGATGCTGGAAATCTAGAGTAACACACAGAAATCCTGGAGCAACTCAGCAGGTCAGGCAGCATCTATGGAGAAGACTAACCAGCCAACGTTTCAGGCCGAGACCTTTCATCAGCCTCTATGTAGGAACATGATGAAGGGTCTCAGCCCAAAACATTGACACCGTCTCCAAGGCACATCTATCACCGTAAACTAAGTCTCGAACTCTGGACTTGTTAATGACAGGTCTCGGAACACTAAGCTTAGAACTCTGGTCTCACCAATACACATTCCCAGGAGGTCATTGGACCTCGTTCCTCCTTCCTGCTCGATACTCTGACTCCTGAACATGCAGATATTTAATAACGTATTACCATATCTGCCTTTGGCCCAATAAAGTTCAAAAGTACAAAGTTCAAAGTAAAACTTATTATCAGTATACATACATCACCAGACACAACCCTGAGATTCTTTTCTTGCGCGCATTCAACAAATCTATAGAACAGTTCCTGTAAACTGCAAACATCAAGAACTAGAAACTGTAAACAAACTGCGAATGCAGATATAAATAAATAGCAATAAATAAGGAGCATGAAATAACCCATTAATCACTTTCTTGCAACACTGATCTATCAAACCAGCCCAACATCTTCTCAAAACCAACCTGCTGACCAGACCCCACCCAGCTTACCTGCCCCATTCAGCTACCTATCTCGTGACCCACTCCAGCAACACACACTTAATGCTGGAGGAAAATGAATGAACAGTCAACGTCTTGGGTTGGCCTGAAACGTCAATGGTTTATTCCCCTCTACAGAAGCTGCCTGACATGCTGAGTTCCTCCGGCGTTTTCTGCGTGTTGCTCAGGATTTACGGTATCTGCAGAATCTGCGTAGGAAATGGTGGGGTGGCACTTTGGCGTAACAGCACGATGCTTTACAGCCCAGCCTTCACTGATTAAACAGAGCAAAAACTACTCAAAGGTCAAGACAGTCATCATAAACAATGCACACAAAATGCTGGAGGCACTCAGCAAGTCAGGCAGCATCTATGGAGGGGGAAACAGTTGATGTTTCGGGCTGAGGCCCTTCATCAAGAGGGAGCAGGCACGGCCACTTTCATGGGCCCCAGCCCTGCCTGCCTTTTGGTCAGCTAGATGTTCCAAGCCTACACCAGCAATGCTCCCCAGCGTCTTACGTGCTGCAATGACAAATGCATTGGTGCTGCTTCCTGCAGCTATGCTGAGCTCTTCAACTTTGCTTCCAACTTGCAGTCCATCCTCACGGTTCCTTTCTGACACCCCCTCCCCTTGTTTGATCAGTCTCCATCTCCGGAGACGCATTATCTATCTATTTTCACAAACGAGAGAAAATCTACAGATGCTGGAAATCCAAGCAACACACACGCAAAATGCTGGAGGACTCTGCAGGCCAGGCAGTATCTACAGAAAAAAGCACAGTCGACATTTCAGACCTCCAGCGTTTTGTATCTATTGATTTTGCTTCATTAGAGATATTGTGCGGAACCAGCCTTTCCAGACCAATGAGACACATCCCTCATAATTTCACTCAGAGGGTGGTGAGAATGTGCACAGGTAAATGGAACGGTAGGGGTATGGAGAGCCATGGTTTTGACGCAGGTCGATGGAAGAAGGTGGTTTAAATGGCTTTGCAAAAACTAAGTGGGTTGAGGGGCCTCTTTCTGTGCTACGTTTATCTATGACTCTATGACCCAGCAACCCCCCCTTTTTAACCATAGCCTAGTCAGGAGACAATTTACAATGACCAACTAACCTACTAACCGGTACGTCTTTGGACTGTGGGAGGAAACCGGAGCACCCGGAGGAAACCCACATGATTGTCAGGATTGACAAACTCCATGCAGACAGTGCCAGAATTAACTCCGAACTCTGACACCCTGAGCTGCACTAACCACTGTGCTACTGTGTCATCTTTATTCACAGGCATTTTCTTCGTTTAAGATTCCTAACGAAGGTTCTCAGCTCTAAATGTCGACTATTTATTTCCCTCCCCACCTATCATCTGAACTGCTGAGTTCCTCCAGCGTTTTGTGTTTGCTGCCCGAGATTTCCAATATCTGCAGAATCTCTCGTGTCACATTGTAAAGCGCTCGATCTTTACTTGCCTTATATGTATTGAAGTGGAAAATCCTTTTTGTTCTGGAAGCCTTCAGCTTTCCAGAATACATTTATAAATACATTAACTAAACACAAGTGGCAGATCTTCATAATTGCTTTTCACTATTTATTCTCCCCAGGCTCCACTGTTTTGAAGTGGGTTTATTTCATGTTTAAAAGTTAGAATGATAATAGACAGCCACAGAAGCTGAATATCCCTGTGGCTTTTTCCACTGTTATACAGCTCAAGGCATCGGAGTTTGGAGTTAAATTCCAGCGTCCTCTGTAAGAAAGTTCATATGTCCTTCCCATGTACATGTGGGTTTCCTCCAGGTACTCCAGTTTCCTCCCACAGTCCAAAGACGTGGGTTAATTGATCATTGTAAATTGTCCTGTGACTAGTTGAGGGTTTAATAGGTGGGTTGTTGTGTCTCGGTGACCCAGAAGGGCCTGCTCCGTGCTGTATCTATAAACAGATACAAAGCTTGTACTCAGATATGGAATGGGGCTTGCCCTGAATATCCACAGACAATCACAGGCACTAGCCTCCTTAGTATCCGGGACATCTTCAAGGAGTGAGGCCTCCTAAAAGGGTGGCATTCATCATTAAAGACCCCCAGCACCCAGGACATGCCCTCTTCTCATTGCTACCATCAGGGAGGAGGTACAGAAGCCTGAAGGCACACACTCAGTGCTTCAGGAACAGCTTCTTCCCCTCTGCCATCAGATTTCTGAACGGAAATTGAACCCAAGAACACTACCTCACTACTTTTTTGTTTCAATTTTTTGCACCACTTATTTAATTGAACTATTTAATATATATAACTCAATTTTTTTTCTATTATTATGTATTGCAATGTACTGCTGCCACAAAGACAACAAATGTCATGCCAAATGCCATTGATGTTAAATCTGATTCTGATTCTGATTTTGATTCTGATGTTACAGAAATAACAGTTTGACAAAGTAGGCCATGAATGTGCTACTTACCCTGATGTGGAAGGGATAGGATTCAACTGCCTTAAATTTGAAAAGCTCCTCTTTGGACCTATTAAAAGGTTGTCTCACAACAGGCATGCTCTAAGTAAATTTATTATTGTCACCATATGCAACCCTGAGATTCAATTTCTCTCAGGCATTCACTATAAATTCAAAGAAAAACAACAGAATCACATAGTTAGGTACCAACATGCAATCATTTATATATGATGAGAATCTATGAGCCTAACACTAAAACAATTCATCTAATTCCTTTTCCTCAAAGGCAAACTATGTTAAAGAACAATTTTAAATTGATTTGAACAGTTTGTTGGAAGCTAACAGGGGCCAATGTACCATTAGAATTCCATTAGTGGGAACACTAAAGGAAGCCCATTACTTTGGAGAAGTGGCGTAGAAACACACATTATCTCACTAAAAAGAGTTACCAAGAACTGGGTTGAAAAGTCATGTTTACTGGACATGACTGATAAGATGAATGCCGGGCCCTTTATAGAAAAGAACCCGTACAACTTCAGCACAACACTGTTTGCTTTTTAAAGTCACTGAAGAAATGTCTTCAATCTTTTGTGAAACGTAGTGATTGATCATGGGTGTGTTCTGAAATCTATATACTACTAAAAATCTCTTGCTCTGTCTGTCTGTTGTCTGTTTGTGACCTCCAATTAGCGCAAATGGTGCATTACAGCAGCATTTTTTTTGGCTAAATCGAATTAAAATGCGCTAACTTACAGAATGCAGGCAAAGTTCAGGGTTATATATTTGTATAAAATTTCTCATTCGCCAAAATAAACAGGCTCCCTTTTAACCCGAGACCCAATCGGCCATCATGGAAATCGGGATGCCACAGCCCGACGCATGCGCACAGCCAGCCTCAGCAGCAACACCTACCAGAGCAAAAGGGAAGGGCAGCTCTATTTTGAGGGGTCACATTCTGCTAATCACCATCAACATGTGCAGGATTGGAACAGATCTAACTGCCACCCATCAATAAGGGATAATTAAATCTTATTGTAATTACATACTTTGAGACACCCATAAAACCCTTTGTTGCAGTCAAAAGACAGCAGTGACTATATCGCGTTCCTTTAGGAGAGCGCCAACCACATCATCAAGAATAATCAGCATCCTTTGGTGTTACTATTTCGTATCTTCTATCCAGCATTAGGGTAAAAAAAATGGTCAGACTAATTCTGCCACATGGAAAGGGAAGGGGGGCATTATGGTCAAGAGATGACGCCAAACGTCGTCCAGAAGTGGCAAGGAGAGGGAGAGAACAAGAATTGGATGAGGCCAGGGCCGCATGACTCCAGGATCCAAGAGTCAGGACAAAAAAAGATGAGAGAAGAAGAGACAGAGGAGGAGAGGCATGCACGTCTCCAGGATCAGAGACGAACAACAAACAGCAGAAGAGATGAAGAGACGAGGGATGAAAGGACTGCACGTCTCCAGAATGACAACGAGAGGCACAAGGATGGCAAATAAACCAGAAATAATGCCATCAGGTGTCCTTCGTTAAATGAGGAGCAGCTATATTTGCTTTGCTACGTGTCGTTCTTCTTTAATAGACTGAAGTTTTCTACTTCAGTTTCCAAAGCAAAGTGATACCAATAGCATTCAGGAAAATTTAATGTTCATTCTGGTCACATCAGACCGCACTACCCTTCTCTCAAAGGTGCCCCAACGGGTCGCACTGTTGTCTAGTTAGCTTCTAAATTTCCCTCAAGGCATTGTTGAGCATCCCTACCACCCACCCCACAATCTCTCTGACCCACTACCATTAGGAAGGAGGTACAGGAGCATCAGGACAAGGAAAACCCAAGTAAAACATCAACTCCTATGGCAGATCCTAACACCCCCACCATTTCTAACCAATAACTTAGCACTTTCTTCACCCAACTCTCCACAGACTTCTCACCTCCACACCAATCCTCATGCATGCCTGCTATGGGAGCTGCAAGGCTTCAGACCAGAAGAGCCTACAGGACAGTAAAAACCACTAAGGGGATCACGGGGTCACCCTCCCCCCCATTTGTGACATTTACTGGGAGTGTTTCAGACGAAAGATTCAAAGCATTGTTGAGGATCCCTACCACCCATCCCACAATGTCTTTGACCCACTACCATCATGAAGGAGGTACAGGAGCAGCAGGACTAGGACTGCTAGAATGGGTAACAGCTTCTTAACACAAGCTGTGAGACTAATAAATACCCTGCCTCCATCACACTTTCATCACGAGGACAGCGAGCTGTTCACTGTACTGTTTATTGTTTACTATTTAAGTATTCTGTGTACTATAAGCATTTTCAATTACATTTATTAATTTATTTGTGGTAATACAGTCATCCCTCAGTATCCGTGGGGGATTGGTTCCAGGACCTCCCGCAGACACCAAAATCCGTGGATGCTCAAGTCCCTTATATAAAATGGCGCAGTATTTGCATATAACCTACGCACATCCTCCCATATACTTTAAATCATCTCTGGATTACTTATAATACCTAATACAATGTAAATGCTATGTAAATAGTTGTTATACTGTATTGTTTAGGGAATAATGACAAGAAAAAAAAGTCTGTACATATTCAGTACAGACACAACCATCGTAACTCTTCTGGGAAACGCTGATGCTGCCCCATCGATGCCGACTCTCCCGTAATCTTTAAGTTCTTGAGGCTGTAGTGCTTTACATAGCTAGCCAGCCATCCTTTACTAGCCTTAAACTCCTTCCTCTCACTCACAACACAAGTAGCGAACGAACGAGATGCGAGGCGGACAATGCTCAAACGAGTGCTGGAGAGAGACTGAGGATCTGTGAGATGGCGGGAGGCTACAGCAGGGTACGCCTACACATCACTACATTCGCGTGAGTTCAGCGTAGTGCTCGGCACACGGCAAATTCAAGTTTTGCTTTTTGGAACTGTCTGGCTGTTTTTCCTCTCGAATATCTTCAATCCGTGGTTGGTTGAATCCGCAGATGCGGAACCCGCAGATACGGAGGGCTGACTGTATTTTGTTTTATGTGCTGAATATGATATATGCTTTGAGGTGCACCGTGGTCCAGAGGAACGTTGTTTCATTTGGTTGTATATATATACAGTCAGATGACAATAAACTTGAACTTCAATTTAAATTGTAGAGGGAATTTAAAAAATGTGCAGTGTGTGGCCTTTCATAATCGTGGTCTCAGGCTCTGGGCCTTACTCCAGAGTGGTATTCCCAAACCGTATCTTTAACCAAGGGTCTGTGGATCCTAGCTTGGGAACCCCTGATCTATACCATGCAGTTAATGAGATATCAGGAACCCAGAGGATGTTAACCCTTAAGGGAGCCATTCAATGCAGCTCCAGCCTAGAGCCTGGACAGAGACTTGGCATGAAAGTAATGCCTTGAAAATCGTGGAATAGGTTTCAGCAATGTGCAGTAGCTGGCCTATTGCTATGATAGTGATGGAATATTCACTTCTTGCTGGAATGGTGAGGGTGGGGCGCTGCAGTAGGGGTGTGAGACAGGTAGCAGAGAAGGAGTGCCAGGTGCAGGGGGTGTTGGCAGACACACCCAGCCCTGACACATCAGGCAGGGTCATTTGATTCCAAACAATTGGTTTATTGATCATTACAGAATGTCTCTCTGGTACTTCCTGCTCCCTCCCCTCTCCCTTCCCCTTTTCCCAGCCATGACTCCCCTCTCCCTGCCCCCTTTCCACTCTCAGTCCACAACAGAGACCCATATCAGAATCAGGTTTCGCATCAAATCATCAATCACGTATGTCATGAAGTTTGTTTTTTCTGTGGCAGTACAGGGCAATACATAAAATTACTACAGTACTGTGCAAAAGTCTAGGCACCTTAGCTATATATATGGTATGTGCCTAGAACTTTTGCACAGTACTGAATAAAAACCTGGCTAGACTGCACTCGTTCATTCTGGTTGCCTCATTACAGAAAGCATGTGGAAGCTTCAGAAAGAGAGCAGAGGAGATTTAGCAGGGTTCTGCCTGGATGAGATGGCAAGTGGAAAAGTATAAAGTGATTCACTTTCGAAGGGAGAACTCGAAGGCAGAATACAGGGTTGATGGCTAGATTCTTAGCGTATGGAGGGACAGGAGGATTTTGGGGTCCATGTCCTCCTCGAAGTTGATTGGATGGTTAAGAAGGTATATGTTGTATTGGCCTTCATTTGTCGTGGGATTGAAATCAAGAGCTGTAATGTAATGTTGCAGCTCTGTAAAGCCCTGTTTAGACCACACTTGGAGCATTGTGTTCAGTCTGGTCCTCTCATTATAGGAAGGATGTGGAAGATTTAGAGAGGGTGCAGAGGAGATTACCAGAATCCTCCCTGGACAAAAGGGCATGTCTTATGAGGAAAGATTGAGCGAGCTAGGGCTTTTCTCTTTTCAGCAAAGGAGAATGGGACATAACTTGATAGAGGCGCTCAAGATGATAAGAGGTGTAGATAGAATGGATAGACAGATTTTTCACAGAGCGGAAATGACGAATGCAAGGGGCATAATTTTAAGGTGATTGGCGAGAAGTGTAGGGGGTATATGAGAGCTAAGTATTTTACACAGAGAGTAGTGGGTAGGGAACACCCTGTCAGGGGTGGTGGTGGTAGTAGAGGCAGACCCATTAGGCTGTGTCATTACAGGCAGAGCCCAGCACAGGATGGTCAAGAGATCACAGAGAAAGTTCAGCCAGTATGTTGGCATGGCTGGAGTCATTTGGGAATCCCACTTTTACCAGCACTCACAAAGCTAAATGCTGGCAGCAAAAGTGATATACAAGCTCCTTACAGACAGTGGCGAGATTGAACTGACTCAGTAACAGCCTATTTTTTTTTAAACAGATAAATTGTTTCTGAAGTAATTGTATTGCAGTGAGCAATGAGAAAAGAATAAGATATAGGAGCAGAATTAGACTATTCGGCCCATCAAGTCTGCTCCACCATTCCACCATAGCTGATTTATTATCCTTCTCAAACTCATTGTCTTGCCTTCTCCATGTAATCTATACTAATTAATCCTGACTAATCAAGAACCTATTAGCCTCCACTTTAAGTATACCCAATGACTTGGCCTCCACAGACACCTGCGGCAGTGAATTCCACAGATTCACCATCCTCCAGCTGAAGGTAATTATATTACAAGGTGCATCCCCAACTACATCAGCAAAGTTCTGATTTACAGACCTTTGAACCACCAACCTACCTGCATCAACAAATAAATTGAATAAACATACAATATAAAGCTGAAATCCAAGAAAAATTAAAAAGGTAATTATTGTTGCTCAGGGCAAAAATATGAATTTCAGAGATGCAATTATGATTTTGCTGTACAGGGTGAAAGTCATATTTTTTCCTGGAATCAGCCGTTTAAAGGTGAACCCCGCTGCTAAACTGAAGAAGGAGGAATCCGTTGACAACTGCAGAATGACAATGCGGGTACGGCCATTACTGTAGCGGACTTCAGGCCAGATGGAAGCATCGAGGCCCCAGAGCTGAAAAGGAACCGATGGTCAGCCTCACTACTTCACCTCAATTAAACCACCGAGCCAGATTCAAGGCGGAAAACAAACCAGTGCTCAGCTCACTTCTCCGTGCCTGCCCGTGCCATCTACCTGTGTTTCGCCTGTATGTCTCTCTTGTCGCTACTACAGTCAGGCGGGAGGAGCAGGGGTCTTGGGTCCACACCCCAGGTTCAGGAACAGTTGTTGCCCTGTGCCCTCCGGGCTCCTGGCCAGTCTTCACTTGCCTCTGCGCTCCTGGCCAGTCTTCACTCCCCTCCGGGCTCCTGCCCAGTCTTCACTCCCCTCCGGGCTCCTGCCCAGTTTTCACTCCCCTCCGGGCTCCTGTCCAGTCTTCACTCCCCTCCAAGCTCCTGTCCAGTCTTCACTCGTCTCCGGGCCCCTGTCCAGTCTTCATTCGTCTCCGCGCCCCTGTCCAGTCTTCACTCGCCTCCGGGCTCCTGGCCTGTCTTCACTCGCCTCTGCATTCCTGGCCTGTCTTCACTTGCCTCTGCACTCCTGGCCTGTCTTCACTCGCCTCCGGGCTCCTGTCCAGTCTTCACTCGTCTCCGCGCCCCTGTCCAGTCTTCACTCGTCTCCGCGCCCCTGTCCAGTCTTCACTCGCCTCCAGGCCCCTGTCCAGTCTTCACTCGCCTCCGGGCTCCTGGCCTGTCTTCATTCGCCTCTGCACTGAACTGACTCTGCAGCTGGGGTCTCTGCAATTCTATGTATTATTTCTTTACTTTTTAAATTATTCATACGATTTGGTTTTTTTTGCACACTGAAAGTTTGACTGTCTTTGTAGTTTGTGATTTTTCATGGATCCAACTGCATTTCTTCGCTTTGTGGGTGCCAAGGTTATCTATGCTATGATAACAGAGAGGGGGTGAGAGGGGCAAGTTTTTTACTCAGAGAGCGTGGATGCCTGGTATGGCAGTAGAGGCAAATACTTCAGAGGCTTTTAAGAGACGTGTGGATGAGCACATGGATGTAAGGAAGATGGAGCGTTATGGTCATTGTGTAGGTAGGAGGGATTAGTGCTTGGATGTTTTTGATTTGCTTTCAGCTGGTTCAGCACAACATTGTGGGCCGAATGGCCTGTTCCCCATGCTGTATTTTTTTATGTTCTAATACATTTACTTGAAATTTGAAATGGTCCCGGTGCAGGTCGATGGGAGTATGCAGTTTAAATGATTTGGCATGGACTACATTGGTCCAGGGGCCTGTTTCTGTGCTGTACTTTTCTCTGACTCGAGGCAATGTTCCCTCTCATTTGTAATGTGCAAAAATCCTGTGCTGTTCATTTTTTTAACCCAGTGACAACATGTGTGCACTGACTTTCGTTTTTGCTCCCTTTCATCTGCACTCTCACAAAATATACGCGGCAGGGCTGCAGCGGGCAATGAAGGATTTTCTCACTGGAGTTTTTGCACACCTTCTACATGTGATTTGCTTGCTAAATTATGCTTTAAAAGGTCGAGTTTCCAAATATCATTCTACTTCTTCTCACTTGCAAATTCTCCAGCAACTTTTGAATTGCGACAATACACACAGGTCACACCAGCTCCTGTGTTGTAGGGGAGAACTTTGCGTAGCTGCATGTTCCTGACCTCATGAGCTTTCAGGGCAACAGTGTCTAATGCTTCATTAAGTCATTCCCCTTTAAATGAGCTAGCAGTTCTTTGGCACTTCTTTCAAATTCAACATAGTGAATCAATAAATTCTTCAATAAAAACAGTTCCATAAAAATAAGCCCGTTCTAAAATCTGCAGAAAAATGATCGCAAACTCCACATTGCAAACACTGTCTGCATCAAAAACCGGAAAGGAAATGTGATTGTGTACGATCATGAAATATACTTAACATGCCAGTGAGGTAGAGGGTGACAGCCTTTTGTGAGCAGTTTAAATTCCTCTGTGTGCTGGTAGGAAAAGGAACGTGAGTGCGCACATGCATATACCGTAGAGGGAACTGTGACGCTCTGACACGAGAACCAAGTGTAAAGAAGAACTAGCCGAATACCTACATTCACCTTTGTTACTACCCTTGTAACTTCAGGGCCCATCCATTATCGGTAAAGTGAGCCAGGGTTTTGTAACTAATTAAATTCCAAGACAACTTTGACTTCTGTTTCCCACTGTAACTCACTTAAAACAATAAATCACCGGCCTACAGAACAAACTCACTTTTGTACAGTGATACAATTTATGTATGCATGAGAATATAAAGTGCAATTTGGAGCCGACATTATATGAGCAGTGGATTTATTTTCATGGATGAATGAAAAACACATGTCACTGAAATCGAACTTCCTTTCACAGAACTTTAACCCTTGATGCAAGTTCAGCCATCCTGCTGCAATGAGAAGCAATGCATATCGGCCAAAGAAGCAACTTGCAACTGTGCCTTGGATGGCAGAACTGGTTGATATAGAAATGGATGTCATAATTGGAGGAAATTGCAACATCGTTACACTCAGTGACCACTTTATTGGGTACACCTCCCCACCTGCTCATTAATGCAAAGGTCTGATCAGCCAATCATGTGGCAGCAACTAAATGCATAGAAGCAAGCAGACACGGTCAAGAGGTTCGGTTGTCATTCAGACCAAACATCAGAATGAAGAAGAAATATGATCTAAGTGACTTTGGCCTTGGGATGATTGGGCTAGATGGGGTGGTTTCAGCCTCAGATTTGTTGGAATTTTCACACACAACAGTCTCTAGAGTTTACCTGGAGTGGTGCAAAAAAACAAAAAAATATCCAGTGAGTGGCAGCTCTGTGGGTGAAAAAGCCTTGTTAATGAGAGAGGTCAGAGGAGAATGGCCAGACTGGTTCACGCTGACAGAAATGCGACAGTAACTTAACCACACGTTATAACAACGGTGTGCAGAAGAGCACCTCTGAACACACAACTCATCGAACCTTGAGGTGGATGGGCTACATCAGCAAAATAACCACACAAACATACACTCACTGGCCACTTTATTAGGTTCAGAAGGTATATTGAATCAAAAAGGGTTTTACATCAAAATATGTCACACTTTCTTGTGTTTTCGGAGCTATTGATGCAGTGGTCCTAAAGTGCTGGAAACTGTGTAGATATTCAAACAGCTCCAATATCGGCATCAAATGCAAAGCACGACAAAGTCAGTCCTCCTGCATTCAGTCTCGGAGTCAGTATGCTTTTAATTATTTCTACTTTTGTGTCCCATTTGGATCCCTGATTGCTTCATTTGTTCCAATCGAGTGTAAAATCTGCTTCTCTGCAAACATACTGAAGAATTTGAAAACCAAAGCTTCATTGAGTACAATTGAGTAGGTCTGAGAAGCGTCCTGCCTTGCATTTATTTTGTTAAAGAATAACTCAGGGACTTATAAAGTAACTTTTCAACTGATTCAGTTGATGAGGTCAGAGCAGATCACATCCTGAATTTATTACAGATTAGTCCCGTTAATCCCCAGCCTGCATTCCACTAACTGAGAGCTTTGAGATCTTTCAGGAAATACACACAAAAAAAAACACAGAATGAGGGATTTAATGGAAAGAAAGAAAAAAAATGAAGAATCAGTTCTTTTTATCTGATAATTAATTAGGGTCAGCAATATTGGGGCTCCCCGTTGCCGTGGAGAAAATGAGAAAACCTCCTGGTGCAGTGATGAGCTCAGGGGGTTGGGGTAAAAGAAAATCGAGGTGCCCAGGGTGATGGGAGTTAGTTGTTGTGATTTCTGCTTCGGTTTTCAGGGCTTTTTGCCAACAAGTAACATATCACTCATCAGAGATTTATTTGAGGCAGTTACTGAGTGACTGCTGTTGGTACGTGAAGAAAAGGAACAAGGGGATCTCTGTCTGCCAGTGAAGTGGATGGGTGCTCCCGACACACTCTCTCCTCATCTGAGAAGTCTTCAATTCAGGTACAGAATTCCTCAGCCAAAGTTTGGCATGTTGCTGCACATTCAATACACCTTCACAATAATTAAATTCTAATTTTTGTCAGTGGGGGATCTGCAGCGAGTACAGGTTCGGGTTACGATATAATTTTCAATTCTAAATTAAGTTCCACCTAATGACTTCTTTTCTTTACACTATAACCCTTTTATATTTTAGTGTAAATTCATACCTTTAAACAAATTTCAAAGTAAACTAAATTTATTATCCAAGTACATATATGTCACTATATACTAACCTGATATTCACTTTTTGCAGGCGTTCACAGTAAATACAAGGAAACAGAATAGAATCAACGAATGCACAATGCAGAGTGAAATTTGTTAATGCAAAGTCAACAAATTTCACGACATATCCCAGTGATATTAAACCTGATTGTGATTCGGAAAATTGCACACAGCAAAGATGGACAAGCAAGCAATGTGCAAAAGACAACAAATTGTCCGAATACAAAAAAGAAAAAAAAAACCTAAATAATAAATAAGCAGTAAATATGGAGAGTATGAGTTGTAGAGTTCTTGAAAGTGAGTCCATAGGTTGTGGAATCGGTCCAGTGATGTGTCCAACACCAACAGACAGCAGTGGAAATTGAACCCCATTTGGAGATGGCCTGTGCTGTGAAGCATTACGCTAACCGACATGCTACCGTGCCGCCCCCCCGTTTAAGCAGCAGCTTTCATTGAAAATAAAGATGTTTGTTCAAGAAATAATCAGAGAGAAAAAAATGTCAGGTTGAGAACAACATTGTGCCTTGTGTCACTTTGTGGACATACAATCAATCTATGTATATAAGATATCTAACGTATTTATATTTATTGTGGTTTTTGATTATTTTGCTCTTTATCTTACTGTGTGTTTTTTGTACTGCATCAGATGCAGGGTAACAATTCCTTTGTTCTTCTTTACACTTGTGTACTAGAAGGCGTACACGATAACGTAGTGGTTAGCACAACCTTTATTGTACAGGCAACTGGGGTTCAATTCCCGCCTGTCGGTAAGGAGTTTGTAGTTTCTCCCCGTGATCGTGTTGTTTCCTCTGGGGTACTCTGGTTTCCTCCCACAGACCAAAGATGTACGGGTTGGTAGGATAACTGTTGTTGTAAATAAGGGTAGGATTAAATCAGGGATTGTTGGGCTTGAAGAACCGGAAGAGCCCATTCCACGCTGGATCTCAATAAATAAATAAAATAAATATAAAAATTATATTAAAGAATCTTGAATTTTCAATGTCTAAGAGGAAAAGGTGAGTCTGTAGAGGTGCAGGAGGTCACACAATGATAGCTTTAGAGGGGCTGAACTGTTAAAATATGAAGTTAACAAGTTACAAAACAGTCCCAACCTTTTTTTTTCCATAATTCACTTACACCAGTTACTTCTGACAAGCTTTCAATTAGGCAAACCAAAAGTTACATTGCAGATTGCAGAAAATCTGTCAAGATAAATTGACCATCAAATTCTACCTTTTACAATCAATCTGTGATCATCTTTCTTCTGGAATAATAATACATTTAGAATTACTCAGCAAATGGCCTTCAGGTGTGGCGTACAAACCTACAGCCATTGGTATATCTATGCAAGTTTGGGGTAAGTCACTGAAGACAAATTTCTAGCCTGCTAACCTTATATTTATGGTCCTATACCTAATAAAGTAGCCGGTGAGTGTATTCTTGAGGTCTTCTTCTGCTGCTGCAGCTCATCCACTTCAAGATCCGACGTGTTGTGCATTTGGCGATGCTCTTCTACACACCACTGTTGTAACATGTGGTTACTTAAGTTACTGCCATCTTCCCGTCAGCTTGAACCAGTCTGGCCATTCTCCTCTGACCTCTCTCATTAACAAGGGGTTTTTGGCCACAGGACTGCTGCTCACTGGATGTTTTTTTTTAATTTTTTGCACCATTCTCTGTAAACTCTAGAGACCGTTGTGCATGAAAATCTCAGGAGATCAGCAGTTTCTGAGATACTCAAACCACCCCATCTGGCACCAACAATCATTCTACGATCAAAGTAACCTAGATCACATTTCTTCCCCATTGTGATGTTTGGTCTGAACAATAACTAAACCTCTGTATGGTTTTATGCATTGAGTTGCTGCCACGTGATTTAGATATTTGCATTAATGAGTAGGTATACAGGTGTACCTAATAAAGTGGCTACTGGGTGTAGACCATATAGTTTTTAAGCAAAACTTAGACAAATTGGAAGAATGTGCAAAAAAGTGGCAGATGGAATACAGTGTTGGGAAATGTATGATAATGCATTTTGGAAAAGGAACAATAGTGCGGAACATTATTTAAATGGGGAGAAGGTTCAAACATCAGAGGTACAGAGGGACTTAGAAGTCCTCATGCAAGACTCCCACAAGGTTAATTTACAGGTTGAGTCTGTGGTAATGAAGGGAAATGCAATGTTGGTATTTATTTCAAGGGGATAGACTATAAAAACAAGGATATAATACTGAGCCTTTATAAGACACTAGTGTAATGCACTGAAAGGTTTCACTGCTAATGGAATGGCCTCTCTGTAACGTTTCACTGCTAACGTAATGGTTTCTCTGTAGCAGTAATGTTTGGGTTATGACTAGAGATAACAGGGCCTTTGGAATATATGTTAGACAATGACAGGCATGTTGTTCTTTCTTGTGGATCTGGCAGCAGGGATTTCACGGTCTTTTGTCGGCGACAGATGAAGAGAGAAGACGTGAATGGAAAGAATTGGTAGGAGGCCGGACGGAGTGGACTTAGAGCCAGGGTCCTATGGTCAGCGACACTCGGAGGAGGTCGATGGGAGTCGAATGGACGATTCAGGTAGCTCCAACGTGCACTTTAGACTGTTTCATTAAAATGGGCCCTTTTTCTTTGTATTATCTTTACTAACCCCATAGCCAGATTAAGATCTATAAAGTTCAATTATTTAATTACATATGATGTACTGTCTGATATTTTGCAGTTCAGATTTGTAACCGGGCAACACATCACGTGGCATCCACACAAACGATATTTCTCAGTTTGACTGGGCCAGAGGCTGTCTTACCCTAGACAAACATATGCTGGCCGAACCTCAGGGTTACACTAGTTAAACATAGAAACACAGAAAACCTACATACAGCACAATACAGGCCCTTCAGCCCACAAAGCTGTGCTGAATATGTCCTGACCTTAGAAATTACCTAGAGTTACCCATAGCCCTTTAATTTTCTGAGCTCCATGTACCTATCCAGGAGTCTCTTAAAAGACCCTATCGTATCTGCCTTCACCACCATCACTGGCAGCCCATTCCACGCACTCACCACTCTCTGCGTAAAAAATTTACGCCTCATATCTCCTCTGTACCTACTTCCAAGCACCTTAGAACCGTGCCCTCTCGTGCTAGCCATTTCAGCCCCGGGAAAAAGCCTCTGACTATCCACACGATCGATGTCTCTCATTATCTTATACACCTCTAGGCTGCACTTGGAGTATTGTCAACAGTTTTGGCCCCCATAATGCAGAAAGAATATGTTGTCATTGGAGAGAGTCCAGAGGAGATTCACCAGGACAATTCTGGCAATGAAGGGATTAACATGTGAGGGGCATTTGGCAGCTTTGGGCCTGTACTCACTGGAATTTAGAAGAATGCATGGGATCTCATTGAAACTTACCTAAAGTTGAAAGGACTAGATAGGGTGGATGTGGAGAGGATGTTTCCTAAGGTGGGGGTATCCAGAATGAGAGGGCACAGCTTCAAAGTTGAGGGGTGATTCTTTGGAACAGAGGTAAGGAGAAACTTTTTTAGCCGTGGAGCAGTGAATCTGTGGAATGCTCTGCCACAGACTGCAGTGGAGGCCAAGTCCTTGGTTATACTTAAGGTGGAAGTTGATAGTTTCCTGATCAGTCAGGGCATCAAAGAATGTGGTGAGTAGGCAGGTGTGTGGGGTTGAGTGAGATCCGGGATCAGCCATGATGGGGATATCAGCGCAGACTCGATGGGCTGAATGGCCCATCTCTGCTCCTATATATCTTCTGGTCTCATGGTCTAAAAGTGAGATATGGGGCTGACATGGACTTAAGAAAGAAGGAAAATTTAATTTTTATTTATGTCATTCCACCTTTGAAGTTAAAGACGGCCACACAAAATGTTGTACATAGAACATAGAAGATTACAGAACAGCCTTGGGCCCATGATGTCGTGCCCACCTTTTAACCCCTTAAGATCGATCTAACCCTTCCTGCCTACATAGCCCTCCAATTTTTCATCACCCATGGGCTTATACACCAGTACAGCAACCTAGTGGTTAGCACAACACTCTACAGCACTGGTGACTGAGGTTCAAGTCCCGCCACTGCCTGTAAGGAGTTTGTACGTTCTCCCTGTTTCCCCTCGGGTGCCCCGGTTTCCTCCCACAGTCCGAAGGCGTACCAATTGGTAGGCTCATTAGTCACTGCGAACTGCCCCATGATTAGGCCAGAATTAAGTCAGGGGATTGCATGGCGGCGCAACTCGCCCACTCTGCGCTGTATCTCAATAAATAAATTAAAAAATCTAAGAGTCTCTTTAATGCCCCAAATGTGTAGGCCTCTCTCACCGCCCCTGGCAGCGTGTTCCATGCACCCAGCATGCTCTATGCAAACAACTCACCTCTGACATCACCCCCGCCCGTATACTTCCCTCTAATCCAAGAGCTTCTTAAATGCCCCGGATGTATCTGCCTGTACCAGCACCCTTGGCAATCTGTTCCACACACCCACCCCTCTCTGTGTAAGGGAGTTACCTCTGACATCCCTCCAAAACATTCCTCCAATCCAAGAGTTTCCTAAATGCCTCGAATGTGGAAGCATTGGAAAGGGTACAGAGGAGATTTACCAGGATGCTGCCTGGTTTAGAGAGTATGCATTATGATCAGAGATTAAGGGAGCTGGGGCTTTACTCTTTGGAGAGAAGGAGGATGAGAGGAGACATGATAGAGATGTACAAGATAATAAGAGGAATAGATAGAGTGGATAGCCAGCGCCTCTTCCCCAGGGCACCACTGCTCAATACAAGAGGACATGGCTTTAAGGTAAGGGGTGGGAAGTTCAAGGGGGATATTAGAGGAAGGTTTTTTACTCAGAGAGTGGTTGGTGCATGGAATGCACTGCCTGAGTCAGTGGTGGAGGCAGATACACTAGTGAAGTTTAAGAGACTACTGGACAGGTATATGGAGGAACTTAAGGTGGGGGGTTATATGGGAGGCAGGGTTTGAGGGTCGGCACAACATTGTGGGCCGAAGGGCCTGTACTGTGCTGTACTATTCTGTGTTCCATGACTGCATCTGCCTGTAGCACCACCACCCATGGCAGTACCACCACTCTGCTCTTGGACAGTTTGACTTTGTGCTTACAGCTTGCTGCAGTGAGAAAAGGGAAGAATAGTGTCAGGAGTTTGGAACAGAGAGAACAGATAACAAATTGTGCAAAATATAACTTTACATTTTCAGTAGAGGCTATTGTCAGAGCGGGATTTTCTGGCAACGTGCCTCAGCCCCAGGGAGTATTTGTAAAGTAGGCCCCTTATATCATTTCTATGACCAAGTTCCTCCATACATAGAAAAAAAATCAATCTTAAATTTGTTATGAAAATATCAGTTCACAATGATTAACTGAGTACTTTGGTTACCAGACCAATGCAAAACATTTAAAGTTTTGGCCTTCTGGACACAGATAGATCCGCTGTGTAGTTCCAAGTAACACAGTGCAGGAGTATAACAATTTCTGTGTTCGCTACAAGAGGTCCACTTAATTCCCCCTGCAGCTAATAAAGTCATGTGTCACAATGTTGTTGGAACAGTCTCCCACAACTGCATATGCCATCATGACTTGGAACTGGTTCTTCTCAGTAGGGAGAAGGTCCTTAATCCAACAGTCTGACATCATCACTGGGCAAGAAACACTTCTAAGATTGATGTAGTTTAAGGAAAATTTTTGGTATCACGCTATACATGGGCAATAAATTCAACATTCTAAAAATCATTATCAGCGAAAGGCTAACTCAGAATAAAAAACTTGGACAGCAAACCTTAGGCTGTTATCCACTGTTTTATGAAATGCATTGCCCAAAGTTGTTATGTTACACTCAAAATGAGCAGACCAGAGTACGTCAGTTCTCCACTTGCAATGATTTCAAAGCTCAAATTAAATCTGTTATCAAAGTGCATTTATGTACCGTATACAACGCTGAGATTCACTTTCTTGCAGGCATTCATAGTAAGTGCATAAGAACTGAAAAGAAACAATGAAGAACTGCACACGACAGGACAGAAAGACAACCAATGTGCAGAGGACAAGAAAATATCGAAAACATGAGACAAAGTGTCCTTGAAAGTGAGTGCGTGGGTTGTGGGAACAGGTCAGTGTTGGGCTGAGTGAAGTTATCCCCTCTGGTTCAAGAGCCTGATGGTTGAGGGGTAATAACTGTTTCAGAATCTGGTGAGCTAATGTCAGATTTCTCATCCTTCTGAGCAGTGAGAAGGTCCTTAATCACACAATCTGACATAATTGGGCAAGAAGCATCTCGAAGACTGGAGCAATTAGACGGTAAGTTTTGCCACCACATCTCAGGCTTATACAGATTGACAGTAAATGCAACACTCTAAAAATCATTAACAGGTCAAGACTAAATAAAGAGAATAATACAGTCATTAGATTGTTGTCTATTGTTATATGGAATGCATCATCCTAAGACCTTATGTCACATTCAGGGCTTATTTCAAGCAGACCAAAATACGTACTTCAGTCCTGAAGAAGGGTCTTGGCCCGAAACATCGATTGTTTATTCTTTTTCATAAATGCTGCCTGTCCTGCTAAGATCCTCCAGAATTTTGTGCATCCTGATCTGGATTTCCAACATCTGCAGAATCTATTGTGTTTAGAATTAATCTCCACTTCATGTGATAGCAATTTATAAATAATTTGTGTGCTAATGTCAGATTGCCGTTAAGAGCCCAATGGATTAGTTAATAATATCAGAGATTCTATAATCAGTTCCTGTTACTGCTCTTCAGTAATCTCTCAAGATTAAAAGAGGCACAAAGAGAGTGGACAGCCTGAGATATTTGCCCAGAGCAGAAATGGCTAATACGCCAGAGAATCACTTTAACGGTGATTGAAGGAAAGTATAGTGGGTGGAGGGATGTCAGAGGTAAGTTATTTTTACACAGAAAATGATGGGTGCATGGAACGCCTGCCAAAGGTGGTGGTATAGATAAGCATTTAGATAGGTATATTTTGATAGATAAATGTAGGGTTACATAGGAGGGAAGGGATAGATTGATCTTAGAGAAGGTTAAGACATCATGGGCTGAAGGGCCTGTACTGTGCTGTTATGATCTTGTTCTATGTTCTAACTACAGATGGATAATAAATCTGATCGTGACAGAATAAAACACATAACATTCAGGTAAAATATAATCATTATCAGAGAGCTACTTGCCAGTCAGCTCAGTAATGCAGTGAAATTATGGGCTTCACAGTGGTGTAGCGGTTAGTGCAATCACTTGACAGTCCCAGTGATCACCGATCGGTTTCTATGGGGTGGAACCTAAATCTAGTCACAGGACAAGGTAACATGGTGGGGTAGTGTTTAGCATAACGCTTTACAGCACCCGCAATCAACACTGGTGTTCAGTTCCCGCCACTGCCTATAAGGAGTCTGTATGTTCTTCCGATGACAACGTGGGTTTCCTCCGGGTGCTCTGGTTTCCTCCAACATTCTAAAGACGCATAGGTTAGGGTTAGTAAGTTCTGAGCATGCTATATTGCTACCGAAAGCGTAGCGACATTTGTGGGCTGCCCCCAGCACATCCTGGACTGTGCTGGTCGTTGACGTGATGGCACATTCCACTGTACACTGTAGATGGCGGCGCTACGGCAGCGCGTGTGACCATGTCGGTGATGATGTCTGTAATCTGTCAAGTAGGGGACCGTGCACAATTCTGATTTGATGGAGACAGATGTGACAGCATGGAGGAACATCTGGAAAACTTCCGAAATGCCCCCTTCGCTGTCGCTGCTACTGTGTGGTAACCGGAATCTCCGGAGCTGAAGGCCCTGAAATCCTCGGCTTTGCGTGTTTCAGCGGCCGGGCTAGGTCGAAGGTGCTCGGGAGGCTGTATCAGAGAGGCTGCTCGGAAGCTCAGAGTTTTCAGACGGATGGACTCAGGGTCAGCTGGGGTCGGCTGCTTCCAAGGTATCGGCAAGTTGACAGTGCCTGGAGGTTTATGGCAGGGAGTTTCTCCCTCTTGCCACCTGTTATCGGGGACTCGGGAGTCGATCGACTTGGGGACTTTTGAGACTTTATTTACCGTGCCCATGGTTTGTACTTCATCAAATTACAGTATTGCTTTGCACTGCTGTAACTATATGTTATAATTATGTGGTTTTGTCAGTGTTAGTCTTTGGTTTGTCCTGTTTTCTGTGATATCACTCCAGAGAAACATTGTATCATTTCTTAATGCAGGTATGCATTTCTAAATGACAATAAAAATAGGAGTGTGTGTTCTCATAATCTAATACATGTGACAATGGGCCAAATGGTCGAACTCTGCTCCTCGGCCTTGTGAGTTTATGGCTCTTGGGAAGGTGAATGGGGCTGAGAGAGAATTCTGCTCCTATGTCTTATGATCCAAATCAGGGTAATATTTTTAATGCCGTGGACCCCTACAATTAAAGGGTTTGTGGGCCCCATATCTAAATAAAGCTAATCTTCAATCTTTCAATAGACTGACTAAGGGTAACATCCCTTCAAAAGAGACCAGATTGATTTTTTTATATTTGAAGCACTTGATATTTGCATTCCAATTTCAAATTGGTACTTAACAAGACTTCACTCCTGATTCATCAGTGTTTGGCACAGCAGATAATGACGGGTAATGTTTCTTTATCACACAATCCAAAACTGCTTTAGTGCATATGATTTAATGATGGGTTTGATTTCAATGTGTAGTTCAAAACAATAGCGACTGTTATTCTGAGAAAATTAAGACCCTGCTCTTGACACACTGAGCAACACACCGCTCACCCACTGCACTTCATCATGTGCCAACAAGAACATGGGCATGTTATTTGCTGCCAGTGTGTACCTTTATATCCTGTAATGACTGAGATGGCCCTCTGTTGCCAAGTAACAAGACTGGCCAATGACAAACAGAATGAGCTGCCACTTTCGATTCTGAATTTTCCGTGGAGGACTTTGCCTTTTTAATGATTTCGATTGTGGCAAAGACAGGCTAGCAGAATGCAGCACTCAACGCAATCCATCAGTTACTCCTTTTGTGGCCTTTACAAATATAACTGAGGAACAAGGCACAGCTGGCAAGCTGACAAGCTAGCTAAAAAATGGTGGCACCCGCTTTCCCTTCACCACCACCCCCCCCCCACAACTCTAATAAATTCTGTAAAAGCTTTATGAGCAAGCGATCATGTAACACATACTTTGTATGGAAATGTTTTTAAGAAACCTTTTCACCGCACCCTCCGCATGTCTGTGACACTAAAGAATACCCTGCTGCCACCGAGGTCTCGTCACTAGCACAGTGAGCTGTTTACTGTTTACCTGTACACATGCGTTCTGAATTCTATTTTATTCATTTCTTTCTGGTAATATTTTGTATTATGTGCCGTATATGTTTTGTGGGTGTACAGTGGACCGGAGGAACAATGTTTCATTTGGCTGTACAGCACTGTGCTAAAGTCTTAAGCACAATATATGGCTAGGGTGCCTAAGACTTTTGCAAGTAGTATAGTAATTTTATGTATTGCACTGTACTGCAGCCACAAAAAAAATCTAAATTCAGGACATGTGTGAGTGATATGAACCTGATTCTGATACGGCTCTCTATTGTGGACTGACAGTGGGAAGGGGGCAGGGAGAGGGAAATCATGGTGGGGGAAAGGGGAAGGGAGAGGGGAGGGAGCGGGAAGCACCACAGAGACATTTCATAATGATCAATAAACCAACTGTTTACAATCAAATGACTTTGCCTGGTGTCTCAGGGCTGGGTGTGTCTGCTATGGTGCTAGTCCCCCACTTCCTGATACTTCTTCTCTGCCACCTGTCTCACACTCCTCACACGACCCTACACCTCACCATTCCCAACACCCTTTGCACCCGCCAGATTTATAACCATATGTAACCATATTAGATTAGATTAGATTATGAGAACACGCAGTCCTCTTTTATTGTCATTAAGAAATGATACAATGTTCCTCCAGTATGATATCACAGAAACAGACGACAAACCAAGACTGAAAAACTGACAAAAACCACATAATTATAACATATAGTTACAACAGTGCAAAGCAATACCATAATTTGATAAAGAACAGACCATGGGCATGGTAAAAAAAACGTCTCAAAGTCTCTTGAAAGTCGCATTATCTCACGCAGATGGTAGAAGGAAGAAAAACTCTCTTCCTGCCATGAACCTCCAGCGCCGCAAACTTGCTGATGCAGCACCCTGGATGCACCCAACCACAGCCGACTCTTGAGTCCGTCCGAAAACTTCGAGCTTCCGACACCGAGCACCGAGCACCATCTCTGCCGAGCGCTTCGACCCCGGCCCCGGCAATAGGCAAAGCCGAGGATCTGGGGCCTTCCCGTCCGGAGACGACAGCACGGAAAGAGGCCATCTCGGCCCTTCTAGTCCGTGCCAAACTCTTATTCTTACCTAGTCCAACCGACCGGCATTTAGCCCATAACCCTCCATTCCTTTCCTGTCCATATAAATGCTCTCTGCTCCACGTTGCCTTAGGCACCTTAACTGTATATATGTGCCATAACTTTTGCTCAGTGCTGTGTATACATATAGTCAGGTGACAATAAATTTAAACTTGTATATGAAACAGTACTGTAATTTTCCAATGGTCATGCTGAACTTTGACCTGTTTCCTGATACACGATCAGAGCAGGCTGCGTGGGTACTCCAGGAGTGAAATGCCTCATCGGACCAGAAAAATGAATTACTCTGACCTTGGAACGTACAAAAGTAGTCCTGTTAAACTCTCTCTTTTTACTTTATTTGGTGAGGGGAATGGGAAAGGATACACGTATAGAAACAGATTTGGGAGTGTAGATGGGGCCTTTGAAGGTAAAAATACGGATTAAATCTTGGAACTTGGCCAACTATGCAGAGTCTCAAATCACTGCCATTCACCTCCATCACCCTGCCTCACACACCCTCCCCCCGCCTCCGCAACTTGCTACAAAAGGAAAGCGGGTGCTCGCATTTTTTTAATTGACTTTTTGGTTTTAATGAAAGAAAGTAATCTGTTGAGTCTCCGTGACAAACAAGAGTGTTCCGTGAGTTACTCTGGCAAGCTGCTCTTCAGTTGCAGAGTGGAACAAATCTCCATTCAATGCTCTGAAAGGGGTTTAACTTTCTCCTTTAAAACCCGCCTTGTGCAAGTGGCATTAATCCAAATATGCAATTATATATTTAAAAAAGACAGACCATCCCATATCCGATCTACCTTGGCTTCTATTGTGTGGAGATGAATGAGTCGAATTGTTACCATTCTGTGTCTTTTGCTTTTGAAAACAAAGAAAGAATTGGTGTGCACTTAGAAGAAATTCCTTTTAGGATTTTGCAAACTTTATTAATGGTAGTCGGTACAGATCAGATGGGTACCACATACCACCATTGCAGTGTGGATAATATATTTAATATTCTTTCATGAGGCATGCAATTTTGGCTAGTTTGCACAATTTTAAGATTAAAGTCAAAGTTCAAAGTACATTTATTATCAAAGTATGTGTACATTATACAACCTGGAGATTTGTTTCCTTACAGGCAGCTACAAAACAAGAAACCCAGAAGAACTCATTAAAAAAAACACCAACAAACACCCAATGTAGAGAGAGAGGGAAAAAAGCACAAACAAATAGCATTCAGAACAAAAGTGAGTCCATAGGCACAGATCCCAGAGCAGCCTTAGCCTCAGTTCATCACACAGCGGAGCAAAAGATCACGGAGCTCACAGACACAAGGTCACAGTGAAAGGCGATGTTTGCCTTAACAATCAACAGGACCCAAGGATGTGCTGGGGGCAGCCCACAAGTGTCGCCACACGCTGGGGCGCCAACAGAGCACACCCACTATTCTCAGCAGGACAACACAGAACATTACAGGCAACAAAACAACAACAGCAAAACAAGCCCCGCTCCTACCCAACAACTATCCACCCATACGTCGTCTTCGTCTTAAACTGAATGTAATCCTGTGCCCACCCAGTACATTATGTAGTGGATGGGAGACATTGACCAAGATGGCATGCAACTTAGACAGCATCCTCTTTTCAGAAACCACTGTGAGAGAGTCCAGTTCCATCCCCACAACATCACTGGCCTTACGGATGAGACAGGCTGTGACCTTTACAAGCTATTCCCGTCAATTTGGTATTCAGATATCAAAGTATATATACTGTATGTTACAATATATTATCTTGAGGATCATTTTTATAGAAAAGTACAGCACAGAAACAGGCCCTTTGGCCCATCTAGTCTGTGCCAAATCATTCAAACTGTTCAGACCCATTGACCTGCACCCAGACCATTGCCCTCAATACCCATGTATCTATGTACCTATCTAAACATTGCTTAAAATCTCTTGCACCACTTGCACTGGTAGCTCGAACCACACTCTCACCACCCTCTGAGTGAAGAAGTTTCCCCCTATGTTCCCCTTAGACAGTTCAACTTTCACCCTTAACCTTTGACCTCGATCTTGCAGGCATTTACCGGAAAATAAAGAAATACAATAGAATTTATGAAAAGCTATACATACACAAATACTGATAAAATTCATAGTCAGATTTATTTATCACGTGTACATCGAAAAATACAGTGAAATGTGTTTACAACTAACACAACCTAAGGACGTGCTGGGGGCAGCCCGCAAGTATTCCGGTGCCAACAAAGCACGATCACGATGCTCAGCAGAACAACACAGAGAGAACAGAATAAACAACACAGTCAATCTGCTCCATGTGCAGAGCAGTTGCCATACCAAGCTGCGATGCATTCAGAGAGAATGGTGCATAAATAAAAATTGGCAAGTCAATGGTTGCATCATGGCCTGGTTTGAAAGCACCAATGCCCTTGAATGGAAAATCTTCCAAAAGGTAGCGAATTCGCCCCAGTACATCATGGGTAAAGCCCACCCAACCCCCGAACACACCTACGTGAAACATTGCCATCGAGAAGCAGTCGCAATCATCAGAAATCCTCACCACCCAGGCCATCAGGTAGAAGGTACAGGACCCTCAGGGTTCACACCACCAGATTCAAGAACAGTTACAACCCCTCAACCATCAGGCTATTGAACAAAAGAAGAGAGCTACACTCAGTTGTCCATCTATTGAGATGTTCCCACAACCAGTGATCTCACTTTAAGGACTCTTCATCTCATTATCTCATGTTCTTGTTATTTATTTATATTTACAATTGCACAACTTGTTGTCTTCTGCACTCCGGTTGATCTTTCATTGATCCTGTTATAGTTACTATTCTATAGATCCACTTGAAAATGACTCTCAGGGTTGCATATGGTGACATATATGTACTTAGATAATAAATTTACTTTGAACTTTGACATGTCAAATTTCTCGTGCCTCCTGAGGAAGTAAAAGCATAGATGAGCTTTCTTCACTGTGACATCAACCTGATTCGACCAGGACAGGCTAATGGTGATGTTCATACCTTGGAACTTGAAGCTCTCTATATCAACACTGTTGATACAGACAAAAGCCATTGTGGACACATTCTCTGGTACCCAAATCGCCTTCCTTTACTGTAAATATGTGAGTTGTATGTTCCAGACTCTTCAATGCTGCTGCCATTTCAGACCACCCAATGGACCACAATCTGACTCATTTCCATAAGCCACTGGGATGAATGTATCTGAACTTCATCCCGAAGAAGTGGAGACTGGCCCCCATCGACCACCTATCATCCCCACATTTCCTGCCCCTTTCGGGCCTGTCGCCACTCCCGGACCTCTTGCCACTCTCTCCTGGGGTGCCCCCATTAATTTACTTATTTAGCGATACAGTGCAGAGCAAGCTCTTTCGGCCCGCTGAGCTGCATTTCCCAGCGACCCACCTACCACCACTAGCCCAATCATAGAACAATGACCAATTAACCTACCAAGCAGTGCGATTTGGGAGTAAGGGAGGAATCTGGAGCACCCAGAGGAATCCCACACACACGTGGGAAAAACAGCTCACATAGGACGCCGGAAACCACTACATGCTTTGATCCATTTACATCCACAGTTTTACTGGACTCCTTGCAATTATTCTCAAATAAATTAACTTTCTACTCATGCATGCAAAAGACTTCTACCTTTCTGGCCTCTCAAAGGTTCAACGGCAGTACACTGACATCCGTTAAGTCCCATCCTACTCCAGGATTAGCTACTGCTCATGACATCAGGAGCTGATCGTTTAAGCAAATCAAACTGACAACATTACCTATGCAATGAGCTACTCGATTATAAGGGCTGGATTGTTGATTAGTCAGGATGGAAAGGTTATGGGGACAAGACAGGAGAATGGGTTGGAGAGGGATAATAAATTAACTATGATAGAATTGCAGAGCAGACTTGATGGGCTGAATGGTTTAATTCTGCTCTTAGGTCTCATGGTTAATAGATGGCCTGCAAATTGAATTCCTTGGTGTTATTATTTCAGAGGACCTCTGCTTGGCCCAGCATGTTGCTGCAATTACGAAGAAAGCATGGCAGCACCTTTACTTCCTTAGGAGTTTGCAAAGGTTTGGCATAACAACTAAACCTCTGACAAAATTCGACAGATGTGTGGTGGAGAGTATATTGACCGGTTGCATCAGAACCTGGTATGGAAACACCAATGCCCTTGACTGGAAAATCCTACAAAAAGTAGTGAATAAGGCTCAGTCCATTATGGGTAAAACCCTCCCAAACATTGAGCACATCTACATGAAACGTTGATGCAGGAAAACAGCATTTATCACCAGGGACCTCCACCACCCAGGACATGCTCTCCTCCCACTGCTGCCATCAGGATGAAGGTAGAGGAGCCTCAAAACTCACACCACCAGGTTCAGGAACAGTTACTACCCCTCAACCATCAGGCTCTTGAACTTAACTTGCTCCGTCATTGAAACGTTCCCACAACCCATGGACTCAATTTCAAGGATTCTTCTTCCCATGTTCTCGATATTTATAGCTTATTTACTTATTATTATTATTTCTTTCTTTTTGTATTTGCCGTTTGTTGCCTTCAGAGTGCAGTCTTTCATTGAGCCTAATGTGTTTATTATTCTATAGATTTATTGAGTATGCCTGCAAGAAATTGAAGTTAGGGTTTTACATATATATATCAGATTAGATTATTAGATGTATGGTGATGTAGATGTACTTTAATAATAAATTTACTCAGAACTTTAAATTTTGATGAACAGGATCTCTAGCCCCCTTTATGTCAGTAAGCTTCTGGAGAGCTCTAATCCTAAAATCTATTACAAGATATCAACAACAACAAACAAACAGATACCACAAGGCATATAAATATTTTAGCCTGGTCATGAATAGTTTAATGCAATTCCTTTGCAACTTTACTCTGCATACCACAACAGAATACTTAAATCTCTGACTGATTACTGCAGAGCGAGTGTGTTATTGTCCGTGACTTCATTTAATGCGCACATATTTAATTTGAAAAAATCTCCCTTGATCTCCATTGGTTTTTTCTTGCCACAGACAGCTGTGGAGGCCAGGTTACTGGGTAAACCTAATAGTGGAGGTTGACAGGTTCTTGATTGGTCAGGCTGCCAAAGGTTACCAGCAGAAGGCAGGCAGACAGCGTTGAGAGAGATAATAAATCAGCCAAGATGGTCTGGCCGATGGGCAAAATGGTCTGATTCCGCTCTGCTGCCTTACGGCTTTTCTTTTGTAAATAATTATCAAGAAACAAGTTTAATATCTTCTTTTTTTGCTCCTCGTCAGGAGCTAGATTTCAAACTATATTGTCTAAAATGACAGTTTGCTGCATCAATCCAAGTGAATTAACCCTGCTGAAATATAAAATGATTAGCCTGCCTGGTGTTAAGTCGCCTGTTAGAATCGATTCTTTTCTTCTGAAGAGATACAGTATGGTGCAACAGTATTAGATATATATTCTGTACATATATATGTGTGTATGTGTGTGTGTATATAAATATATATATATATATATACACAGCTAGGGTATTTAAGGCTTTTGCACAGTACTGCATTTGTCAGGGTTCCACTCTTTGACTCCTGCCAGTCAGCCAGTCGTCTATCAATGCTAGTACCTTTCCTGTAATATCATGGGCTCTATCTTGTTAAGCAGCCTCATGTGCAGCGTCTTGGTCAAAGGCCGTCTGAAAATCCCAAGTACGCAACATCCACCAATTCTCCTTTTTTTATACTGCTTGTTATTTCTTCAAAGAATTGCAACAGATTTGTCAGGCAAGATTTCTCCTTTAGAAAACCATGCCGACTACAGCCTATTTTAACATGTGCCTCCAAGTACCATATAACCATATAACAATTACAGCACGCAAACAGGCCATCTCGGCCCATCTAGTCCGTGCCGAACTCTTACTCTCACCTAGTCCCACCGACCTGCACTCAGCCCATAACCCTCCATTCCTCTCCTGTCCATCTATCTATCCAATGTAACTTTAAACGACAACATCGAACCTGCCTCAACCACTTCTGCTGGAAGCTCATTCCACACAGCTACCACTACCTCAAGTACCCTGAGACCACATCCTGAAAAAAAAAATCCAATATCTTTCTAGTTACTGAAGTCAGGCTAACCGGCCGATAATTTCCTTTCTCCTGCATTCCTCCCTTCTTAACAATAGAGTGACATTTGCAATTTTCCAGTCCTCAGGATGTCCATCAGCACAGGTGCATCACAGGGCTGTCTGCTCTACTCACTTTACACTTCGGACTATGCGGCTAAGCACAGCTCCAAGACCACAGGAGAGGAGGGTGGACCATTGGAGAGAAGGAAGGAGAGTGGGAACCAGAGGGAGATGATGGGCAGATGAGAAGAGAAGGGGTAAGAGGGAAACCAGAATGGGGAACAGAAAAAGAGAGATGGCATGATTATTTACAACACAGAATTACTTCAGTTAGTGAAAAGAATAGAGTGCCTTTGGGGCTAACACCCACACACCTTTAAAGACAGCAAATCATGTTGACATGGCTGTTTATAGGAACAGAATCTTTAACTCGACAAAGATAAACAAAAAGAAAGTTTAACGCACACAAAGTGATGGAGAAACTCAGCAGGTCAGGCAGCATCGATGGAGGGGAATAAACAGTCATAGACTAAGACTCTTCTCTAGGACTGGAAAAGAAAGGAGAAGCCAGAATAATAAGGGGGTGAGGAACATATATAGAATATATAGAATAGTACAGCACAGTACAGGACCTTCGGCCCACAATGTTGTGCCGACCCTCAAACTCTGCCTCCCATATAAGCCCCCACCTTAGATTCCTCCATCTACCTGTCTAGTAGTCTCTTAAACTTCACTAGTGTATCTGCCTCCACCACTGACTCAGGCAGTGCATTCCACGCACCAACCACTCTCTGAGTAAAAAACCTTCCTCTAATATCCCCCTTGAACTTCCCACCCCTTACCTTAAAGCCACGTCCTCTTGTATTGAGCAGTGGTGCCCTGGGGAACAGGCACTGGCTATCCACTCTATCTATTCATCTTATTATCTTGTACACCTCTATCATGTCCCCTCTCATCCTCCTTCTCTCCAAAGAGTAAAGCCCTAGCTCACTTAATCTCTGATCATAATGCATACTTCCTAAACCAGGCAGCCTCCTGGTAAATCTCCTCTGTACCCTTTCCAATGCTTCCACATCCTTCCTATAGTGAGGTGACCAGAACTGGACACAGTACTCCAAGTGTGGCCTAACCAGAGTTTTATAGAGCTGCATCATTACATCACGACTCTTAAACTCTATCCCTCGACTTATGAAAGCTAACACCCCATAAGCTTTCTTAACTACCCTATCCACCTGTGAGGCAACTTACAGGGATCTGTGGACATGTACCCCCAGATCCCTCTGCTCCTCCACACTACCAAGTATCCTGCCACTTACTTTGTACTCTGCCTTGGAGTTTGTCCTTCCAAAGTGTACCACCTCACACTTCTCCGGGTTGAACTCCATCTGCCACTTCTCAGCCCACTTCTGCATCCTATCAATGTCTCTCTGCAATCTTTGACAATCCTCTACACTATCTACAACACCACCAACCTTTGTGTCGTCTGCAAACTTGCCAACCCACTCTTCTACCCCCACATCCAGGTTGTTAATAAAAATCATGAAAAGTAGAGGTCCCAGAACAGATCCTTGTGGGACACCACTAGTCACAATCCTCCAATCTGAATGTACTCCCTCCACCACCACCCTCTGCCTTCTGCAGGCAAGCCAATTCTGTATCCACCTGGCCAAACTTCCCTGGATCCCATGCCTTCTAACTTTCTGAATAAGCCTTCCGTGTGGAACCTTGTCAAATACCTTACTAAAGTCCATATAGATCACATCCACTGCACTACCCTCATCCATATGCCTGGTCACCTCCTCAAAGAACTCTATCAGGCTTGTTACACACGATCTGCCCTTCACAAAGCCATGCTGACTGTCCCTGATCAGACCATGATTCTCTAAATGCCTATAGATCCTATCTCTAAGAATCTTTTCCAACAGCTTTCCCACCACAGACGTAAGGCTCACTGGTCTATAATTACCTGGACTATCCCTACTACCTTTTTTGAACAAGGGAACAACATTCGCCTCCCTCCAATCCTCCGGTACCATTCCCATGGACAACGAGGACATAAAGATCCTAGCCAGAGGCTCAGCAATCTCTTCTCTCGCCTCGTGGAGTAGCCTGGGGAATATTCCGTCAGGCCCCAGGGACTTATCTGTCCTAATGTATTTTAACAACTCCAACACCTCCTCTCCCTTAATATCAACATGCTCCAGAACTTCAACCTCACTCATATTGTCCTCACCATCATCAAGTTCCCTCTCATTGGTGAATACCGAAGAGAAGTATTCACTGAGGACCTCGCTCACTTCCACAGCCTCCAGGCACATCTTCCCACATTTATCTCTAATCGGTCCTACCTTCACTCCTGTCATCCTTTTTTCTTCACATAATTGAAGAATGCCTTGGGGTTTTCCTTTACCCTACTCGCCAAGGCCTTCTCATGTCCTCTTCTTGCTCTTCTCAGCCCCTTCTTAAGCTCCTTTCTTGCTTCCCTATATTCCTCAATAGACCCATCTGATCCTTGCTTCCTAAACCTCACGTATGCTGCCTTCTTCCTCCTGACTAGATTTTCCACCTCACTTGTCACCCATGGTTCCTTCACCCTACCACTCTTTATCTTCCTCACCGGGACAAATTTATCCCTTACATCCTGCAAGAGATCTCTAAACATTCTCCACATGTCCATAGTACATTTCCCTGCAAAAACATCATCCCAATTCACACCCGCAAGTTCTAGCCTTATAGCCTCATAATTTGCCTTTCCCCAATTAAAAATTTTCCTGTCCTCTTTGATTCTATCCGTTTCCATGATAATTATAAAGGCCAGGGAGCGGTGGTCACTGGCCCCCAAATGCTCACCCACTAAGAGATCTGTGACCTGACCCGGTTCATTACCTAGTACTAGATCTAGTATGGCATTCCCCCTGGTCGGCCTGTCCACATACTGTGACAGGAATCTGTCCTGGATACACTTAACAAACTCTGCCACATCTAAACCCTAAATCTAAACAGAAATAGTCCAAGCTAGAAGGTGATAGTTGAGACCAGGTGAGTGTGAAAGGTGGGTGGGTGGGTGGGGGACAGAACTATAAAAGTGGGAGGTGATAGTTGGTAGAGGTAACGGGCTGAAGAAGGAATCTGATAGGAGAGGACAGAGGACCATGGGAAGACAGGGAAGGAAGAGGGGCACCAGAGATGAGACGGGCAGGTGAGGGAAAGAGAAGGGGTGAGAGGGTAACCAGAATGGGGAATGGAAAAAGAGAAGTATCTCAGCTTGAGACAGTTAAATATCGTGCTTGCATCATTCATCAGCAGTTGCTAATTGTTTAAGTTAGCAGCAGTAATAAGTAATACCGATGCTCTGTTTGAAATGTGAAGGGAGGTGTGCATGAGATCGGGAAATATCCTGACTGCCTTTTTTATTGTATCAACTATTAATCACCCAAAGACAATCAAATCAACACTAATTATCCGCAGTACTTTTGGAACAGATGATTGCTCAGCCATTAATTATCAACACATGCCGATCTCTGTCCTGATGAGAAACGAACCCTTGCTCTGCGTCTATGACAAAATTAGCCGATCTTCCTTTTGTTCAGCAACATAATTGTCTTCTTATGTGGTTTGGTGTCAAATATTGTTTGGTAATACTCATGAAGAATTACAGGTTATTTCACAATTTTGCAGGTGTTTACAGCATAAATTCAAGTTATTAATGCTGACGTATATTGATTACATTCTCTACACAAAATATTCACCAAATGGGCTTCTCCCTCAGATTCACATTGGCACTGAACACGGCACAGTGAAGGCCCTTCGGCCTACAATGTTGTGTCGAACCCTGAACCTGCTCCAAGATCAATCTAATGCAGGGGTTCCAAACCTGGGGCCCATGGACCCCATGCTTAATGGTATTGGTCCATGGCATAAAAAAAGTTTGGAAACACCTGATGTAATGCTTCCTTTCCACATAGCCCTACATTTTTCTTTCATCTAAGTGCCTATTTACCATTTTTCACTCATGTAAAATATTTACCTCTGATATCCCAGCCTACACTTTAACGTTATGCCCCTATATTGGCCATTTCCACCCTGGGAAAAAGTCTCTGGCTGTCGATTTGATTTAAGTCTTGTACAACTCTACCTAGCCAACTCTCATCCATCTTCACTCCAATTACTGATGGTGCCAAATGGGGTGGTTTGAGTATCTCAGAAAGTGCTGATCCCCTGGTATTCTCACACACAATGGTCTCTAGAGTTTACTGAGAGTGGTGTAAAAAACAAAAAAAAAAAATCCAGTGAATGGGTGAAAATGCCTTGTTAAGGAGAGAGGTCAGAGGAGAATGGCCAGACTGGTTCGAACTGAGAGGAAGGAACAGTAACTCAAACAACCACACGTCACAACAGTGGTGGGCAGAAGAGACTCCCTGAACGCACAACATGTCCAACCTTGAAGTGGATAGGCCACAGCAGCAGAAGACCATGAACATACACTCAGAGGCCACTTTATTAGGTACAGATGGTAGAGGAGGTCCATAAAACAGTGGCCACTGAGTGTACTTGTTCCATTCATACAGACCAGATGAACCCACTGAAGTCAGCAGCAACGGACTGTCAAAACAAAGCTGTAAGTCACGGCATATCCCGGTTACCAACAGACAACAGGTCTGTTCTTGCCTACCTTCCTACTTGTAGCTAGCGAGGCATCTTTACAGAAAATACAAGCACCAAGATGTCAGTGACTGAATTGAACATGGCGGTGATAGGACTGCATCAACAACGTGTGCCCAGGTCCTTCAGCTTTCCACTGTCAGATGCTCGGAACCTCACAACCAGGAATTTTACAGTGGCCTCTGCATACTTCAAGGTACCAATTGCTTTTAGCAACTCAATCCTACAGCACTTCAATAAAAACGTGCATTTCTTGAAGTCTGCAAGAAGTATGCACCAGGAAAACCTGTTTAGAATTCATACTGGTGAAATCTGTGGTTAAGAAGGCGTACAGTGTATTGGCCGTCATCAATCGTGGAATTGAACTTAGGAGCTGAGAGGTAATGTTGCAGCTATATAGGACCCTGGTCAGACCCCACTTGGAGTAGTGTGCTCAGTTCTGGTCGCCTCACTACAGGAAGGACATGGAAGCCATAGGAAGGGTGCAGAGGAGATTTACAAGGATGTTGCCTGGATTGGGGAGCATGCCTTATGAGAATAGGTTGAGTGAACTCGGCCTTTTCTCCTTGGAGCGATGGAGGATGAGCGGTGACCTGATAGAGGTGTATAAGATGATGAGAGGCATTGATCGTGTGGATAGTCAAAAGTTTTTTCCCAGGGCTGAAATGGTTGCCACAAGAGGACACAGGTTTAAGGTGCTGGGGAGTAGGTACAGAGGAGCTGTCAGGGGTAAATTTTTTACTCAGAGAGTGGTGAGTGCGTGGAATGGGCTGCCGGCAACAGTGGTGGAGGCAGATACGATGGGGTCTTTTAACAGACTTTTAGATAGGCACATGGAGCTTAGAAAAATAGAGGGCTATACGTAAGCCTGTTAATTTCTAAGGTAGGAACATGTTCAGCACAACTCTGTGGGCCGAAGGGCCTGTATTGTGCTGTAGGTTTTCTATGTTAACATGAATGAAAAATGAAGGAGTTTTTCTGGGGGAAAATCATCTGCTTGAAAAATTGTGTTCAGACACTATTCACTCTCCCGCATGCACAGTTCCACAGGAACTTAGTAAATCTTCATGGCCACCGATTTCAATTCGAGTTCCCATTCCCCTTCTCACAAGATGGTCTATGGGGTCCTCTACTACCACGACGAGGCCAAATTCAAGTTAGTGGAGTAACAGCTCATATTTAGTTTGCGTCGGCATCCAACCTGAAGGCATGAATATCAATTTGTCCAGCTTCTGGTAATTTCTGCCACCTCCCCTTTCTCTCTTTTTTCCATTCCCCATTGTGGCATCTCTCTCACCCCTTCCCATCCCCTCTCCTGCGATTCACCTCCTTCTGGTGCCCCTCCTCCCTCCTTCCCTTCGCCCCATGGCCCACTCTCCTCTCCTATCAGACTCTTTCTCCTCCAGCCCTTTACTTCTTCTGCCTATCACCTCCCAAATTCTGAGTTCATTCCCCCCTCTCCAACCTTTAATCCCCTTGCTCTCCCAAAATGGCCATGCATGCTTGTTTCAGAAATCAAAACGCATTTTGCCCCGGACAGATTTCTTTTAAATTGCCCTGACGTGAAAAATGATCCAACTCATCTGCCTTACTTGAGGTGCCAGAAACCTCAGGCACTGTTGCACGTGCAGTATCATATCGGGCACGCATCTGAAGAGAATGGCCTGCTCTCCAGGGCCCAAGTTTCAGAACCAACGCTTATCTACTTCTTTGAACTCAGCTATTATGTCACTGTGGTGCTTCTCCTTCTGGCTCCAGTTTATTTGACTGTTCCAGTTGGATGCACCCACTTTAAGAGTTGCAAGCATTGTATCATTCACTGTGATCTGTGCAATTGCCAAGATTGCACGCGCTTAATGTGCGCGATGGCAGGATAGGTCACAAATTACACTGCTTACGTACTTGAACCTTTGCATGCATGTATTAAGAAAATTCTTACTCCAGCGCTTTTGGAGAGCTCCTCTGGGAAAGCTCCCACTTTGAAACCTATATTTAATTAACTTATTTTAGCTTGAGCAGAAATAGAAGGATTAACATTCGGATTAGGCAATTCCCCCATCGTTCTCAGACTTACAATCACTGCTAGCAATGCGCTCAGTGGCCGTTTTATTTGGTACAGCTGTACACCTGCCTGTTAATGTCAAATATCTAATCAGCCATCATGCGGCAACAACTCGATGCATAAAAGCATGCAGAAATGGTCAAGAGGTTCAGTTGTTGTTCAGACCAAACATCAGTATGGGGAAGAAATGTGATCTGAATGACTTTGACCATGGAATGATAGTTGGTGCCAGACGGGATGGTTTGAGTATCTTAGAAACTGCTGGTCTCCTGGGATTCTCATGCACAACTGTCTCTAGAGTTTACAGAGAACAGTGTGAAAACAGAAAATATCCAGTGTGCGGCAGTGCTGTGGGCAAAAACGCCTTGTTAATGAGACAGGAAGGCGAAAGTAACTCAAATAACCATGCGTTACAACAGTGGTGTGCAGAAAAGAATCTCTGAATTCACAACACGTCAAACCTTGAAGTGGATGGGCTACAGCAGCAGAAGACCACAAACAGACACGCAGTGGCCACTTCACTGGGTGTAGGAGGTACCTAACAAAGTGGCCACTGAGTGCAGATATCAACCATTCCCCATGTAGTTTATGCAGAATCTTCATTCCTTATAATATACCTCATAATAACTCAAGTACAATCTTTACTAGGTACAGAAGATCAGTCATAAAGTGGCCATGGAGCCTGCTTGTTCAATCAGCACAGTCAAATGAACCCACTGAAGTTTGCAGCAACAGACTGCCTCAACAAAGCTGAAAGACGTGGCACATCCCGGTCATCAACAGACAAGCTAACTGCACTTCCCTGCATTCCTGCTTGTGACTTGCACTCAGCGGCCACTTTATTTGGTACAAGAAGTACTTCATAAAGTGGCCACTGAGTGGAATAACACCTGACAGAATAAGGAAATAGAAGAAAATGTAGGCCATTCGCCCTCTACCCCGACACCTGCTCCACCATTCAGTAAGATAATGACTGTTTTCGAACATAGAACACAGAAATCTACAGCACATTACAGGCTCCTCGACCCACAATGCTCTGCCGACCATGTATCTTACTCTAGAAACTGCCTAGAATTTCCCCACTGCATAGCCCTCTATTTTTCCAAGCTCTATGTGCCTACCTAAGAGTCTCTTAAAGACCCTATTGTATCCACCTCCACCGTTGTTGGCAGTTCATTCCATACACCCGCCACTCTGTGTGTGAAAAACTTACCCCTGACAACCCCCTTGTGCCTACTTCCCAGCACCTTAAAACTGTGCCCTCTTGTGTTAGCCACTTCAGCCCTGGGAAGAAGCCTCTGGCTATCCGCACGATCAATGCCTCTCATCATCTTGTACATCTCTATCAGGTCACCTCTCATCCTCCGTCACTCCAAGGAGAAAAGGCAAATTCACTCAACCTATTCTCATAGGGCACACTGTCCAATCCAGGCAACATCCTTGTAAATCTCCTCTGTACTTTCTCTATAGTATTCACGTTCTTCCTGTAATGAGGTGACCAGAACTGAACACAGTACTCCAAGTGGATTCTGACCAAGGTCTTATGTAGCTGTAACATTACCTCACACCTCTTAAACTCAGTTCCACGGTTGATGAAGGCCAACACACCATACGCCTTCTTAACAACATTGTCAACCTGCGTAGCAGCTTTGCATGTCCTATGGACACAGACCCCAAGATCTCTCTGATCCTTCACACTGCCAAGGGTCTTACTATTAATATTATATTCTGTCTTCAAATTTGACCTAACAAAATGAACCACTTCACATTTATCTGGGTTGAACTCCATCTGCCACTTGTCAGCCCAGTTCTGTATCCTATTGGTGTCCCGCAGTAACCTCTGACAACCCTCCAGACTATCCACAACATCTCCAGCAACACTCACAACATGCTGGGCTTATTATGGCTTATTTCCACTACTTTTCTGATATAGGAGCAGAATTAGGCTATTTGGTCCATCCAGTCTGCTCCGCCATTTCATCATGGCTGATCCATTTTCTCTCTCAGCCTCAGTCCCCTGCCTTTTCTCCGTATTCCTTCACGCCTTGACTAATCAAGAATCTATCAATCTCTGCCTTAAATACACCCAAACACTTGGCCTCCAGAGCCACCTGTGGCAAAGAATTCCACAGATTCACCACTCTCTGGCTAAAGAAATTCTTCCTCATCTCCGTTCTAAATGGATGTACCTCTGTTCTGAGGCTCTGCCCTTTGGTCTTAGACTCTCCCACCATAGGAAACGTCCTCTACACATCCACTCTATTGAAGCCTTTGGTCTTAGACTCTCCCACCATCGGAAACGTCCTCTACACATCCACTCTATTGAGGCCTTTCAGCATTCAATGGGTTTTAATGAAGTCCCGCCTTATTCTTCTGAATTCTAGTGAAGGGTCTCAGCCCAAAATATCGGGTATTTATTCCTTTTCAAAGATGCTGCCTGACCTGCTGAGTTTGTCCAGCATTTCGCGTGTGTTACCCTGTATTTCCAGCGTCTGCAGACTCAATGGACTGAATGGCATATTTCTACTTCTATGTCTTATGGTCTTACTCCAACCCCTATTTTCTTGTAAACCTACTGATCACTACACGTTCAAGTGTTAAGTTATCTGTACATTTGGAAATTGTGCCCAGATGTTCATGTCCAGGTCCATAATGTATATTTAGAGAAACAACTGTCCTAGCACTGACCCTTGGGGAATTTCACTCTGAGTTTCCCTTCAGGCTGAAAAATAACCTCTGACTGCCACTCTCCGTATCCTGTTACACTGCTAATTTTCCAGCCATTCTTTTCACTTCTCGACCATCAATCACGATGACTAGTTGATTGCAAAGCATTTTATCAGTTCCATGCCATGATAATCATTTACTTGACCAACATTTAATTCTGAGAGGAGGATTAAAACAAGGAGGTAAAATTCATTGAACAGAGTGTCGGTTTGTCTCAGGGTAGCAACGATCCAAGTTTTATCTCGAAAGCTAATAAAAACTAAACATGGCCTGACAACATACTCAGGACCATTGTATTTATTTATTTGTGTGTTTAGAGATACAGCACGGAACGGAACATTCTAGCACACTGAGCCACGCCACCCAGCAACCCCCAGCCGAATCACAGGATAATTCACAATGACTAATTAACCGACCAATGGCTACGCCTATGGACTGTGGGGGAAACCGGAGGATCCAGAGGAAACCCACAGGCACACGGGAAAGGACTACAAGCTTCCTTACAGAAACATTCGTTCATCATATTGTCTGATGTAGGCGATCATGGTCTTTACCATGATTGTTCTTGGCAAGATTTTTCAACAGAAGTGGTTATTTATTGCCTTCTGGGCAGTGTCTTTACAAGACAGGTGACCCCAGACATTATCAATACTCTTCAGAGTTTGTCTGCCTGACATCAGTGGCCAGTCGTCCAGCTCCATCATGGACACAAGACTCCTCAGCATCCAGAACACCTTCAAAAGATGATGTCTCAAAAAGACGGCATCAATCATTGAGGACCCCCATAACCAGGAAATGCCCTTTTCTCATCTCTAGCATCAAAGAGGAGGTACAGGAACCTGAAGACACACGTTCAATGCTTCAGGAACAGTTTCTTCCCCTCCACGATCAGATTTCTAAATGGACAACAAATCCATTAACACTATCTTAGTACTTTTTCCTCTCTTTTTACATTACTTAATTATATATATATATTTATTTTATTTTTTATATACATATACCTTTGTAATTTATAGTTTTTTATTATGTGTTGCAATGTACAAAATAACAAATTTCACAGCATCTACCACTGACATTAAATCTGATTCTCGTTCTGAAAATCTCTTCGATAATTCACTCTTTTCAGAACCAATTCTCCTCTAAAAGTCATCCTTGAAGTGTCAGCTTCTGGGACAGACAGGCCGAATTCCATTGTCATAGTAACCAAAATGAGTTTAGATGCTGACTTCGGTAGAAAGAATTTTTAAAAGTCTCAACAGCAAATGGACCTTTTTTGTCCCCCAAATAACATTTCAGAACCAAGATTGCTGCAGAAAATGTAATAGAAGCAGATAGGGACTGTCTGGCACCCCTTTTTGTAGTGAAATGCCTTTCCATTCCATTTAGCGGTCATTACAATCAGGGATTACAAGTTATAGGATGTTATCTCTGCAGGCAATGCAACACAACAAACACACCATAGAATCAAAGCACAACACATTTTGAATGGGTCAGGAAAGCACATGCTTCCATATTAACTCTGTCCCATTAGTATGACCTACACGAGGAACAATTAAACTTTCAGAATAGCTTATAAGAACTTTCAATTGGGGTCAATTTAATAAATTTAAAGCAAATCGATGGCTAGTGTTCTTCACTCACTCGGGGAGTGCTAGCAACAGGGCTGCCATCAGAGACGCTAATCAAGTAAGTGATGCAATTGTAAGCCGTGATTTCCTGTCACAAACATTTCCTGTGGTCAGAAACTTCCTGCTGCAGGAATTTCCTCCACAACTTCCGACTGATATATATGTATCCCCAGTTCAGGACCACAGCCTACAGATAAAGAAAAAATGTGTACGTGCATAAGAAAGGACAACCCAAGAACAAGAATATCAATTGGAAAAGATCACAAGTCATTTCAATGTAATTGGCCAGTACTTAAGAGACATGTAAATTGTTTATTGACTGCAGAAAGAGAGAGTGTGGAATCAAAATCAGGTTTAATGTCACCGGAACACACACAAAATGCTGGTGGAATGCAGCAGGCCTGACAGCATCCATAGGAATGCTTCGTCAGGAAAGGGTCTCGGCCCGAAACGTCGACTGTACTTCTTCCTATGAATGCTGTCTGGCCTGCTGCATTCCACCAGCATTTTGTGGGTGTTGCTTGAATTTCCAGCATCTGCAGATTTCCTCGTGTTTGCGTTAATATCATTGGCATGTTGTTTTGCAGCAGCAGTACATTGTAATACATAACAATAAAAGACTTTAAAGTACAACAAGAAAGATATCTATACAGGATATACTGTGTATACACACATCCCAATTAAACAGCTACCCCAATTAGCCACGATTTGATGGAAAAGTTAAGAAGGTATATAACAAAGCTACTTTTTAAATGAGTAACAGATTATGTATTTAAAAGACATACAGAACAAATTAAAACACTACCAATATAGCTACAGTACTACAAAACTATATATTAGTTCCTAACAGTTCTCGACAGAGGTACACTGCCATGTTCTTTTGATTAACTGTAAATTAACCAAATCAGCACAGACACCAACTACAGATAATGGACTGTCTTCACACAATGCTTTCAGCAATTGCATCCTCTAAATTTTCATTTTCATTGTAAAATTCAAGATGATTGCCAATACCTTCACGTTCTTCATAGTTTCTCACTTGCTGAAGTAGTCAACTCGTTTCATTTTCACTCCCAATCGTTCCTCACATGTCCAAGCCTGAATGCTTGAAACCGCAGTGAGCAATAAGTTTGGAATTGCCTTACTGCTTGTTTCTTGCCAACTATCGGTGTCAAAAATCACTGCTTTTTGAACACAAACACGCACAACTGACGGTATTTGAAAGCTGTTCGCACTAAGCACAGTGTAGTGTTTAACAGCTACACAAGTGCACGTGTCTGCTGGAGTCAGAAGCTGTGCGGCAACAGTCTCCAGCCCCAATTAAGGGGCATAATGTCCCAAACAAACAAAGGGAATCCCAGCTATTTTCCCAATTAGTTTTTGTTCTTTGAATGTTGTCCCAAATAAGTACTGCCCTGATTAACCATTGGCCCAATTAACTGGAATCCACTATACACAAAAATTAAATTAAATAGGTAGTGCGAAAATAGAGCAAAAGAAGAAAATAGCGAGGTATACAACAGGAATTCTGCAGATGCTGGAAATTCAAGCAACACACATCAAAGTTGCTGGTGAATGCAGCAGGCCAGGCAGCATCTGTAGGAAGAGGTACGGTCGATGTTTCAGGCCGAGACCCTTCGTCAGGACTAACTGAAGGAAGAGCTAGTAAGAGATTTGAAAATGGGAGGGGGAGAGGAAGATCCAAAATGATAGAAGAAGACAGGAGGGGGAGGGATGGAGCCAAGAGCTGGACAGGTGATAGGCAAAAGGGATACGAGAGGATCATGGGACAGGAGGTCCGGGAATAAAGACAAGTGTGGGGGGGGGGGAACCCAGAGGATGGGCAAGGGGTATAGTCAGAGGGACAGAGGGAGAAAAAGGAGAGTGAGAGAAAGAATGTGTGTATAAAAATAAGTAACAGATGGGGTACGAGAGGGAGGTGGGACATTAGCGGAAGTTAGAGAAGTCGATGTTCATGCCATCAGGTTGGAGGCTACCCAGACGGAATATAAGGTGTTGTTCCTCCAAATAGTGAGGTATAAATAGTCAAATATTCTTGCAATAATATCACTAACAGTCATCATCAAGGCTTGATGTCTAATATAAATATTAGAAACAGAAAGTGAATTGGGCATAGAGGTTAGCACGATGCTATTACAGCTTGGGGCATTCCAGAGTTTGGAGCTCCATTCCGACACAATTTATAAGGAGCTTCTACCTCCTCTGGGTGCTGTGGTTTCCTCCCACATTCCAAAGACATGAGGGATTGAAGCTTGTCCTGTGACTAGGCTAGGGTTAAACAGATAGGTGGCTGGGCAGTGTGGCTTGTTAGGTCAGAAGGGCTGCTCTGCGCTGTATCTCCAAATAAAGTTGGTGTCATTAGTGGTATTAGTTTTTCAAAGAATCGGACAGGGAAAATGACAAATTCTGGTTTAAGATGGCCCTGGTGACTAATGAAACAAGGAAAACAACTAAATTAAATTAAATAGGAGCTAAATAGTTATGGCGCCCCACGGCGACTCCTTCGCTTACATCTTCAAAAACAGTCCTATTTCCATCTTTAATATCTCTATTTTTCCCTTTCAGGGTTCTTTTGAAGACTCTGACCTGGAGTTAGATGCTGACGACGGTTCTTTGCAGGAATGGGACCCGCTCTCACAGTTCCACAATCAGTCGCTATTCGGCATGCCAAAGTCCCGGCCGAAGATTTCGGCACAGTTCACAAGCCTAGGATCTTGAGTAACTGGAGACAGGTGAATCAAGGGTCGGGGTCACCACAGGTGTGTGTCGTTGGGGGAGTCAGAACATTTACCGTGTGCCTACGGACCCGGGATCCTTGCGATCTCCAGGCACGGAGCTCAGAAAAAGCAACGTAATGGACTTCCAACATCGTAATCCAGCGATTTGTTCGTTATGTCTCCCCGCTTGCTGGAAGATGGAATGGAGTCACCTCTTTTTCCCTTATTAGGAGAGAGAGAGCCTACAGCATGTTGAATTACCGGGTGAACAATGTAGTCTTTGGGATAACTGCAAGTCTGTGTCTTTGCTATTGCTTTGCTCACACTTGAGTGCTGGTAGCGGGTGCCCTTTATTTTTGCCGGTAGGGGGAGGGGGTTTGTTGCTTGCTGCCGCTTACGCATGGGGGGGAGCTGGGGGGGGGGGACTTTGGGGTTCTAACATTTAACTGTCATTCATCCTTTGGGGAACTCCTCTGTTTCCATAGATGGTTGCGAAGAAAAAGCATTTCAGGATGTATATTGTATACATTTCTCTGACATTAAATGTACCTTTAACCTAAATTCTTTGTTTATCACACCTCTTCTGGCAAGCGATCAACGCAAATAACTTCCCTTTGGACTTAAAGGCAATTCAATGTACGAGGAAGAGCTGAGGTTTGATCAATTTAAGTGCTGTGCCAAAGACCTTATAGAGGCAGCATCGTCTGGGCACAATCAACTGAACTCAGTGTTTGGACAGAGACTTAGCACAGGGCCGAATCAGAAAGATCAGGTCCAGGCTGAATCGAGTTAACGGGGTCCAGGCGCCGGAGAGGATTGGGGCAACTGAACTCGATGTCTGAACAGAGATTTAAGCACCGGGCCGAATCAGAAAGGTTAGGTACGGGCTGAATCGAGATGGCACGGTCCTGACCCCAGAGCATATCGAAGCAATTGTACTCGATGTTTGGTTGCTGATTTAGGAGTCAGACAAGGTGGTAAAAGTCAAGGTGTTGAGGCCTCAGGCAAGAGACAAGCTGGTGTTTAGATTGCTGTTCCACAACTTGGCTCTGAACAATGGGACTCTCTTCGTGGACTTCAGTTCACAATGCTATGTGCTTGCAGTTACTATTTGCTTGATATGTTCTTCTTCTCTGTACATTGGGAGTTCGACGGTCTTTTTCATATGGGTTCTTTTGGGTTTCATTGTTCTGTGGCTCCTGTCAGGAAATGAATCTCAAGGTTGTATATAGTACACATACTTTGATAATGAATATACTTTGAACTTTGAAATAACATTTTAAAAGTAATAACAGAAACATGCTAACTTAAAAAAATATATAATTATGTCTGTAACGTGTGTCCTTACCATTGTATCATTTAAATCCTGGTATCATTAAGGGTAAATCTGCAGGAGAAGCCTCTTCCTTTAGCGCGTTGCCTAAAGGTCTACACAGTACTCCAGAGGGGTTCTGACCAAGGCACTAAAAAAGGTTCTATTAATTGGAGCGTTACAGCTGCACACAATTTTGTAGACTGCATTTATTTTATTGAAATTTGTTATGCTACACTATCTTGCGATCTTGCTATCTTGCTTGCTATTCCCTCCACAATCTTTTTGACCCCCTACTATCAGGCAGGACTTACTTGCCTTAGGACAAGGATTCCTTGGAAAATACTCCATAGAACAATAATCAAGAGCACACAGCAGCATCTCCACTTCCCGGTGAGAGTGAGGCAAGTGAGCCTCTCCCCCACCTCCCATTCTATCCAATTTTCACAAGAGCACTATCGAGCATGCCTTGACCAGCGGCACCATCTGATATGGGAGTTGCAAGGCATCCGGTCACAATCCCTACCAAGGATGCCAAGGGCTGCTGAGAAGATCAATGGGGTCCCTCTTTCCTCATTTGAGATATTTATCAGAAGTACTGCATATACAGGACCCTGAGCATTGTCAGTGATCCCTTCCATCCATCCAACAATCTCTCTGACCCCTACCATTGGGCAGGAGGTACCGTAGCATTAGGACAAGAACTGTAAGGATGGGAAACAGCTTCTTCCTCCCAGTTGTGAGACTACTAAGCTCCCTGCCACCACCCAGGTCTCCAGAGGTATGGATCACCTGGGAGAGTTATACTGTTTACATTTTAACGTGTGTCATAAATGCAACTTCTGCTAAATATCAATCTTCTGGAATATATTTTGTTATTTGTTAAGGTATTTCTGGTAATATTACTTTATGTGTTGTGTGTGAGTTATATGTACTGTATTGAACTGAATTGACTTTATTACTTATATCCTTCAGGTACATGAGGAGTAAAAATCTTCACATTACGTCGTCGTCTAAATGCGCAATGTGCAATTTATAGTAATTAATAATAAATAGTGTGTACAACAGGACAGTAACAAGATAGCTAAATATGAACAGTCAATATAGCATAGAAATACAGTTGTGTCAGCATGAATTAATCAGTCTGATGGCCTGGTGGAAGAAGCTGTCCGGGAGCCTGTTGGTCCTGGCTTTTATGCTGCGGTACCATTTCCCGGATGGTAGCAGCTGGAACAGTCTGTGGTTGGGGTGACTCAGATCCCCAAAGATCATTCGGGCCCTTTTTACACATCTGTCACTGTAAATGTCCTGAATAGTGGGAAGTTCACTTCTACAGATGCGCTGGGCTGTCCGCACCACTCTCTGCAGAGTCCTGCGATTGAGGGAAGTACAGTTCCCATACCAGGCAGTGATGCAGCCAGTCAGTACGCTCTCAATTGTGCCCCAATAGAAAGTTCTTAGGATTTGGGGGCCCATACCAAACTTCTTCAACCATCTGAGGTGGAAGAGGCGCTGTTGTGCCTTTTTCATCACACAGCCGGTATGTACAGACCACGTGAGATCCTCAGTGATGTTTATGCCGAAGAACTTAAAGCTGTTCACCCTCTCAACCCCAGATCCACTGATGTCAACAGGGGTGAGCCTGCCTCCGTTCCTCCTGTAGTCCACAACCAGCTCCTTTGTTTTTGTGACATTGAGGGAGAGGTTGTTTTCTTGACACCACTGTTGGTGACTTCTTCTCTGTAGGCCACATCGTTATTATTTGAGATTTGGCCAATCAGTGTAGTGTCGTCAACAAATTTAATTAGCAGATTGGAGCTGTGGGTGGCAACACAGTCATGGGTGTACAGAGAGTAAAGGAGGGGGAGAGTAACAGAGAGTATTGTGCACCTCGGGCTGGAGGAAAGTCGTTTCATTTTGAGGTATATATTTATATGATTGAATGACAATAAACTTGAACTTGAACTATTTATTTTTATATATTCTTATTGCAACTCAGAATCAGAATCAGGTCTAATAAAACCACCAGGAATTTGTTAACTTTGTGGCAGCAGTACAAAGCAATGCATGACAACGTAGACAAAAATACTGTGAATTACAGTAAGTATCTACATCAAATAGTTAAATTAAATAAGTGGTGCAAAAACAGTAGTGAGGTGGCATTCATGGGTTCAATGTCCATTCAGAAATCTGACGGCAGAGGGGAGGAAGCTATTCCTGAATCATTGTGCGTGTGTGCCTTTGGGCTTCTGTACCTCCTCCCTGACAGTAACCGTGAGAAGAGAGCATTTCCTGGGTGATGGGGTCCTTAATGATGGATGCCGCCTTATTCAGGCACTGCTCCTTGAAGATGTCTTAGATACTATGGAGGCCAGTACCCAAGATGGAGCTGACTAATTCTACAGTCCCTCTGCTTACCTCAAACTTATAGTATTTTTACTGTAACTTATCGAGTAATTTTTATGTATTGCGGCAAAACAGCAGATTTCATGCCATATGTCAATGATAAACCAAATTCTGATTCTGATTAAAGTGACAACAGTAATGGTTGTAACAATTGATCTGAGCCTGCAACAAAAATACAAACCGTATCACAAACTCATCTCGTTCTAAAACCAAAACATGTCAGTTTTTGAACTTTTTTAATATTGACTAATATACACAGCAATTCAGAATTCAGAAACAGAGGCCAGACAGGAGGAAATATATGTCATTAATGCTTTGTATGTACGTGGTACCACTGACTATTAAATTCGGTAGTGCCGTAATGAAGTACTGTGTAGGATCAAAACACATCAGAATTTCATTTCCATTTTCACTCTCTTATCTTTCTCTACAGGAAAAGAAACACAGAGGGCACTATGAGTACTTCTGATCAAATCTCTGCAAAGAAAGTCTACTCCCAAATATGAGGAGTGATTGATAAGTTCGTGGCCTAAGGTAGAAGGAGTTAATTTCAGAAAACCTACCACATTTATTTTTCCTACATTCATACACTTAGTCCAGCGGTCATGGAGCATACGGATCCTTTCTTTGTAGAAGTCGGTACCTTGGACCTCCAGAAAGTGGTCTACTGCAAGCGTGATTGATAAGTTTGTGGCCTAAGGTTGAAGGAGATGAGTTATTAACTTCAAACTTTCTGCATCTTTACTCAAAGAGTTGAACTGCATGTGCATGTAATGAGAGCTGTATAACTCATCTCCTTCTACCTTAGGCCACAAACTTATCAATCACCCCTGCTGTGGACCACCTGGAGATCCAAGACGCTCGTTACATGCACGTGCAGTTCAACTCTATGAGTGATAATGCAAGAAAGTTTGGAGTCAATAACTCATCCCTTCTACTTTAGGCTACAAACTTATCAATCACCCCTGCTGTGGACCACTTCGACAAACAAGGGATCCGTATGCTCCATGACTGCTGGACTAAGTGTGTAAATGTAGGAGGGGATTATGTTGAAAAAGAAATGTGCTAGGTTTTCTAAAATTGACTCCTTCTACCTTGGGCCACTAACTTATCAATCACCCCTCGTACACAACATATGTTTAGAAGTGAAGTATGCACATTTACTCACACACTTGCCAAAAAATCAGTCACACTTTCAAAGTTCGAAGTTTATTTATTATCAAAGTACGTACACGATATACAACCTTGAGATTTCTCTCCTTACAGGCAGCCACAAAGAAACCCAATAGATCTTAATTAAAAAAAGACAATCAAGAACCCAATGTGTAGAAAAAAAACAAATCGTGCAAATCATAAAAGTAAACAAATAACATTCAGAACTGAAGCTCATGAACAGTAAAGTAAATTTATGATCAAAGTACATATAATAAGCATCCGTTAGTCTCATGAGACCATGGATTTGTGCCTTGGAAGGCTTCCAGGGCACAGGCCTGGGCAAGGTTGTATGGAAGACCAGCAGTTGCCCATGCTGCAAGTCTCCCCTTTCCACGACACCAATGTTGTCCAAGGGAAGGGCATTAGGACCCATACAGCTTGGCACCGGTGTCGTCGCAGAGCAATGTGTGGTTAAGTGCCTTGCTCACAGACACAACACGCTGCCTCAGCTGAGGCTCGAACTAGCGACCTTCAGATCACTAGACAGAACCCTTAACCACTTGGCCGCGCGCCAGTACATATATGGCAGCATATATAACCCTGAGATTCGTTTTCTTGCAGGCGTACTCAATAAATCCAATAATCATAATAGAATCGATGAAAGACCACATCACCAGGGTGGACAACTGTGTGAACAAGACAACAAACCGTGCACACAGGGTTACATTCTCGAAGTTAAGATTGATTCAATACTGGTTACTCACAGGTCAAAAGATAAAGTTCTATAGCTTCCTGCAATTAAATGGAATTATTCAGCAAATGAAATATACCCTGCAGCCTTAGGGTGCGATTGGAAAAGAAACTTCAGTTCTGAATGCTGTTTTCATGCTTTTAATGTCAGCATAGTGTGTTTTTCTCTCTCTCTGCACACTGGGTGTTTTGACAGTCTTCTTTTGATTTAATGGGTTCTATTGGGGTTCCTTGTTTCATGGCTGTCTGTAAAGAGACGAATCTCAAGGTTGTATAAAGTGTATATATTTTAATAATAAAATGTACTTTGTACTTCAAAACCCACACATTCACGGGGGAAATGTACAAATCCTTCACAGACAGCAGCGGGAATTGAACCTGAACATTACAGCTAACTCTGTACGGTGTTATGCTAAACGCTACGATACCGTGAAACCCCGCACTGAAACCCAAGCTCACAATCTTAAAACGCTAAGTGAAAGATGTTTCTTACAATGCATCCTGGCCACATTCCTCTCCTCGATATAACTCTTCTCATGTAGTCCTTGGGATGGTCCAGCTTTTGTTGTGGTGGCGGATTTGGAGGCAACAGTGAGAATTGAACCCAGATTGGTGAACACTCCTGCTGTAAAGTGAGGCCCTGACCGCCACTCTACCCCAGCTCAGTATTCTCTAGATCGCCATCATCCAGCTCGGATAATTTCACCACAGTAGTGTCGTGGTTACTGCGACACTATTACAGCTCAGAGAGATCCGAAGTTCGAAGGGTCAGACGGGCCTACTCTGCGCTGTATCACCAAATAAAAATAAGTAAAGTAATTCCACCTCAACCTGGTTAATGAACACATCAGTATGAGCCCATCCACATGATACAACAGCTTAACAAATCGATTGAGCTGGTAAACTGCAACAATCACCTAAATGAAATGGTGTATCATCACTTGCTAATTGTCTCATCACCGTGTCACAGCGCGTTCACTGATGTAATGCAGCATTTGTGTAAAGTGGGGGTGTGAGCTCGTATTAATGCAATCAGCTTCGCATCACAGATCACCATATCCACTTCACGCAGTATCATGCCTTCGTGATTGGATTTGCACAATTTAATTCAAGGTTCATGATTCAAGGTTCAAGATTGTTTAATGTCATTTCCAGTACATAAGTGTAAAGGAGGATGAAATAATTTTTGCTCTGGATCCGATGCAGCACAAAAACATAAGATAAAGAACACACTAATAAGAAATTACAATATATATAAACCATCACACAAAAAGTGCTGGAGGAACTCAGCTGGTCAGGTAGCATCAATGGAAATGAACAAACAGTCATCGTTTTAGGCTGAGTCCCTTCATCAGGAGTGGAGAAGAGGCCAGAATAAAAATGTGGAGGGGAGGGGAAGGGGTAATAGGCTGAAGGTGTTAGGTGGGTAGGAAAGGCAAAGAACTGGATGGGTAGGAAAGGTAATGGGCTGCAGAGAAAGGAATTGATAGGGGAGGAAAGTTGACCCTAGGAGAGAGGGAAGGAGAAGGGGACACAGGGGAGCTGAAAGGCTGGCGAGAAGAGATAGGAGGCCAGAGCGGGGAATAGAAAAAGAGGGGAAGGTATTTTTTTTACTGGAAGGACAAATCGATATCCATGCCATCAGGGTGAAGGTTCCTTAGACAGAATATAAGTTGTTGCTCCGCCACACTGAGAGGCATAGGAGGAGGCCATGGACTGAAATGTCAGAACAGGAATGGGAATGGGAATGAGAAATACTTATGAATACATAACATAGCTTATATACATAGATTAATTATATGTACATAAAGTGAGACAACACCACAAGTAGAATTACACAGTTACATTAGCACAATAACTTTGCGTGGTAAGAGTGTCTCTACATCCATGTTGAACAACATCACAATCCGATGAGCTCCAATTCCACACCTCTCCAAACCATTCATGCAACATATTGGATTTGTTGATATTGATCTGAAGTTCTTTGGAAGTCAAGACCGGGACTTGGTAGTGACAGCCATTTTATTCAGAATTACAAGAGCAAAGAAAAACAAAGGAAAAGAAGTTGTGGTTGTCTCATACCCAGAAATTCCAGTGATATGAATTAACCTATAATATCATTCATTCATTATGTACTGTATTGTATGACGTGGGCAATCGTGGTCCTTTTGAGGAGGATTGTGCTTGGCAAATTTTACTACATAAGTGGTCTGCCATTGCCGTCTTCTGAAAATGTCTTTACAAGACAGATGACCCCAGCCATTATCAATACTCTTCAGAGATTGTTTGCCTGGCATCAGTGGTCAGATAACCAGGACTTGTGATCTGCACCGGCTGCTCGTACGACCACCCACCAACTGCTCCCATGGCTTCACGTGGCCCTGATCAGGGGGCCAAACAGGTGCTACACCCTGCCCAAGGGTGACCTGCAGGCAAGCGGAGGGAAGGAGCAGCTTACACCTCCTTTGGTAGAGACGTATCTCCACCCTACCACCCAAAAAGTGGCATGACACATGCAGCAGAAAAACTGAAAAGCTTCTAGAAAAATACAAAAACAGCTATATGACAACTACTAGGAAATTCACTGAACAATTACCTGTATATGGGTGATTGTATAAAAATACAAACAAGCACAGGAAAGTTAAACTACACGAAAAATTCCAATCCAACAAAAGTAATGAAGATTAAAGATTAGCTTTATTTGTCACACGTCCATCGGAACATGCTGTAAAATCTGTCACTTGCATCAATCAAATCAGCAAGGATTGTGCTGAGTGAAGCCCGTAAGTGTCACCAAGCCCTGCAGCACTAACACAGCATGCCCACAGCTCACTAACCCTGATCCGTACATTTATTCATTGAGATACAGCAGGGAGTTGGTCTGTCGATGATTACTTTTATTCATTTAAAGATAAAGCATGGAACAGGCACTTCTGGCCCTCTGAGCCGCGCTGCCCAGCAATGCCCGGATTCGATCCAAGCCTCGTCACAAGACAAAGTACAATGACGAAAATTAAATTACCAAACAGTGCGTCTTTGGAGAGTGGCAGGAAACCAGAGCACTCTGAGAAAACCCATGTGCTCACGGGGAGAGCGTATAAACTCCTTGCAGACAGCAGCGGGAATTGAACCCCGGTCACTTGCACTGAAAAGTGTTGGGCTAACCACTAGGCTATCATGCTACCCTACGGCCAACGTGGTGGAAAAAGCCACTAAATTTTTAAACTGTTAGTTAATCTCAGGGCACTGCTGCTCATTTAATCAGCTACACGTTCACTCCAGAAACATTATCCCCTCCATTATCTATCAACCCTGTAAACTTGGTGTACTTCTGTATCCACAGCACAAAATGGGAGAAGAGTAAGCAGCAACCTATCAGGGGTTCAGATGACTTTGATGAGCTTTTCAAGCGTGTTCATTGGGAATAGAGTGACATGTGAACAGCTGGATGCTTTGCAGCTTTCTCTCGGACTCTGGCAAAGTGCTGAGTTGTACATAATGGCCTAATCCCCACACTTAGGCAACCCAAAGCAATCCGGTTATTGTTAGGTGGACAGCTGTCGTCAAAAAGGGACCCGGCTGGCTCTTTTGGGAGAAACCAGCAGACCTCAGTTCTGAAGAAATCTTAATTTCTCATTAAGTTAACAGGAGAAAATCTAAGCACTTAAGATTTTGGTATAGAATTTCACTCTCTTTATGGAACCCCTTGGCCAATTATCCTGACATTATTAAATGAACGTTAAGTTTCATGTTTCACGTACCAAGATGGTGTCATTCAGTGATCTATTCTTACACTTTGATAAATAAATTAGCCCTCCAGTTTGAACAATACAGAGCTTGTTTAAAAGTATGAAATTAAGGATGTGAAATGTTAAAACAAAATGTTCATTATGGGGACAGGGGGAGGGTGGTTCTTCAGAATGAATTGATTAAAATGTTGGACCTTCAAGGTAAGCTACCAGAAACCAATTCCATATGCCCGGTTACACCTTCACAATCACCAAACATTTATTTTCAAGGCTGGATTAGTTTTATTTGTCACGTGCACATCGAACGTAATGTAATGCCATGCTTGTACCAAAAACTAACACATTCCAAAGATTATGTTGGGACAGCCTGTAAGTTGCTTCCAGCATCAAAATAGCATGTCTACAACCTACTAACCCCAATCTGTACATCCTTGGAATGTAGGAGGAAACTGGAGCATCTAGAAGAAAAACAAAGGGGTAGAATTGTTGACATATGCCGCTGTAGAAGCCAGGTCGTTGGGTGTATTAAAGGCAGAGATTGATAGGTAACAGAGAAAAGGCCAGGAATTGCAGTTGAGGAGGAACAAAAAAAAAAAGGATCAGCCATGATTGAATGGCGGAACAGACTTGATGGGCCAGATAGTCTAATTCTGCTCCTATGTCCTATGTTCTTATGGGTCTTGGCCCAAAACACTCACTGTATATTCCTCTTCATCAGTGCTGCCTGACCTTCTGAGTTTGTTCAGCATTTTCTGTGAATTCCTCAAGATTTCCAACACCTGCAGAATCTCTTGTGTTTAGGAACAAATTATTTTTAGGTTTGGGCCTTTTTTGAATTTGTGTTGGCTTTCACCAGGTTATTGAAGGGGACGAGATGTGCTAACTACCATCCCCTGGTGCCACAAATACCCTACACAAATTACTTCTAGGTTTTTCTGTGGACAGTTATTGATTTTAGAATCACTTATTTCCCCTTTCAACTCCCCTTGAAGCTCCTTTGAAACACTGAGGCAGACAGTAAAGACATGCACTTATGTTGCTATCTGTTAAAGCTACAAGATTTCTTGATGCTTCTGAATGTTCTTTTCATTTAGAAATGTCATAGAGAACTAGAGCACAGACACATCCCCTTCAGCCCATCTTGTCTGTGCTGGTCTGGTCTTCAGTCTACTCCCATTGACCTGCACCCAACCCATAGCCTTTCAAGCTCCTCTCAAAAAAGCACACTATATCGGCTATATTCAATGGATATCTAAAGTGTAAAAAATTATGAAGGGTATATGTCTAATCCAAAGGAGGTGTTAGGAGCTCCTTCTCTCTGCTAGCCTGCAGGTCACCCTTGGGCAAGGTGTAGCACCTGCTTAGCTCCCTGATCAGAGTAATTTGAAGTCATGAGAGCAGGTGGTGGATGGTCGTCTGAGCAGCTGGTGCAGAGCTCAAGTCCTGGTTATGCGACCACGGACACCAGGCAGACAATCTCTGAAGAGTATTGATAATGGCTGGGGTCAACCTTCTTGTAAAGACACTGCCCAGAAGAAGGCAATGGCAAACCACTTCTGTAGAAAAATTTGCCAAACACAATCATGGTCATGGATAGACAAAAAGAATGGGAAAGGCAGTGCAAAGGGGCCTTCCCCACGGACAACAATTCCTCACGGATGGAAGACCATGACCGCCTACGTCATACAACACAACACATAGTGGTGATGATGATAGGCACGGTGAATATATGCAGGCTTTTCCCTCTCAAGTTGGAAGAGACGAGAACTAGAGGTCATACGCTTCGGGTGAAAGGTGAAATATTTAAGGGGAACCTGAGAGAGGACAGAGGTGTGACATCACTTGCAGGCTGCTCCCAGCACACCCTCAGGTAGTGTTGGTTGTTAACACAAATGACACATTTCACTGCATGTTTTGATGTACGTGTGATAAATGAATCTGAATCTGAATCTTAAACTGGAGCACTTGGAGGAAATCCACAGTGTGACAGGGAGAACATACACACTTCTTACAGAGAGTAGAAGAATTAAACCCAGGTTGCTGGGACTGTAACTGCATTGCGCTGTCTGTACGTTACCATGCCATTCTTACTGTCAGAGCTCAGTCACAGAGGGCGGTTTGGAGATCACAGGCAGAGTTCAGCGAGTATGCTGGCATGGCACCTGGGAATCCCATTTTTATCAATGCTAACAAAGGTAACGGGAAAAACTGACGGAAGAAAAAGTTGCGGTCGACAGAGCATGACATCATGAGCTACATCAAGGGATGGTCAGGCAAAAGTTTTGAAGAGCTTATTAAAACTTCTCAGATCAAAAACAGATGGAAGACCATGATTGCTCAACCATAGAACATGGCAAACCCTAAAGTCAAACTGAAGAACAAGATAGAGTGGGTGTGGAGAGGATGTTTCCAATACTGGAGGAGTCTAGGACCAGAGGACGCAGATAAGGTGGATGTGGAGAGGATGTTTCCCATAGTGGGAGAGTCTAGGACCAGCAGACACAAAGTGGATGTGGAGAGGATGTTTCCCATAGGTAGAGGAGTCAAGGACCAGAGTGCACAAAGTAGATGTGGAGGGGATGTTTCCCATAGTGGGAGAGTCTAGGACCAGAGAACACAGATAGAGTGGATGTGGAGAGGATGTTTCCCATAGTGGAGGAGTCTAGGACTAGAGGGCAGAGCCTCAGAATGAAAAATCATCCTTTAGAACAGAGATGAGAAGGACATTTTTTAGTCAGAGGATGGCAGGTCTGTGGAATTCATTGCCACAGACAGCAACGGAGACCAAGTCTTTGGATATATTTAAAGTGGAGATTGATAGGTTCTTGATTAATCAGGGTGTCAAAGGTTAAAGGGAGAAGGTAGGAGAATAGAGTTGAAAGGGATAATAAATCAGCCATGGTGGAATGGTGGAGCATGCTCGATGGGACAGATAACCTAACTCTGCTCCTATGTCTTATGGCCTTATAGAAACATAGAAAATAGGTGCAGAAGTAGGCCATTCAGCCCTTCGAGCCTGCACCACCATTCAGTATGATCATGGCTGATCTTCCAACTCAGAACCCTGTACCTGCCTTCTCTCCATACCCCCGGATCCCTTTAGCCACAAGGGCCATATCTAACTCCCTCTTAAATATAGCCAATGAACTGGCCTCAACTGTTTCCTGTGGCAGAGAATTCCACAGATTCACCACTCTCTGTGTGAAGAAGTTTTTCCTCATCTCGATCCTAAAAGGCTTCCCTCTTTATCCTCAAACTGTGACCCCTCGTTCTGGACTTCCCCAACATCGGGAACAATCTTCCTGCATCTAGCCTGTCCAATCCCTTTAGAATTTTATACGTTTCAATAAGATCTCCCCTCAAACTTCTAAATTCCAGTGAGTATAAGCCTAGTCGATCCAGTCTTTCATCATATGGAAGTCCTGCCATCCCAGGAATCAATCTGGTGAACCTTCTTTGTACTCCCTCTATGGCAAGGATGTCTTTCCTCACATTAGGGGACCAAAACTGCACACAATACTCCAGGTGTGGTCTTACCAAGGCCTTGTACAACTGCAGTAGTACCTCCCTGCTCCTATACTCGAATCCTCTTGCTATGAATGCCGGCATACCATTCACCTTTTTCACCACCTGCTGTACCTGCATGCCCACTTTCAATGACTGGTGTACAATGACACCCAGATCTCGTTGCACCTCCCCTTTTCCTAATCGGCCACCATTCAGATAATAATCTGTTTTCCTGTTCTTGCCACCAAAGTGGATAACCTCATATTTACCCACATTAAATTGCATCTGCCATGAATTTGCCCACTCACCCAATCTATCCAAGTCACCCTGCATCCTCTTAGCATCCTCTTCACAGCTAACACTGCTGCCCAGCTTCGTGTCATCCGCAAACTTGGAGATGCTGCATTTAATTCCCTCGGCTAAGTCATTAATATATATTGTAAACAACTGGGATCCCAGCACTGAGCCTTGCGGTACCCCACTAGTCACCGCCTGCCATTCTGAAAAGGTCCCGTTTATTCCCATTTATTCCCGTTTATTATGGTCGGAAATGCTGGCATTCCTGCACGAAAACCAACAGACTCTGAGCCAGTAAGGTAAACACAAATAACTCAAAAATGTTTCTTCCAGAACGCAAAACTGTTTATTCTAAATGTAAACGCCTGAAAGCAAGAAGATCCTCCATATGGTTCACAACATATAAATTGGCTGCTGCTGATCTGTTTTGATTTGTGCACAATTATCAGCATATTCACAGCAACAAATAAAATCAAACATATTCATATACACACACACTCACACATATATCACTTCAAATGGCATTTAGCCAGAGCACAGATGTCTTTCCTCGACTGCTCTCAACATCTGCACAAAGTTACAAAGAGATTTTGTTAAAACAAAGCACGTTTATTTGTTGTAAAGCAAACACATGTCAAATTTCAGGATAATGAGGATGCATATATTATGCTAATAATGCAATTGCTATGTTAATAGCATTATGTTAATGACATCTCCCATGTGAGGTTTTATCTCATGATCTTCTGGTGAACAGGCAATCCCATAAAACCGTACAACTCTGTATTTGTCTTGTAAGACCATAAGATATAGGAGCAGAATTAGGCCATTTGGCCCATCGAGTCTGCCCTGTCATTTCATCATGGCTGATCCATATTCCGTCTCAGCCCCAATCTGCAGCCTTCTCCTTGTATCCCTTCATGCCCTGACCACTTAAGAATCGATCAACCTCTGCCTTAAATATACCTGAAGATTTGGCCTTCACAGCTGCCTGTGGCAAGGAGTACCACAGATCCACAATTTGGATAACAACAGGGCAACACTTTAACAACAAGGCCGGGTTGCCATTCAGTATTCCTGGAGAAATGCCCATTTGCTCCATTAAGTATCTGAAGATTGTCACCTTGTTCAGAATCAGAATCAGAACCGGGTTTAACATCAGCTGCATATGCTGTGAAATTTGTTGTCTTTACAGAGGCAGTAAAATGCAATACACAATAACAGAGAAAAAAAAATCGTGAATTATAGCAATTATGTATATATATTTATAATAGTTAAATTAAATAAGTAGTACAAAAGAGAGTACTGAGAAAGTGTTCATGGGTTCAATGTCCATTCAGAAATCAGGTGGCAGAGGGGAAGAGGCTGCTCCTGAATAGTTAAGTGTGTGTCTTTAGGCTCCTGCACCTCCTCCCTGATGGTAACAATGAGAACGAGACATGTCCTGGGTGATGGAGGTACTTAATGATGAAAACCGCCTTCTTGTGGCACTTGCCCCCTTGATATCCTGGATACTACAGAGGCTTGTGCCCATGATGGAACTGACTAAGTTTACAGCTCTCTGCAGTGTGTGTTTCTCCTGCCCACGTTTATCCACTTAGCTCCAGGACACTTTAGTCTGGGATCTTCTCTGACTAAATCACCGTGTCATGGAGGAAGAGTTTGTGGGTTCATGAGATCCTGAGCGTGATCCTTTCTGGAGCTTAGCTCCTGGTAGGGTCACCTATCAGGTGAGAGGGTCCAGACAAGAAGTGATCCAACCAAGTGCAGAGAGTTGCCCCTCTGTCTGGAGCCCTTTGACTAGTGGTGTTCCACAAGGATCGGTGCTGGGTCCTTTGTTATTTGTCATTTGTTTCAGCTATCTGGATGATAATGTAGTTACCTGGATCAACAAATTTGCAGATGACTCCAGGGTTGAGGAAGTCTATCTTGGCTTGCAGAGGGATCCGCATCAGCTGTAGATAAAATGAGCTAAAAACGCCAGGTGGAATTTAATGCAGACAAGTGTGAGGTGTTGCACTTTGGTAGGACCAACCAGGGCAGGTCTTACACAGTGAACGATGGGGCACTGAGAAGTGCGGTAGAACAAAGGGATCTGGGAATACAGGTCCACAACTCCTGGAAAGTAGCATCACAGCAGCGAGAAGAGAGCACGGCACAGACGATGGGAGGTGCCTGACCTTGGACGTTGCTTTCTTGTGGCGGTCTCCTTGTAAATGTGCTCAGTGGTGGGGAGGGAGCTGCCTGTGGTGGACTGCGCTGTGTCTGTAGATTTTTTTTCATTCTGGGCATTGGTTTTTCCCGTACCAGGCCAGGAAGCGATACACTCCACCACACATCAGTGTACGATGCTTGTACAGAGGTGGACGGCATGCAGCTACAGAAGGTAACCGCAATTAGCCGGATTAACACTTTGAGCAGCCTTATAGATTGCAGCCTCCTTACATCAGAACCAACAACAGTATTAGGTTATTCAGCGAGATACAGGCATTGTTCAGCTCGAGTATTTATGCAGATCAGACTGTCCTAGGATAAGCATCACACGAAATCAATTACAGTTTTTTTCCCCCTCACTGATAGGCAAGCACAGATTGCAAACCTGCAGAGTGTGCAGTACGTGACAGAGCTGCCAAGACCGGGAGAGCATGAGGAACGTGGGGTTATAAGCAAGGTGAAAAAAAATCTGTTCGGTTACTGCATAACATAGGACTACTGTCCTTTGCCTTGCTTATCACAGAACCACAAAAGGTTCATAGTAAATTTATTACCAAAGTGCATATATACTCAGTGGCCACTTCATTAGGTACCAGAGTGGAGCCCAGTGAGGTCTTCTGTTCCTGTAGCCCATCCACCTCAAGGTTCAATGTGTTGTGCGTTCACAGATGCTCTTCTGCACACCACTGTTGTAACATTTGGTTATTTGAGTTACTGGCGCCTTCCTGTCAGCTTGAACCAGTCTGGCCATTCTCATCTGTCCTCTCTCAGAAACGAATTTTTGCCCACAGAACTGCTGCACACTGGACTTTTTTTGTTTTTTGCACCGTTCTTTGTAAACTCTAGACAACTATGTGTAAAAATCCCAGGAGATCAGCAGTTTCTGAGGTACTCAAAACACCCTAACTGACACTAACAATCACTCCACAGTCAGAGTCAATTAGGTCACATTTCTTCCCTATTCTGATGTTTGGTCTGAACCACAACTGAACCTCTTGACCATGTCTGCATGCTTTTATGCATTGAGTTGCTGCCACATAATTGGCTGATTCGATATTTATATTAATGAGCAGGTGTACAGGTGCACTTAAGAAAGTTGCTGAGTGTATGTCACCATATACAACCCTGAGATTCATTTTCTTGCAGGCATTCACAGTAGAACAGAGAAATACAATACAGTCAATGAAAAACTACACACAAAGACTGACCAACAACCAATATGCAACAAAAAATACAAACTGTGCAAATAAAACTTAAAAAAATAAGTAAATAAATAATCCCGAGAACATGAGTCACAGCGTTCTTGAACGAGAGTTATGGAATCAGTTCAGAGTTGAGGTGAGTGCAGATAGAAGCCATTCAGTTCATATCCAGCCTGTTACACCTGTACCTCCACTTCAGTTCTTGATCCCTGTGTCCAAACACCCACTGCTACTTTAATATTAGAATTGGTTTATTATTCTCACAAAAGACCAGAAGAGATACAGTACTGTGTGAAAGTCTTCGGAAATATATATAGCTCGGGCACTGAAGACTTTTGCACAGTACTGTATTTGTCAATGAGGAGCAGAGAGCAAGTTTGTAAATTTGGTGGGAGCAAGGGATGTTGGGAAACGGTGAGGTAGAGCACCGCGGAAGGGTTGTGGGGCAGGAGCGCCAGGGACTGAGTGCAGACACACCCAGCCCCGATTGACCAGGCAAAGTCATTCGATTCCTAACTATTGTTTTCTTGTTGTTACAGAATGTCTCCCTGGTGCTTCCCGCTCCCTCCCCTCTCCCTTCTCCCTTTCCCAACCATGATTCCCCTCTCCCTGCCCCCTTCCCACTCTCAGTCCACAATACAGACCCAGGTCAGAATCAGGTTTATCATCACTCACATATGTCGTGAAATTTGTTTTTTTTTTCGTGGTAGCAGTACAGTGCAATACATAAAATTACTACAGGACAGGCGTATGGTGTGTTGGCACCATAAACCGTGGGACTGATTTCAAGAGCCATGAAGTAATGTTACAGCTATATAAGAACTTGGTCGGACCCCATTTGGAGTACTATGTTCATTTCTGGTCACCTCACTACTAGAAGGATGTGGATACTATAGAGAGTGTAGAGCAGACTTACAGGGATGTTGCCTGGATTGGAGGGTGTACCTTATGAGAATAGGTTGAGTGAACTTGGCCTTTTCTCCTTGAAGCAATGGAGCATGAGAGGTGACCTGATAGAGGTGTATAAGTCGATGAGAGGTATTGATCGTGTGGATAGTCAGAGGCTTTTTCCCAGGGCTGAAGTGGCTAACACGAGGGGCATAGTTTTAAGGTGCTTGGAAGCAGGTACAGAGGGGACGTCAGGGGTAAGTTTCTCACACAGAGGGTGGTGCGTGTATGGAATGCACTGCCAGTGATGGTGGAGGAGGTGTTTACAACAGGGTCTTTTAAGAGCCTCTTAGATAGGTACATGGAGCTTAGAAAAATAGAGGGCTATGTGGTAGGGAAATTCTAGACAGTCTCTAGAGAAGGTTACATGGTCGGCACAACATTGTGGGCCGAAGGGCCTGTAATGTGGTGTAAAATTTATATGTTCTATGTTCCGTGCAAAGGTCTTAGATTTCCCTAGCTATATATACGTGCCTAAGACGTATATATTATTCCTCTAGATATATATACGTCCCTACAGTACTGCAGGGGCAGATTAGGCCATTTGGCCCATTCATTCTGTTTCTCCATTCCATCATGGCTGATTTATTATCTCCTTCAACCCCATTCTCTTGCCTCCTTGCCATAACCTTTGGCACCCTGACTAATCAAGAACCTAAAAACCCCTGCTTAAATATACCAATTACTTAGCCTCCACAGCCATGTGGCAACGAATTCCACAGATACACCATCCTCTGGCTAAAGAAATTCCTTCTCACCTCTGTTCTAAAGAGAAGTCCCTCTCGCCAGAGGTTGTGCTCTCTTGTCATAGATTCACCCACCATAGGAAACCGCTCTATCTAGTCCTTTCAATATTTGTTAAGTTTCAATGAGATCCACCACCCCCCCCCCATTCAACATGACACAGATCCAGTGAAAAGCTAATCTTGCACTGTCCATGCAGACTATTACACAATCACAAGAGGCTCTGCAGGTACAAAACCTTGAGAAACACACACAAAATGCTGGAGAATAAACAGTCGACGTTACAGGCTGTCCTTCGTCAGGGCTTATTACACAGCGCACTGAGGTAGAACAGAGTAAAACTTTAACAGAAAGCAGAATAAAGAGCAACAGTTAAAGAGAAAGTGCAGTGCAGGCAAACAGTAAAGTACAAGATCATAAGTAGACAGATTGTGAGGTCTGTCAGATTGTGAAAGAGGTCCATTCAGTCATCTGTTAATAGCGGAATAGAAGCTGTCCCTAAACCGAGAGGTATGTGATTTCGGGCTTTTGTATTTTCTGCCAAAGGGAGGGGGAAGAAGAGAGAATATTTAGGGAAGGTGAAGCCTTTGATTATGCTGGCTGCTTTACCGAGGCAGTGAGAAGTGTAGACGGAGTCCACAGAGAGAGGGCAGGCCTCAATGAGGGGCTGGGTCACGTCCACTGCTCTCTGTGGTTTCCTGCAGTTATGGGCAGGGAAGTTGCTGTACCAAGCTGTTAGGCATCCAGACAGAAGGCTTCTTATGGCGCATTGACAAAAATTGGTAACGACTGACAGTGACAATTCCTTTAGCCTCCTAGAGGAAGTGGTGGTATTCCTGAGCTTTCTCGATGGTGACGTCAACGTGGTTGGACTGTAGGTTATCTAGGATGATATATCACAGTGGTGATATACAGCAATATAGCCCAACGCAATAATGCATCTCTCTCTGTACTTAATGACCCCTTTTGACACTGGTTCCATGAACGTCGTCATCTCTGAGAACACATCCTGATAACTGACTACTGTTGCACTCCCTGTACGTGGATTATAGATGTTTAAAATTTGCTGTGCATACAATTATCAGTGTTTTTATAATTAAAAGCAAACGGGTCAGAAAATCATTCAAAAATATGGAGCCCTCTGGCTGGGAACTGAATTGGTTTCTCTGAATAATAGAGAGACTAGTTCAGTCTGAAACCAAAGGGGAAATAGTCCTCTGATGTTGCTGGAACGATATCTCTCTCAAGAAGGTACTTTGTCAGACTCCATCCAGACTCATAGAAAATTAACAACTATGGCTGTTGAGTATTCATTTTTGAACTGACAGATTTGATCACCTTTGAAGTCCAAGTATTGTTAAAGTATCTAATGGGATAAATAACTCTCAACTGACATTCCTAGTTACATCAGCATTTGTACATTGGGTGGACGTTTTTCATAAACACACAAGATTCTGCAGACGCTGGAAATTCAGAGCAACACACACAATTCCGCAGGTCAGGGAGTATCTGTGAAAATGAATAAACAGTCAGCGTTTTGGGCCAAGACCCATCCTCAGTACTGGAAAAGGGAAAGATGCCAGAGTAAGAAGGTGGGGGGAGGAGGAGGAGGAGGATTGCTAGATGGTGATAGGTGAAGGAGAGTGGGAAACGTAAAGGACTGGAGAGGAAGGAATTCGATAGGACAGGAGAGTGGACCATAGGAGAAAGAGAAGGAGGAGCTCAGAGGGAGGTGATAGACAGGTGAGGAGAGGTAAGAGGCCAGAATGGAGAATAGAAGAAGGGAGGAAGAGTAAAAACCCTAAAAGGAAAAATCAATATTCATGCCATCAGGTTAGATGTTTTTAGTTACACAGAGGAACTGGTATTGAGCCAATGACTGAAATATGATTTGAAATAAAATAGTATGTGAGTTTATGATAGCATGATCATCGATTTCTCCAACTTTTGGTAACTTTTAACCCTTCCCCTTCCCGCTGCTTCAATTTCCCCACTCTAGCCCTCCTTTGCCTCTTCTCTTATCCTCGCCGGCCTATTACCTTCTTCCGGTGCCCTCCTCCCTCCCTTTCTCCCATGGTCCACTCTCCTCTCCTTCTTCTTCGGCCCTTTACCTTTCCATGTTCTGGCTCTTCCCACTTTCTTATCAGTCCCAGTGAAGGGTCTTGGCCCAAAACATTAAATGTTTATTCATTTTCATACATGCTGCCTGACCTGCTCAGTTCTTCCAGTATTTTGTGTGTGTTGCTCTGGATTTCTGGCATCAGCAAAATCTGTGTATTTGTGAATTTATTTCTTTGCTGGTCACAGGATTTTAACTGTCTGTCAATATGCCATATATCTGTCATCGAAAATTCATAAACATGTATATTGGTGCCAAATCAATTCCAGGCCAACTGTTTTACCCTGCTTGTTTATCTACACATAACTATTATTTGGATTCCACACCTTTGCAGCAATTATTAAGGTATCTAAACCAGATCACATTAGCTTTTCTTAATCTCGGAGACATGTGACTGCCTTATCACAGAGCCTTCCTATGTCACAAATGGGAATCTGAAAACCACACTAAAAATTTCTCCACCTCCCACCTACACAGTGAGACTACTTTGCTGGATTACAGTCAAAGGCACACAAACCTGGCCACTTCAATGGAATTGAATAACAGTTTGGTTTCAGAGAAGCTGACAGACGAGTCTGTGGCAAGCATCACCTTAAAAACAGCTTCAGCTTGGGCAATACACAGAATGCTGGAGGAACCCAGCAAGACAGCGCCGATTCTATGGAGCGAGAAAAATACAGTTTATCGAGCTGAGGCCCTTCATCAGGACTGGAAAGAAAGGAGGCAGAAGTCAGAATAAAAGTTACGGGAAGATGGCAGAAGAATGGGGTTAAGAACCTTTGGATCTACACAAATACTTGGCCTCCACAGCTTGGAAGAGGCCTTTGAAAGGAAGCTCTCCAAGTACGCAGGACTGGTCAGCAAATGTCAGCAGGCTGGATGGAGAGCGAGGTGTCTCCCAGTGGAGGTTGGTTGCAGGGGATTCGTAGCCCATTCTTTAGTTAGAGCCTTCAGCATTTTGGGCATTGAGGGAGAGAGGAAGAGGAGAGCCATCCGCAGTGCCACCGATGCGGCAGAGAGGGCCTCGAGATGGCTGTGGCTCAAAAGAGGGGAGCCATGGAGTCATACGTAGCTAGCCATCTGGACACAAGCTGGGGTCTGATCAGCCCCGGCTGGGTCACCTGGAGGAGGCTGTATGATGTTGAAAGACCCGAAACACCCGATGATTCCAGGAACATCACTGAAGATGTGTCCGGAAGCATCAATAGATGTATGTACACAATGGCCTCCACAGCAAGCAATCTGAAAGATTAGTAAGGACCACTAAGGTTCTGAATAAAGGGCAAGAGAATGAAGTTGAGAAGGAAAGTAAATCAGCCATGATTAAATGGGAGAGCAATGACATTCCTTGTTCACTTGAAGCTCACACCATAAAGAGTGTCGATGGTAATAATAAATACAAGTGTGAACCAGCAGAATAGTGAGCTGCCTCAAATGACTATCGAGAATCTGCAGATGCTGGAAATCCAGGCAACCATTTATAACCATATAACAATTACAGCACAGAAACGGGCCATCTCGGCCCTTTTAGTCCGTGCCGAATACTTTTGCTGGAGGAACTCAGCAGACCAGGCAGCACCTACGGAAATGAATAAGCAGCTGACATTTTGGGCTGAGACCCTTCTTCAGGAGTGAGAAAGAGGTGCACTTATATGCCAGAATAAAAAGGTGGGAGGAGGTGAAGGAGGATCGCTAGAAGGTGATAGGTGAAGCCAGGTGGATGGGAAAGGTCAAGGGTTGAAGAGGAAGGAATCTGATAGGAGAAGAGAGTGGACCAAGGGGAAAAGGGAAGGGGGAGGGGACCTAGAGGATGGTGATAGGTAGGGAAGAGGTAAGAGGCCTGAGCGGGGAATAGAAAAATAAGGGAGGGGAAGGGTTTTTTCCCAGGGAGGAAAAATTGATATTAATGCCATCAGGTTGGAGGCTACCCAGGCAGAATATAAGGTGTTGCTCCTGCACCTCTGAGGGGGATATTTTCTTGAAACAAGAGGTGGCCATGGATCAACAACGACTGTCATGTCTACTGCCTGCTGGCACTCACATCTACTGTGATGAAGTGCTTTGAGAGGTTTGTTAAGGCTGGGATTAACTCCTGCCTGAGCAAGGATCTGCACCTGCTGCAATTTGTCTGTCATCACAAGCGGTAGACGCAATCACCCTTCAATTCTGAAGTGTTGATGCAAGTGACGCATTTCACTGCATGTTTCGATGTACGTGTGACAAATAAAGCAAATCTTCAACAGAAAACAACATTGCCCACCGTAAAGAACTCTGAATTAGACGTGAGATGTTCAAAGACTAGACACATAGCACCAATCAAACGTTCACTTCAGGAGATACGAAGACAGCTCTCACCCCAACGAACTGGAGGTACGCTGATTTGAGCACTTTAATGAAGTGAAAACTTGTTTGAAAACCTCTCAGTCAAACAACACTCAAGCGCCCGCTCGAGCACACAAGATTCAGGGGGCCTGTTTGCCAGCAATAAAGGCCGAAATTGGATACGAGGGGAGATTAATTGCTAAGATAGGGAATGATAATGCAAGTTAAATGGGAAAGTAATTAAAGTGCACCTTCCATGAAAATTATTCATTGCAGATGGATCAGGTGACAGATAAATCAAAAACCGTTTTAAAAAAAAGCCACAGGTTAGCACAGGCTGGCCTCTCCCTTGTGAGAGTATGGCAGTTCCTGCAGCTGTTGAATTGAATTATGCTGGACAGAACTCATCAAATTAATTCACTGAAACGCACTTCGAGATCAAGGATCAGGGAACAACACTCAGTGGCCATTTTATTAGATACAGGAGTGCGGTCTTCTGCTGCTGTAGCCCATCCACTCCCAGGTTCAATGTGATGTCCGTTCAGAGATGCTCTTCTGCACACCACTGTTGTAACGTGTGGTTATTTGAGTTACTGTCACCTTTGAACCAGTCTGGCCATTCTCCTCTGACCCCTCTCATTAACAATGAGTTTCAGCCTACAGAACTGCAGCTCACTGGATCCTTTAAAAATTTTGCACCATTCTCTGTAAATCCTAGGGACTGTTATGTGTGAGAATCCCAGTACATCAGCAGTTTCTGAGATACTCAAACCACCCCTTCTGACACCAACAATCATTCCATGGTCAAAGTCAATTAGATCACATTCCTTTCCCATCCTAATATTTGGTCTGAACAACAAAAGAACCTCTTCACTATGTCGGCATGCTTTTATGCACTGAGTTGCTGCCACATGATTGGAAGATTAGATATTTGCATTAACGAGCAGGTTTAGGTACAGCTAATGAAGTGGCTACTGAGTGAATATTTACATGCATCACGAACTGAGGACACATCTTCTCAATATTATTGTGTACTGTTTATTTATTGTTATTATTATTATTTGTTATATTTGTATTTGTGCAGTTTTGGCTTCTTTCGCACATTGTTTGTCTTAGCTTGTATCTAGTTTTTCACTGATTCTATTGTATTTCTTTATTCTACAGTGAATGCCTGCAAAAAAAATGAATCTCAGGGTGGTAAGTAGTCACATATATGTACTATGATAATTTACTTTGAACTTTGAATTTGCTGTGGTGTGTTGGTGCAACATGCAACGGAAGATTACTTCCAACAATTATAAATAAAAAATAATATAAAATACAAAGTTAGGGGTTAAAGTACAGAAATGGAATGAAACCTGGGTACATACATAATCAGCTGTATGTATTTATAAACAGCATTATAAAGAATGGTTTAAAGCCTTAATACTGCAGTGACAGGAATAATCAATAGAGTGGGAAGGGGTCTAATATTATAACAAACAACTTTATTTGCTGTATGCACTCAGTAGTACTTGGAATTTATTATGGTATGTTAGTCAAGGCAATAAATGCAAGAATAATATATTCAGCCATAAAAAAGAATAAAGAATTATATGAAAAGGGAGCAGAGAGAAAGGATGAGGTAATGGAAAACTACTAATGTAAATTCTTGTGTAAAAGCATCCACAATTTTGCTTTTCAGAAAGAGGTGTGCAGCAGCGGAAGTGATCCCTTATCACCCGGACCGTGCTCTCTTCTCGGTTCTACCATCAGGAAGAGGAGGTACAGGAGCTTTCAGTCGCACCGCACGAGGTTTAGGAACAATTATTACCCTTCAAGCATCAGGCTCCTGAAGCAGCATACATAACTTCGCCCAGCTCAGTGCGGAACTCATTCCACTCACTTTCGGAGACCCTGCAGCCTTTGTTCTCAGTGTTACTTTTATTATTATTTGCATAATTTGTTCTCTTTTGCACATTGCTTTTTGTCAGTCTTTGTTTGTATCCATAATACTATTGTATTCCTTTATCTTCCTGTGAACGCCTGCAAGAAAATGAATCTCAAGGAGACAGTCACCATGATAATAGATTTATTTTGAACTTTGAACTTTGAAGCGACCAGCAAGGGGATTCTAATTCTCTGAATCATTCGACACCATTTAATTTTGTTTTATTGAAACTGTATCCATCAAAATGGAAGTGTTAGATCAAAATGATTTTGTTTCTTCTGTGTGAATAAAGCTCAGAGATTGAAGAGAAGGCATACTTTTTGCTCAAACAGCTCAGCATTTGAATAAGATTATCCTTTTTTTTGAATCTTGCCTGAAGTGATTATTGTACTGACTCAATGGAACTCAGCTCCATTAAAAAATCTGGACTCCTCTTGAAAGAGACACAAAACGCTGGAGGAGCTCAGCATGGAAATGAATAAACAGTTGATGTTTCAGGCTGAGACCCTTCTCCAGGACTTGATGTAAGGTCTCAGCCTGAAACATTCGACTGTTTACTCATTTTCATAGACGCTGCCCGACCTGCTAAGCTCCTCCAGCATTTTGTGTGTTTTTCCCTGGAACTAGAGGCCTTGAGTTAATGGTGAAAGGTGAAAAATTTACTGGGGACATGAGGGGAAACTTCTTCATTCTGCAGGCGAGAACATGGAACGAGCTGCCAGCACAAGTGGTGCAGGCGAGCTCTATTTCAACACTGTTTCAGAGAAATTTGGATAGGTACATGGATGGGAGGGGAGTGGAAGGCTACGATCCTGTTGCAGCTCGATGGGAGTAGGCAGAATAATAATTTGGTGTGGACTAGATAGGTCGAAAGGCTTACTTCTGTATGAGATGATGACTCCAGGCACTTCCTGCCCGATGAGCCTGGATTGCCCGTTTCACCCATGTGACTCATTAACCTACTAACACATACAGCTTCTGGACGTGGGAAGAAACAGGAGCACCCAGAGAAAACCCACACAGTCATACAAATCGCTTACAGAGCGTAGTAGAATTCAACACAGATCAGTAGCACTGCAATTGTGTTGGACTAGCCGCTACAGGGCTGTCCACGTACTACTGCACTATAATATTCCAAGTAGCAGTTTAAAATAGATTCCAAGTACTTACAAACATGCATCCAAAAGGACCACAGCCTTGTTGTGGTCTAGAGAACGACCCAGAGAGCTATGTTGGCAGGAGTCAGGGCTTCATGCTTTGGCTCTTGGTGGGGTCACCCATGCCAAACAGGTCAAAGGGTAAAAGCCAGACTAAGAGTGGTCCACCTGTCCTCCAGGTTCAGGGGTTCAGCTCAGGGCTAACAACCCTGACTGGTCAAACAAGACTGTTATGGAAACAGCGATGAAGAGTCCTCCTGACAGACAGAGATGGAAGAATTGCATTGCTGCCGTAAACACCAGTGGTTACTGGGCAGTGAATAAGTTATAAACATTTGAGTCAGTAGCCATTAGAAGAAAGCCTTGAGATAGATCATCTCAGCTTTGCAAATAATCAAGGCTGCTATTTGAAGGCATATACCTGAACAGAGTGCAGAAGCCAGGATTTCTTTTAAAATTGTATTCCCCACCTAGAAAACCTGTGCGTCTGTACAGCCCTCTGAAACTGGACCCTCGGCTTCCTCACCAGACCAAAACAAGCTGCAAAAAGTTGTAAATTCAGTCAGCTCCATGATGGACTCTAGCCTCCCCAGCGTCCAGGACACCTACAAGCAGCGATTCCTCAAAAAGGCAACATCTATCATTAAGGACCCCCATCACCCAGGACATGCCCTCTTCTCATTGCTACCATCAGGGAGGAGGTACAGGAGCCTGAAGGCGCACAGTCAACGATTCAGGAACAGCTTCTTCACCTCTGCTGAACCAAAGAAAACTACTTATTTAATTTAACTTTATGTGTATAGGTAGATAAATAGATAGACACACACACACACACACACACACACACACACACACACACACACACACACACACAAAGTAATTTAAAGTTGTTATTATTATGCATTTCAAAGTACTGCTGCTGCAAAAACAACAAACTCCATGACATATGCCGCTGATATTAAACCTGATCTTGATTTTAAGTGCATACCATTGCAAGTGTACGAATTCATTGAAACTGACTTTGCACTTTTACCTTTATTGAAATAAAGCATACGATTCCATTGTAACTGAACTTGAAGACACACACACACACACACACACACACACACAAAATGCTGGGAGAACACAGCACGTCAGGCAACATCAATGGAAAGGAATAAAGAGCTGACATTTTGGGACAAAATCCTGAAACATTGCCACTTTGTTCCATTCCACTGATGCTGCCTGAGCTGCTATGTCCCTCCCACATTTTGCATCTGTTACTCTGGATTTGCAGTGTCACTTATATTTATTACTACATTTGACCACGTGAAAATGTAATCCAGAGATTACGACTTGGTAAAATTCAGAAACATATCAAACAGCTGACAGTATAAGGAAAGTATTTTGAACCCTATAGGTGGTGGGGAGGGGGTGGCATGAAACATGAGTATTAGGTCAAAGAGGAACAGCAATGACAATTGTTTATGGTTAGTGGAGTTGAAGTGCAGCCTCCTCAATCATTCAGAGGTACTGCAGTCAGGAAAGGTGGCGTGTTGGCAGGTGGTTTGCTGACTCAAGGGATACAAGTGAGAGAGGTTTTGCTACACGCATGACTTAGAGGTCATGTTGATCCTTTGTAAAACACTGATTAGGCCACAGCCAGACTTGCGCTCCAATTCTGACAACCCCATGTCTGAAAGGACGTGGAGGGTTTGGAGAGTAGATTTATTAGAATGATTACAGCGATGAGGTGTATCAGAAGATTGGACATGAGGGAAGGCTAGACTAGAGGGAAGGGTAGACTAGAGAAGGTGAAGTTGTTTAGGAGCGCAGATTTATTGAGATATTGAGTGAAGGAGGCCTTCTGGACCTTCAAGCCATGCCACCCAATTTAACGCTAGCCTAATCATGGGACAAATTACAATGATCAATTAATCTACCAGCCGGTATACCTTTGGTCTGTGGGTGAAAGCCGCAACACCCAGAGGAAACTCACATGGTTACAGGGAGAACGTATAAACCCCTTACAGGCAACAGTGGGAATTTATCATTTATTAAAATGATTCCAGGGATCAGGAATATCAAAAGATTAGACTAGAGGACATGAAGTTGTTCTCCTTGGAGAAAAGGTTTGTGGAGATGTGATAAAGATGTAGAAGATTATGATAAGTTTGCATATGGCAAATAGAGAGAATATGTTCTTGTAAGACCATTAGACACAGGAGCAGAATGAGGCCATTCGGCCCATCGAGTCTGCTCCACCATTCCATCATGGTTGATCCCGGATCCCACTCAAACCCATACACCTGCCTTCTCGCCATATCCTTTGATGCCCTGATCAATCAGGAAACAATCAACTTCCACCTTAAATATACCTATGGACTTGGCCACCACCGCAGTCTGTGGCACAGCATTCCACAAATTCACTACCCTCTGGTTAAAAAAATTCCTCTTTACCTCTGTTCTAAAGGGTCAACCCTCAATCTTGAGGCTGTGCCCTCTAGTTCTGGATGCCCACATCATAGGATGCCCTCTTCATATCCACCCTATCCAGTCCTTTCAGTATTCAGTAGGTTTCAATTAGATCCCCCAACATTTTTCTAAATTCCAGCGAGTACAGGCCCAAAGCTGCCAAATGCTCCTCATATGTTAACCTCTTCATTCACAGAATCATCCTCGTGAACCTCCTCTAGACTCTCTCAAATGACAACACATACTTTCTGCGACACGGGGCACAAAGCAGTTGACAATTCTCCAAATGCGGCCTGACTAGTGTCTTGTAAAGTCTCAGAATTATCTCTTTGGTTTTGTATTCTATTCCCCCTGAAATAAATGCCAACATTGCATTTGCCTTCCTTCCCACAGACTCAACCTGTAAATTAACCTTCTGGGAGTCTTGCACAGGGACTCCTAAGTATCTCTGCACCTCTGATGTTTGAACCTTTTCCCCATTTAGATAGTAGTCCACACGATTGTTCCTTTTACTAAAATGTATTATCATACATTTCCCAACACTGTATTCCATCTGCCACTTTTTTGCCCATTCTTCCAATTTGTCTAAGTCCTGCTGCAATCACATTGCTTCCTCAGCACTACCTACCCCTCCACCTATCTTCGTATCATCCACAAACTTTGTCACAAAGCCATCAATTCCATTCTCCAAATCATTGACAAACAATGTGAAAAGTAGCGGTTTCAATCCTGACCCCTGAGGAACACCACTAGTCACTGGCAGCAAACCAGAAAAGTCTCCCTTTATTCCCACTCGCTGTCTCCTGCCGTTCTGCTATCCGTGCCAGTATCTTTCCTGCAATGCCATAGCAGTTTATCTTGTTAAGCAATTTCATATGATTTTTATGTCTGGGGACACAGATTTAAACTCTAAGTACATTTATATTTATTTAGAGATACAGCACTGTACCAGGCTCTTCCAGTCCAACAATGTTTATCCCTCAATATTTCAATGCACACTTAACAAATAAACCTGAATCTTGAAGAAATAAGTGAAATTTAAATTTAAACGAGAATAAAATACAGTCCACGATCAGGTAAAAAAATAGATTGTGAAGAATCTCTCACATTTAATAAACAAATTGTGAAGAATCTCTTACATGAATAAAGTTTTCTCAGGCTTCCAGCTGGATACAGGTATCATTATAACCAACATTTCAATGACAGACTCTGCCAACTTCGATGAAGGTGGCAGAGTTTGTCATTGAAACGTTGGTTATAATCGATACCAGTAACTTGCTGGAAGACTGAGAAGACTTTATTCATTATGTACGCTGGGAAAACACTAAATGTTTTTCAATTTCTTACACGTTAAAAACCAGAGATTTAAAAAATCTCTCGCGTGTAAAAAAACAGAGATTGCGAAGAATCTCTCACATGTGAAAAACAAATTATGAGAAGTTTCCCATGTGAAAATCAGAGATTGTGAAAAGTCTCTCACGTGAAAAACAGAGATTGTGAAGAATCTTACACATGAAAAGCAGATTGTGAAGAGTCTCTCACATGTGAAAAAAGGATTGTGAAGAATCTCTCACACGTGAAAATCAGATAGTGAAGAGTCTCTCACTAGTGAAAAACAGAGATTGTGAAAAGTCTCTCATGTGAAAGTCAGAGATTGCGATGATAAACACAGATTGTGAAGAATCTCTCACATGTGAAAATCAGATTGTGAGGAATCTCCCACATGTGAAAAGCAGATTGTGAGGAATCTCTCATGTGAAAAACAGAGATGGTGATGATAAACACTGATTGTGAAGAATCTCTCACATATGAAAATAAGACCATAAGGCCATAGGACATAGGAGTAGAATTAGGCCACCTTGCCCATCAAGTCTGCTCCGTCAGTCAATCACAGCTGATTCTTTTTTTTCCCTCCTCAGCCCCAGTTCCCGGCCTTCCTCCCGTAACCTTTGATGCCATGTCCAATCAAGAACTTATCAATCTCTGCCTTAAATACACCCACAACCTGGTCTCCACAGCTGCATGTCGCAACAAATTCCACAAACTCACCACCCCTTGGCTAAAGAAATTCCTCCACATTTCTGTTTTGAAATTGTGCCCCTCTATCCTGAAGCTGTGCCCTCTTGTCCTAGACTCTCCCACCATGGGAGACATCCTTTCCACATCTACTCTGTCTAGGCCTTTCAACACACCTGGCAGCTGCAGACAAGCGACACCACGGCTTGAGGCCTAATCCTCACTACAACCGAGGCCATACAACTCCTCCACTATCGATCCCGTCAATAAACCAGTGATCCGGACTTGCAGCATTCCACATTACCAATGCCCAATGGGGTCTTGTGATCACAAAGAAAAATGACTAAGACAATCACTCGCTGTTAGATTGTACACCACCTTCACAGTTTGACTCCAATACCTCGCTGTAGCAGGCAGCAACACGGTCTGCATCAAGTCCAGCTCTTCCTGCTCCTTGGCCAATAAGCAACTCGCTGATGGGGTAGTCCTGCAGTACTTGAATTTCTGAATGTTCAGTAGTATCTTGCAATTAAAAAAGACACTAACACCTTTGGTTGGCCCTATAGAAGCCGTTGCGACCGAGTCTGCCATCATCCACATCAGAGTAAGCCAACAGACTTCAGGCTCGAAGATTTCGTGGTGAAAGTCCATCACACATTCACATAGGATAGCGTAGTGGTTAGTCCAACACTATTACAGCTCAGGGCTCTCTGGAATTTGGAGTTCAATTCTGACATTGTCTGTAAAGAGTTCATACTTTCTTTCCATTACCGCATGGGATTCCTGCGGGCGCTCCAGTTTCCTCCAGACATACCACTTAGTACGTGAATAAACTCTTCTCAGGCACTAGGTTCTTTTGTACCATTTTGTAGTGTAGTTGGTCATTGTAAGTTGTCCAGTAATTAGACAAGAGTTAAATAGTTGGGTCGGTGGGTGGTGCAGCTCGTAGGACCAGAAGGGTCTGTTCCACCTGTATCTCTAAATAAGTCAATACGGTGGTAATCGTTTGCTTTAATGCCTTATGAAGATTGCACTCAGGCACTCTTACACATGCCTGATGCCAGTTCCTCCATCTTGTGAGTCCCACTTGGGAGGCATCAGTACACAATGATAAATCTGTCTGCAATAATGCACACAAACTGGTTCGATTAGACATTGGATCAATTTCCTTTCCTTGCATGTAATTATGCCAGACTAATTCTTCTTGTCAAGTGCTACATCTGAACCTACAGAGAGTAAAAATGCCTGAGTCAACCTACTGGTAACTAGTTTGCTATTTAACTGTTCAAATTTCAAGCCATACTGAAGTTAGAGATAACCAATGCATGTTGAAAGTTCCAAGTACATTTATTATCAAAGTCTGAGGCCTCCATTGGTCATAGTTGACCATGGATATTGCGTCCTAGCAGTATTGTTATTATTTTTATTCTCTGTGCCTTGTGGTGCATCGGAAAGCAGCCTTGCTGTTTCTTCAGTATTTTGTGTGTTTTTTACGAGGCTGGGGTGCTAGCTCGACGCTCCGCTCAGCACGGATGGAAAGCGTGCGAGGAGCCAGTGGGATTCGAACCTGGGAGCACTCGCCTCGAAGGCCGATGCTGATGCCATGACACCACCAGCTGGTTATGTGTGCAGTACACAACCCTGAAAACCGTTCAGTGAAAAACATCAAACATCAAAGCCCCCTCCCCTACATGCACAAAAAACTGCCCAAAAATGGCAACAAACCAAAATGATTGAAAAACAGACAGAACGTAAAAGATAAAAGCAATATTTCAGTACATTTCCGCTCAGTCTGCATTATCTGCACTGAAATATGCCTTTTGTGTTTTATATTAATGTTAATGTATGTTACTGGCACTGAGTAATTTCCCACGTAAAATGATAGTCTTTCTGCGATTACTCGAGGCGAGTATGATGTTCTCCTAAGGGGTTATTCCACTAATGGAGAATGCCTGCGCCTGACTTTGTTTAACGCGGAGAGGCTGATCCACAGGCAGTCACCACACGGTCCTTGACAGACTAGGGTCAGAGTCCAGTGACATGGAATGAAAGCTGTCCAGGGATCCTTTATTGCTGCAGCCTTCCTCCGCCTTCACTGCCGTTGTGACGATCATCATCTTCCGCTGGCTCCACTGGTGAGGTTTTGGTTTGATCGTCATTTGTCTGGAATGTCCCCCTCGATGAGTGACACCAGCAGGAGCTAAGCTCCAGACAGCATCGCTCTCAGGATCCCTGGAGCCCGCAAGCTTCTCCGACTCAACACGGCCATGATTCTTGGAGAAGATCCCACACCATAGTGTCCTGGACCTAAATGGATAAATCTGGACAGGACTAACTTAAGACTGAACAAGCTGACGATCTGCAGATACTTTGACGAGTTGTCGTCCTTGTTCTTTTCCATACCCTCTGGCACTTCGGGAAGTGCCTATAGCATTTTTGTCTGATTTTTACAAGGCTGAGTCGCTAGCTTGACATTCAACCCAGTGCGGATGGAAAGTGTTCAAGGAGCTGCCTGGATTCGAACCCAGGACCACTCACCTTGAAGACCAGTGCAGATGCCACTACACCACCGACTGGTTACTTAATGGAGTATGTTGGCATTGCCCGGCCTTGTTGTTAAAGAGTTGCCCTGTTAGGCTTATACTCGTTGGAATTTAGAAGACTGAGGGGGGATCTTATTGAAATGTATAAAATTCTAAAGGGATTGGACAGGCTAGATGTAGGAAGATTGTTCCCGATGTTGGGGAAGTCCAGAACGAGGGGGTCACAGTTTGAGGATAAAGGGGAAGGCTTTTAGGACCGAGAATAAGAAAAACTTCTTCACACAGAGAGTGGTGAATCTGTGGAATTCTCTGCCACAGGAAACAGTTGAGGCCAGTTCATTGGCTATATTTAAGAGGGAGTTAGATATGGCCCTTGTGGCTAAAGGGATCAGGGGGTATGGAGGGAAGGCTGGTACAGGGTTCTGAGTTGGATGATCAGCCATGATCATACTGAATGGCGGTGCAGGCTCGAAGGGCCGAATGGCCTATTCCTGCACCTATTTTCTATGTTTCTATGTTACCTATAAGACAAATACAGTTGTACGTTTCTTTGGGATTGTGTGTTTACCAGAAGATCCTGAGATAAAAGCCTCCCTGTAGTTCACATACAATGTGTCTTTGGTTTCTGGTCGCTCCTTGTTTTGTTACTATTTTGGGCGATTTTGAAATGGAGCAGTCAGCAGATAACGAATACCAAGCTGAACTGAATGTGCCTGGACTCTCTCCATTTCGTGTTTTATATTCTGTCTTTTTGCTCATTTTTCTTGTTGCTGTTTGTGCGATTTGTTTTTTTTTTTGCACATGGGAGATTGATGTCTTTCTTTGAACAGGTTCTATGGTTTTCTTTGTTTTGTGGCTGTCTGTGAAGAAGACGAATCTCAGGGTTGTATACTGTATACATATTTTGATAATAAATGTACCTTGAATCTTTGAACATGAGAGACAAGAGTACATAATATAGTCATGAATGAGTGCAGTACTGAGGGAGTGCGGCATTGTCTGAAGCACTAGGTTTAACTGAGATACATCTGCCACCGCAGAAAGGTGTAAAAGTACTGATGTACTATTTTCCTTGGCCAGCAAGGGATTGCTTTTTATTGGGTTGTAAAATGTTTACTGTAAGTTCATACTGCATTTGTGGCATTTTTTCTTAAGTAACAGAACTCTGGGAGAATTAATAGCTACAGAGTCTTAAAATTAACTTTCCAGATATTCCTTTGAGGGCATGCATTTTAATCCATGGAATCACCCAAGCACGTACTCAGAAAAATGCAAGTGTACGAAAAAGGAATGCACGGCAGAATAAAAAAGGTAACCTGCTTGAACACACACACCTCTTCCCACAGAGCTAACCAACAGACACACACGTTCACAAACATACAAACTACACTGCTAGACAGGAAACACAGCCAGGTCAGTAAGACAGTGCAATTAAAAATCACTCAAGCATGTCCTCCCCAGTCTCCAAAAAATGAGACTAGAATTGGCTTTGACACTTCCTCTGAAGGATCGGTTAATGTCTAACCAGACTCTCACAACTGGCACAACACCTAATGAACCAGTGATATCCATTCATTTTGTTTTGAGATCATCACTTGTTACTTCTTTTGTTCTTGGTGATATAGTAAAAAATAAAAACTGAACATCAGAAATGATAGAAAGCACAGAACAGAACAGAACCTTATTGTCATTGCTCAAGACAATGAGATTGCAGTGGTTCTCCAGTCCGTGCAAAATAGATATTTACAGTGTATATAGCACGGCTTAATTAAAAAAATGAAAATAAGATATAATAGATCATGACGAGAATATTCCCTAACATTGAAACCAATTGGAGATGGTGGACGTGGACAGACAGAATAGTTCCTATAGCGGAGGAGTCTAGAACCAGAAGGCATAGTCTCCGAGTACAAGGACATCTATTTAGAGACACACTGTGGAACAGGTCCTTCCGGGGGGTGCAGCCCAGCAACCCCCGATTTAACCCTTGCCTAATCACAGGACAATTTACAATGACCAATTAACCTACTCACTAGTATGTCTTTGGACCATGGGCAGAAACTAGACCACCCGGAGAAAATGCATGCATTCCATGCTCAAATCCTCCTTACGGAGGATGCCAGCATTGAACTCTGAACTCCAGTGTCCTGAGCTGTAATAGCATTGTGCTAACCGCTACGCCACGTGGCGCTCCTTAGACTCCCTTTAGAAGAGAGATGAGGAGGAATTTCATCGGCCAGAGGATGGTGAATCCACACGCAACAGTTTATTGAGTTTTACAAAATGGTAGTTCTGTGGGTGAAAACACCTTGTTCATGATAGAGTTCATAGTGAAGAACGTCCAGACCAGTTCAAGCTGACAGGAAGGCCACAGTAGCTCAAGTAACCACACGTTACAACAGTAACACACACAAAATGTCAGAGGAACTCAGCATGTCAGGCAGCATCTATGGAAATTAGTAAACCGTCAACATTTTGGGCCAAGACCCTTCTTCAGGACTGGAAAGGAAGGGGGAAGAAGCCAGAACTAAAAGGTGGGGGGAGGGGAAGGAGGCTAGCTGGAAGGTGATGGATGAAGTCCGGTGGGTGGGGAAGAGGTGGAGAGTGGACCATAGGAGAAAGGGAAGGAAGTGGGGATGTTACAAGAGTGATGTGCAGAAGAGCATCCCTGATCACACACTTGTCAAACCTGGAAGTGGATGGGCTACAGCAGCAGACGACCGTGAACATCCACTCAGTGACCACGTTATTAGGGTACCTAGCAAAGCCACTGAATGTATATGAATAAAACGGGAAATGGACTGTAGGAGTTACTGGTGCCAGCATTACCCTTCCAGAATCCTAGATAAGAGTGTATATGACTTTAACAGCATTCACTACTGAGGATGATCCATACATCTTGTAGGAAGATCAAGTTGGAAGATCAAGTTAGATGTGAACTCGACATTTTTAATATTAATTAGGAGACTAACTACCATCCTCAGTGACTGTACGATAAAGGGTTACTGAATCTGCCACCTTCTAATATATTTTAAAATGTGTTTCATTTATCTGAGAATGCAAACTAGGCACTTCTGTCAAATATTTTCACTGCTGCGTTATAATTAATGGGAGATATCTTTTTAAAAAAATTGGGGACAGGAATACACTTGCTGACATGCAATGGCTAATTAAGAACTGCTTGCTTGGAAGAAGCACTAATTGTTTTCCATGGGTCTCCTTCCTCTGTCCTTGTGTCCTTGCCGAGACTAGCAGTCACAGGCCCAGGCGTAAATCTCTGTCACGTACCTTGTCACCGAACATACATCATCACTTCCCGCTCATCCCTAATCCATTCTGCTTGCTCGTAGCAATTATCTCTCTCTTAGTGCTTGACCTCTCGGCAAATGGAGTGCAGCAAGGTTGCTAATTTTTTTTCCCATGGACCTAGCAGTTAATTGATCTCCATTTGGCTGCTCGGCAACACTTTCATGGAGCAGCCTTAATGATAAATCAACTTGTGCCAGTTAAAAATCCTCTGCTTCCTTCGTTATGCGAATTCTGTCATGCTATTACTGACCAGGGTCCCGATTTTGACATCCAGCTACATTCATCAAATCAGCTCCGTGAAAATGCTGATTGTTGCTTTACTTATGACATCTCTACAACTTTTGAAACAACTTACAATAGTTCACTCCATCAGTTTTAAGCTAGCCAGGGCTTCCCAATCTGGGGTACTGACATTAAAAAAGGTTGGGAACCCCTGTGCTAGACTGTGCTCCTTCTGGTGGCCAAGTAACTCCTATACAGGGAGTAACTCCTATACGGTGAGTAACTCCTATACGGTGAGTAACTCCTATACGGTGGTGTCTGAAAAGAGGATGCTGTCCAAATTGCATGCCATCTTGGACAATGTCTCCCATCCGCTACATTATGTACTGGTTGGGCACAGGAGTACATTCAGCCAGAGACTCATTCCACCGAGATGCAACACAGAGCGTCATAGGAAGTCATTCCTGCCTGTGGCCATCAAACTTTACAACTCCTCCCTTGGAGGGTCAGATACCCTGAGCCAATAGGCTGGTCCTGGACTTATTTCCTGGCATAATTTACATATTATTATTTCATTACTTATGATTTTATATTGCTATATTTATACTCTATTCTTGGTTGGTGCAACTGTAACAAAACCCAATTTCCCTCAGGATCAATAAAGTATGACTATGACTATGACTAATGAGAACATCAACTAATAAGCAAGACTTCTCCTTTAAGGTTAATACATCAACGTTTGGGAATGAAATCTCTCTCATCTTCTTTTTGTAATGCTTGCAACAAAATGTGCAGCACAATCGCGTAGCGGTTAGCGTCATCACAGCGATCCTCAAGCATAGTTTCCACTCAAAGATCTGAATCAGAATCAGGTTTAATATCACCAGCATATCTCGTGGAAGTTGCTACTGTGGTAGTACAATGAAATACATAATTATAGAAAAAGATGCCCCGACCCTTCATCAGGACTGAAACGTTGACTGTTTATTCCACTTTATAGAGACAGCCTGACCTGCTGAGTTCCCCCAGCGTTTTGTGTGTATTGCTCAGTGTCCATTCAGAAATCAGATGGCAGAGGAAGAAGCTGTTCCTGAATCGCTGAGTGTGTGCCTTCAGGTTCCTGTACCTCTTTCCTGATGGCATCAATGAGAAGAGGGCATGTCCTGGGTGATGGGGGTCCTTAATGATGGATGCCATCTTTTTGAGGCATTGCTCCTTGAAGATGTCCTGGATATTACAGATGCCAGTGCCCATGATGGAGCCGACTACGTTTACAACTCTCTGCAGCTTACTTCGATCCTGTGCAATAGCTCCCCACCCCATATCAGATGGTGATGCAACTAGTTAGAATGATACATTGATACATCTGTAGAAATTTTTCCCTCTCTTTGGTGACCTACCAAATCTCCACAAACTCCTAATGAAATCTAGCCGCTGTTGTGCCTTCTTTGTAGCTGCATCGACTTGTTGGGCCCAGGATAGATCCTCAGACATGCTGACACCAAGGAACTTGAAATTACTCATTCGTTCCACTCCTGATCCCTCTGTGTGTTCCTCGTCTGACCTTTTCTGAAGTCCACAAACAGTTCTTTGGTCTCACTGACTCTGAGTGCAAGTACAATTTCAAAGTACTCTAATGAAATTATGTATGCAGTACACAACTGTGAGATTCTTCTTCCCACAAACAGCCACAAACAAAGAAACACAATGGAACCCAAACAAAGAAATCATCCAACAGACAAAGTGCAAAAAAAAAGAACAAATCGCACAAACAGCAAAACATGTGTGAGTAACGCACAGAATGTTAAACATCACACTGCAGGGTCATTGAAACAGTCCTGGAATGTTCAGTGTGTAGTTCAGTTCAATTTAGCGCCGTGTTGTTCGTTGACTGCAGGCCGCAGAGACAGTCCGCCCCGATCAAAGTTGCAACAAAATAGCAATTGAAAAAGGAGCGACCAGAAACCAGAAACACATCATAATACGAACTACAGAGTCCAAAGCACAGACTGCGGCAATTAAACCTTGACCAAGACCCAGGACTCCGGCACCATCCTTCTGCAGCAATGAGCAAGAGTGAGGGAGAGACTGGTCAATCATAGGCACCTTCCTCCCGCACTTTCTGTAAGGAGTTTGAACATTCTCACTATGACCATGCCGGTTTCCCCCTGGTGCTCCTGTTCCCTTCCACATTCCAAAGATGTATCAGTTAGGGTGAGTAAGTTGTGGGCATGCTATTTTGGTGCTGGAACGGTGGTGATACATGCCGGCTGCCCCCAGCATCTCACCTCATGCAACACACACAAAATACTGGTGGAACGCAGCAGGCCAGGCAGCATCCATAGGAAGAAGTACAGTCGACGTTTCAGGTCAAGACCCTTCGTCAGGACTAACGGAAAAGAGAGATAGTAAGAGATTTGAAAGTGGAAGGAAGAGGGGGAGGGGGAGACCCGAAATTATATGAGAAGACAGGAGGGGGAGGGATGAAGCTAAGAGCTGGGAAGTTGGTTGGCTAAAGGGATACTAGGCTGGAGAAGGGAGAGTATCATAGGACTGAAGGCCTTGGAAGAAAGAAAGGGGGAGGGGAGCACCAGAGGAAGATGGTGATTAGGCAAGGAGTTATTGTGAGAGGGAAAGACAGGGAAAAAAAAATTTGGGATGGGGTAAGAGGGGGAGGAGGGGCATTAACGGAAGTTAGAGAAATCAATATTCATGCCATCAGGTTGGAGGCTACCCAGGCGGAACATAAGGTAAACACGAGGAATTCTGCAAATGCTGGAAATTCAAGCAACACATATCAAAGTTGCTGGTGAACACAGCAGGCCAGGCAGCATCTCTAGGAAGAAGTACAGTCGACGTTCCTCTTCCTAGGAACATAAGCTGTTGTTCGTCCAACTTGAGTGTGGCTTCATCTCAACAGTAGAGGAGCTCATGTGCTGACTTCACTCCCCAGCTTCATGTTTCGATATACATGAAGCTAATCTTTCATTAAATGGCATTTCCTGACCCTCATTTTTACTAAAAGTAGAGAAGAGGGAATATTTTCTTCCCGGTGGCATTAGATTCAGAGATAGCTTTACTGACTAATTAGGCCTGTAATGAGGTAGCAAGGATTTATATGGTTTCTTTTCATAGACTTTTTTTCCAGAGCAAAAGGAAGGTAATAAGTTGCTTGATTACACAGACTTAATTCGATATTGTATATTGGTTAATGTGTTAATTGTGGTTAAATAGATACAAGAATTACCCATATAAATAATAATTCAATAAACCAAACCTGGCCCTCTGCCCTGCCTGATAGAATGCGAGGACTCGAGATGAGCCGGGGGTAATCCTGCAGCTCTATCAAACTCAGGTTAGACCACACTTGGAATACTGTCCTTTCCTAACCCCGCATGAGCCCCTGCATTCATGTCGGCAATCTCCAAAGAGATCCTACCATCAAACATACCTTTACCTCCCACCCTCTCTGCATCCCGCCGAGATCGCTCCCTCCATGATTTCCTTGTCCCTTCATCCCTTCCCAGTAATCTCCCTCCTGGCACTTATCCACCTGCCCATTTACCTCCTCTCTCATCTCCACTCAGGACCCGAGGCCATCCTTCCCGGTGGTGCAACACCTCACCTGGGAATTTGCTGGGTTCACCTGCTGGTGTCCAGTGCTCCCCGTGTGGCTTTCTCTACATTGGTGTGACCTGCCATAAACTGAGGGACAGCTTCCTCGATCACCTCCGCTCCAACCACCACAAGCTGGGCTTCCTCCTGGCAAAATATTTTAATTCCAGTTCCCATTCCTGTGCTGACATGTCAGTCCATGGCCACCCTCAGGGCAGAGGAACAACACCTTATCTTCCGTCAGGGTAGCTTCCAACTTGATGGCATGAACATCGATTTCTCCTTCTGGTAAAAATATGTTTCCCTCCGGCTCCCCTCTTTTTCTGTTCTGCACTGTGACCTTTTACCTCTTCTCACTTATCTATCACCTCCCCCTGTGACCCTTCTCCTCCGTCCTTTTCTCTCCACTCTCCTCGCCTATCAGATTCCTTCCTCTCCAGCCCTTTCCCTTTCCAACCCACCTGCTTCACCTATCACCTTCGAGCTATCCTCCTTCTCCTCACTCCACTTTTTTATTTTGGCGTCTTCCCCCTTCCTTTCTAGTCCTGAAGAAGGGCCCTGGTGAGAAATGTCATCTATTTATTCATTTCCATAGATGCTACCTGACCTGCTGGGCTTCCCCAGCATTTTGTGTGTGTTTCTTGGAATCCTGTGTTCTGTTCTAGTTGCCTCATTATAGGATGGATGTAGAAATGTTGGAGAGAGTGAAGAGCAGATTTACCAGGATGCTGCCTGGATTAGAGAGCATGTCTTATGAGGAGAGGTTGAGTGAGTGAGGGCTTTTCTCTTTGGAGAAAAGGAGGACGAGAGGTGACTTGATAGAGATGTACAAGGCAGAGTAGATATCCAGACTTACCCACAGTCAAAATGGCTAACATGAGAGGGCAGATTAAGGTGATTGGAGGAAAGGAAAATGGGGATGTTTGAGGCAGGATTTTTTACAGAGAGTGATGGGTGTTTGGAATGCGCAGCTAGGGGTGGTGTTAGATATGGATATAATCAGGAAGATTTAAGCGATTCTTAGATAGACATATTGATGGAAGAAAAATAGAGGGCTATGGAGGAGGGTGGGGTTAGATTGACCTCATTATGGGCATAAGGACCTGTACTGTACTGTAATGTTCTACGCTCTGTGTCTCGAACCCACACTGGCTCCGACTGGGGAGATTAGGCTAGGGAGTGTGCATATCTGAGAGTTGGTTTAAAACTGTTTATACCTGTCAAAAGTGAACCACTTCTGTAAAAAAATCAGCCAAGGACAATCGTGGTCATAGACCATGATCACCCCCGTCATGTGACATGGCTCATAATGATGATACCTGACAAGGAAATCTTGAAAATATTCTGATTGTCTCCACCGCAAACTGTAGTATATTGTGATAGGCTAAATTTAAACACAATAAATTTTGCAGATGCTGGAAATTGGCGAGGAGAAGATGGCAGGGCGATGCAGCGCGCGCGGTCTCTCCGGTGATGAATATCTGTTATCTGTCAAGTAGGGGACCATGCACAATCCTGATTTGATGAAGACAGACGTGAGGGCATGGAGGAACATCTGGTGAAACTTCTGAAATGCCTATTTCACTGCTGCTGCTACTGTGGGATCTGAAATCTCCGGAGGGGAAGACCCCAAATCCTCGGCTTTGCCTGTTGCTTGGCGGCCGTGGCCGGGGTCGAAGCGCTCGGCAGAGATGGTGCTCAGTGCTCGGTGTCGGAGGCTCGAAGTTTTCAGACGGACTCAGAGTCTGACTGCGGTCGGGTGCTTCCAGGATGCTGCATCGGCAAGTTAGCGGCGCTGGAAGCTCATGGCAGGAAGAGTTTCTCCCTTCTACTGTCTGCGTGAGATGTTGGGGCTATCAGGACTTTGAGACTTTTTTTTACCGTGCCCATGGTCTGCTCTTTATCAAATTACAGTATTGCTTTGCACTGTTGTAACTATATGCTATAATTATGTGTTTTTTGTCAGTTTTAATCTTGGTCTGTCTTGTGTTTCTGTGATATCATACTGGAGGAACATTATATCATTTTTAAATGCTTGCATTTCTAAATGACAATAAACGAGGACTGAGTGTCCTCATAATCTAATCTAAAAAAATCCAAAGCAACACACACAAAATACTGGAGGAACGAACTCAGCAAGTCAGGCAGGTTCTACGGAAATGAACAGACATCGACATTTCAGGCCGAGACCCTTCTTCTGACCGAGAGGGAAAGAGGAAAATACAAGAAGGCAAAAATTAAACATGTTCAACCCAAAGTGGTGAATAGCAAGATCATAGGACGACGTGTTTTGAACAAACAAAGTACAATCCCTATAGTAATGCAGGTTATATTTGAATTTAATGTAAGCAGCAGACCATGTCCTGTTACAGACTAAACCTGTTAGAGCAATTAAAACCAGAGGGAAAAAAACGTATAAAAATAGTTTTGGTGCCTAAGCTTTTAAGGCTCTGTTGCTTCCATTTGAAAAAAAAATCATGTTACAATCATTTATTGATTGTGAAGACAAAATAGCAGTCTCTGATATGTAGCAATGCATTTCGGTGTGGTTTACATTTTGAGTGTGTCTTTAGAAAGAAATGTGAATGATTTACTTTATGTGAACTACTAATTTTTCTGTGACATGCCGGACAGTAAGTCTGAAGGAATGCATTGTATTACACACACAATGCAGTAGATTCCTGTTCACTGGGCCATCGGCCCTCAATTAATCGGGGCAGCCGCTTATTTGGGACAACTCATAAAGAACAAAAATGAGAAAATAGCAGGGCTTCCCGTCCTTTATTTGGAACACTATGCCGCTCACTTGAGACAGGAGACTGTTGCTGAACAGGCTCTAACAATCTCAGTCATGTGTATTTGTGTGCCCATTAGACATTACACTGTGCTTAGAACGAACAGCTTTTAAACTGCGTCAGTTGTGTGTGTTTGTGTTCAAAAAGCAGTGATTTCTGTCACTGATAGTTGGCAAGAAATAAGCAGTAAGACAATTCAGAACTGCTTCACTCACTGTGGTTTCAAGCATTCAGCCTTGGAGATGCCAGAAATGGTCGGGAGTGAAAATGAAATGATTTCACTACTTTGACAAGTTAGGACCTACAAAGAATTTCAAGGTAATCACCTTGTATGTTACAATAAAAATGAAGATTTGGAGGATGCAGTCATTGAAAGTGTAGTATGAAGGCAGTCTATTATCTACATGATCTTGTCTGATTTTGTCCATTTACAATCAATCAAAGGAACATGTCAGCACAGACTGGATGAATTCCTCTGTTGATAACCATTAGGAACTAATACACAGTTTTATAGTACTGTAGTCATAATGGTAGGGTTTAATTTGTTCTGTATTTCAGTTAAGTACATGATTTGTCATTCGTAGTTGGTCTTTTATATAACTTTTATTTTCATGAAATTTTGACTGATGGAGACAGCCCCTTAATTAGGTCAAAATGTACTTGTCCCAATGTGTCCTAACGAACTGGAATTCACTGTAATGTGCTCTTTTACATGATGTAATGTGTCTTATTCCTTATGTGATTTCATGTGTTCCTTTATAAAATGTAATGTTCCAAACTGCAGAGTTTGTTGTCCTTTGCACATTGGTTGTTTGTCTTGTGTGTGGTTTCTCATTGATTCGATTGTGTTTCTTTGTATTCACTGTGAATGTCCTCAAGAAAATGAATCTCAGGGCAGTATATGGTGACACATACAGTACGTACCTTGGTAATAAATTTATTTTAAACTTTGATTATATCCTATAATGGCTGTTAACCTTCTGCTGTGTTACACAGAATATAACAGCACCATACAGGCCCTTCAGCCTGATGTTGTGCCGACCTTATAACCAAGGGTTACAAGACTAAGCAAACAACAGGAATTCTGCAGATGCTGGAAATTCAAGCAACACACATCAAAGTTGCTGGTGAACGCAGCAGGCCAGGCAGCATCTCTAGGAAGAGGTACAGTCGACGTTTCAGGCCGAGACCCTTCGTCAGGACTAACTGAAGGAAGAGTGAGTAAGGGATTTGAAAGTGGGAGGGGGAGGGGAAGATCCAAAATGATCGGAGAAGACAGGAGGGGGAGAGATGGAGCCAAGAGCTGGACAGGTGATAGGCAAAAAGGATATGAGAGGATCATGGGCCAGGAGGTCCAGGAAGAAAGACAGGGGCGGGGGGGGACCCAGAGGATGGGCAAGAGGTATATTCAGAGGGACAGAGGGAGAAAAAGGAGAGTGAGAGAAAGAATGTGTGCATAAAAATAAGTAACAGATGGGGTACGAGGGGGAGGTGGGGCCTTAGCGGAAGTTAGAGAAGTCGATGTTCATGCCATCAAGTTGGAGGCTACCCAGACGGAATATAAGGTGTTGTTCCTCCAACCTGAGTATGGCTTCATATTTACAATAGAGGAGGCCGTGGATAGACATGTCAGAATGGGAATGGGATGTGGAATTAAAATGTGTGGCCACTGGGAGATCCTGCTTTCTCTGGCGGACAGAGCGTAAATGTTCAGCAAAGCGGTCTCCCAGTCTGCGTTGGGTCTCGCCAATATATAAAAGGCCACATCGGGAGCACCAGACGCAGTATATCACCCCAGTCGACTCACAGGTGAAGTGTTGCCTCACCTGGAAGGACTGTTTGGGGCCCTGAATGGTGGTGAGGGAGGAAGTGTAAGGGCATGTGTAGCACTTGTTCCGCTTACACGGATAAGTGCCAGGAGGGAGATCAGTGGGGAGGGATGGGAGGGACGAATGGACAAGGGAGTTGTGTAGGGAGCGATCCCTGCGGAATGCAGCGGGTGGGGGGGAGGGAAAGATATGCTTAGTGGTGGGATCCTGTTGGAGGTGGTGGAAGTTACGGAGAATAACATGTTGGACCCGGAGGCTGGTGGGGTGGTAGGTGAGGACCAGGGGAACCCTATTCCTACTGGGGTGGTGGGAGGATGGAGTGAGAGCAGATGTACGTGAAATGGGGGAGATGCGTTTAAGAGCAGAGTTGATAGTGGAGGAAGGGAAGCCCCTTTCTTTAAAAAAGGAAGACATCTCCCTCGTCCTAGAATGAAAAGCCTCATCCTGAGAGCAGATGTGGCGGAGACGGAGGAATTGCGAGAAGGGGATGGCGTTTTTGCAAGAGACAGGGTGAGAAGAGGAATAGTCCAGATAGCTGTGAGAGTCAGTAGGCTTATAGTAGACATCAGTGGATAAGCTGTCTCCAGAGACAGAGACAGAAAGATCGAGAAAGGGGAGGGAGGTGTCGGAAATGGACCAGGTAAACTTGAGGGCAGGGTGAAAGTTGGAGGCAAAGTTAATAAAGTCAACGAGTTCTGCATGCGTGCAGGAAGCAGCGCCAATGCAGTCGTCAATGTAGCGAAGGAAAAGTGGGGGACAGATACTAGAATAGGCACGGAACATAGATTGTTCCACAAAGCCAACAAAAAGGCAGGCATAGCTAGGACCCATACGAGTGACCATAGCTACACCTTTAGTTTGGAGGAAGTGGGAGGAGCCAAAGGAGAAATTATTAAGAGTAAGGACTAATTCCGCTAGTCGGAGCAGAGTGGTGGTAGGGGGGAACTGATTAGGTCTGGAATCCAAAAAGAAGCGTAGAGCTTTGAGACCTTCCTGATGGGGGATGGAAGTATATAAGGACTGGACGTCCATGGTGAAAATAAAGCGGTGGGGGCCAGGGAACTTAAAATCATCGAAAAGTTTAAGAGCGTGAGAAGTGTTACAAGACTATACTAAGGCTGATTTGTCCTTATAAGAGCACATGTTCTATCTACTTTAAATAAATACAAATACTTGGCAAACTACAAACTTCTTTCACCAAATGGTTAAGATAAACATCATTAACTATATTCAGTGATGGGCATTTGCTGTTTTCAACTGATTATAATCTGCATCTCTACTTTAACCAGTGATTCACCAATAACTGAAAAGCAGCATAATACCTCAATATGAATGTTATTACACAGGACTGTGTTATTATATAGGACTATTATACAGGACACCCCCTCATATTGGATATTTCTGCCCTGGGCACATAGATATAGCAAGGCTGCCACAGTACTGTATATGTCAGCATGGAGCTTGTATTTACCTTATCTGCACCCTTCATAATTTTATGTACCTCTATCAAATCTCCTCTCAGCCTATGTTCCAAGGAATAAAGTCCTAACCTATTCAATCTTCCCTTATAACTCGGGTGCTCCAGACCCAGCAACATCCCTGTAAATTTTCTCTGCACTCTTTCAATCATACTTACATCCTTCCTGTAGGTAGGTGAATAAAACTGTACACAATACTCCAAATTAGACCTCACCAATATCTTATACAACTTCAACATAACATCCCAACTCCTGTACTCAATACTCTGATTTATGAAGGCTAATGTGCCAAAATCTTTCTTTACAAAATCTAATCTTCCAATTGCTTAGGGTTAAAACCTTCCACTCACTGAGTTCTACTTCTACGTCCTACACCCTTGGCCAGTCGCTGCCTACTCTCCTCCATCCGCTGGCCTCAATCCTCCTCCTTCAATACCCATTTTCTGGTTTCTTATCATAGGCTTCTTCCTTGATCCCAATCAGGCCACAACTACAATTCTTTCCCCTATCACCAACCCCTCCGTCCCAATCCCCTGGGTCCCAGGTGGCATGCTTTCACTCCTGATAAAAAGTGCATGTACGATTTTGTCTAAGGTTTTGGCTTCAGGTACTACCCAGTTAAGTTGACGAAAGCTGTCAACAGCAATTGATAGAACAACGAACAGTACCGCATATTGCAGGCCATTCAGTCCACAATGTTCTGCTAACCTTTTAACCAACTCTAAGATCAATCTAACCCTTCCCTCCCACAGAACCATCTATTCTTCCATTATCCATGAGCCGATCTAAGAGTTTCTTAAATGTCCCTAATGTATGTACCTCTACCAGCAGCCTGATAGGGCATTAAATGCACCCACCACTCTCTATGTAAAGAAACTTTTTCTGACATTCCCCCTATATTTTCCTCCAATCATCTTAGAATTACACCCCCTCATATTGGATATTTCTGCCCTGTGGAAAAATTATGTGGCCATTTGGATAAATTTTTGGCCAGTGTCCACCTCAGTGCTCTGCAAGATTTACTCATCCCTGTGCTGAAGTGTGGCTGTGGCCTACAACTAACAGGCTCCTGAACTGGCTGTGCGAAGCTTCGTGCCTATGGACTGACTTCCATGAACTTCCGTTCTGAATGCTATTCGCTTACTTTTGTTGCTTGCATGACTGGTTCTGTTTCTGCACATTGGGTGTTTGATGGTCTTGTCTTTTTTATTGGGTTTCTTGTTCTGTAGCTGCCTGCAGGGAGCGGAATCTCAAGGTTATCTGTAGTATACATACTTCGATAATAAATGTACTTTGAACTTTGAACATGGATGGGAGGGAAGTGGAGGGCTATGCTCCAGATGGAACAAGGTAGAATAATATTTTGGCATGGACTAGATGGGCCGAAGGGCCTTTTTTATATGTTGTAATGCTTAATGACACTATTCACTCAATCTATGCCTCTTATCGTCCTGTAAGTGTACTGATAGGAATAACAACACCACCTCTATCAAATCATCACCCATCCTCAACAAGAGAGAATCTGCAGATGCTGGAAATCACAGGTACACAGAGAAAATGCTGGAGGAACTCAGCAGGCCAGGCAGCATGTGTGGAAACGGTTAATGTTTCATCAGGATTCATGATGAAAATCTTTCCTCATAAGACATGCTACAAACATCTTACTCAGACATAACCACAAGTGCTGGATCTATTGATTTAACTTTGCACAGAGAACAAGGGCTCAAATGGTGTGTTCACAAACAAAAGTGATGGATCCCTAATTCCACAGATGGAACTGATAATTAATCAGAAGCCAATACAGTTTCAAAAGAAGAATGGCCCTACGAGAGACCAAAGGCAAAGAAGTTGGAGCTTCATCTCACTGCTTTCATACCTAACTTATGCACCTGCTGCTACTTTTGGAGGTTGTTATGACTGCAGGAAAATTCCAGATAGGATATGTTAATGTAACTCTTAGTTATGAGAAGACACGAGAGAAACTGAAGCCTCTTTTTTAATGAGCATGATTCAAGCATAATATCACAGTACACTACCTTCCTTCCTAACTATTGGCTCAGGGATCCACACATTCAAAATTACTAACTTAATTTCAGGGAACAAAGAACACAATGATTAATGGCAATTAAAAATTCAAAAACCACCAGCTTCACCTAAAACAGACCCTGGAGTAAATAATACAACACTTCAGACTTAGCGTCAGACGACTGAAGCAGTGAACAATTACTCCAGGAGTTCTCATCCTGGGGCCCACAGACCCCTTGCTTAATCGTATTGGTCCAGGACAGGTTGGGGACCCCCGATCACTGTAAATAACGCAGAACTCCACCATGGACGGTCCCAAACCTGGTTGCGAGAGGAGCAGGCTAGCAACCCCATCCCGCAAAGACACAGAGCTACAGAAACACCAACAGAAGATCCAAAGACCTCATCCTTGGGAGAGGAAGGATCTTGGCCGAGAAGGTGTATAAAGTCATGTGATGGAAACGGAAGCCACAGGACCGATCAACCTTCTATTGGAGCAGGACTCTGGTGAGCGGCTGTCAGCGGCCTATGCCCCAGTAGGGGTGATAGACCAAAGCTGAGTCAAGCAATGCAGGCACTTAAATTGAGAGGAGCTTTCTGGAGATAAAGCAAAAGATAAACACTGAATGCTTTGTGAAGCTGTCAAAGAGTGGAAATTCATCCACGGTCACTTGGAATAGAGCAACATTTGCTAAATTTTGAAAGCTCAATACAACCTGGAACCTCTATTTTGCATTAGTACAACGCCATGAGGCGAAATTACTAACCCCCTCAGTTGTGGATATAGAATAACTTTGGCCAGACCGAGCATTACACAGATCGTGCACGGGACTATTTTTGACTCTTTCTGTCTCTCTTTCTTACCTGCTTGACTTGTGGTGATGCTGACGGCTGCAAACAATCTCTGGGTGCGGCTCAGGTCTGAGACGCCATTCACGGCTTCGACCTCAAACGTATAGTTAGCGTGGGCCAGTAGGTCTACAACGGTCACGTATGTATCTGCTAGTCCCGTCTGCTGAGGCATGAAGCCAATTCCGCTGCCACAGGGCATGCACTCGCCCTGCTCCCAGCTGCACCGTTTACACATTATCCTGTAGGTGACATCGTCCCGCCCTCCGGTGTCTGCTGGTGGGCCCCACTCGAGATTCACCGTGGTCTGATTTATGTTATAAATGAGATTTTGTGGTGCAGAAGGAGGTCCTGAGGAAATAACAAACAAATATCATCAGACAGGCCAACAAACACAAATATGTACTTTGGAACATAGCACAGTAAAGCACAGTACAGGCCCATCACAATGTTGTGCCAACCCTTTAACCTACTCAAGATCAATCTAACCCTTCACTCCTCCAAAGCCCTTCATTTTTCTGTCTTCCATGTGCCTAAGAGTCTCTTAAATGTCCCTAACTTACCTGCCTCTACCACCACCCTGACAGTACTCATCAAAGTTCAAAGTAAATTGATTATCCAAGTACATATCTATCACCATATACAACCCTGAGTTTCATTTTCTTGTGGGCATACTCAACAAACTTATACAGTAATAACTATAACAGAATCATTAAAAAAAACACCCAGCTACGGTGATCAACAAAAGTGCAGAAAATAACAAACTGTGCAAATATAAAAGAAGAAATAATAATAATAATAATAATAAATAAATATTAGCCGGCTGGTGGTGTAGCAGCATCAGCACTGAACTTTGAGGCCACTGGTTACAGGCTTGAATCTGGCCGGCCCTGCGCATTTCCCATCCATGCTGGGTTGAGCATTGAGCTAGCAACTCAGCCTCATAAAAAAAACACAAAATGCTAAAGACACGGCAAAGTTGCCACAAGAAGCGGAGAGGAATAACAAGCAATAAATATCAAGAACATGAAATGAAAAGTCCCTGAAGGTGAGCCCATTGGTTGTGGGAACATTGCAATGATTGGGCAAGTGAAGTCAACTGAAGTTATCCCCTTTGGTTCAATACCCCGATGGTTGAGGGGTAGTAACAGGTTAAAAACCTAGTGGTTCCTGAACCACTCCCTGTGTAAGTCACCCTCTGGCTCTTGAACTCAATCCCTCAACTAATGAAGACTAACATACCATACCACTTCTTAACCACCCTAGTTTGGGCACCTGGAGTTTCCACTGAGTTAACTGAAGCAGCAAACATCAGAGCATTGTCAATGGATTCACCAATGCCGAATTTAGACAAGTTCCAAAAGCTTACGAGAACACAGGAAAAATACTTTCCTTTTCTTTTTGGAAGAAGCAGACAAATGCTTTTTCCACTGAGGCTGGGAAATGCTAGAACTAGAGGTCATGGTTTGAGGATGAAAGGTGAAATATTTAAGGGGAAAATGAGGGACAACTTCTTCACTGGTGAGAGTGTGAAAAAGGAAGTAATGGATTTGGGTTTCATTTCAACAATTCATAGAGGTTTAAATAGATACATGGATAGGAGGGGTATGGAGGACTATGATCTGGGACCAGGTCAATGGGACTAGGCAAATTAATAGTTGGGCATAGACTAGATGGGCCAAAGAGCCTGTCTCTGTGCTGTAATGTTCTATGATTCTATGAATCTTTGATTACTTCTTTTTGTCTTTAGGTATTTTTTTTCTTTTGTACTGTCCATCACTCTGCTGGTGTTTAGGGCAGCAATGAAGGTCCTCCATCTCTATCTGTCCGTGCAGTCACACATGTATATAGAAGGATTCTTCATTGCTGTTTCCGTAACAATATTTTTTATGACCAGTCAGGGTTATTAGCCTTAAGCTGAACCCCTGAACCTAGAGGACCAGTGGACCACTCTTAGTCTGACCTCTACCCTTTGACCTGCTTGACATGGGTGACCCTACCAACAATCAAAGCCAATTCTGACTCTAGCCATTATGGTTCTCCAGATCATCACAAGCCTCCAAATGCTAGGACAAGGTTGTGGTCCTCTTGGAGGTCTTTAGGTAATGGATGATTGGATTTGCAAAAAGGAATAACCAGATTTATTAGTCCAGTGAATAATTAACAAACCATAGGCCTTCAGCTGAAGAAGACGCACAATCTACACTGTGTCTGAAAACCATGATACAGAGAGGAAAAGTAAGCAAACTTACTTGTACAAGGAACAGAAGGAGGATCCGTAAGGGCTCGGTAGTATCCATCCTCACATTCACATCGCGAGGAGCCTTCCCGGATTGTGTGGCTGTGAGCTGGACAGCGAGCACACTGATAGTCCAGTGACGATGATTTATAGAATCCCCACCTGCAAGCTGCAGAGAGAAATACTTCATTTCAATGTCAGCCTCTTCGTTAAAGGTATACGGTCAAAGTTCAGTGCGGATTTTATTAAAAACATCACGAGAGATGAATGACAAGCAAGAAAAGATGATGACAAGCCAGGACATAGCTCACGTACCAGGTGAGATGCTGGAAGTCATGACATGGTTTATTCATCACCTATAACTAACACCCCATCAGCTCATTAACGGTCATTACGATGCCTTAGTTTTCAACATTAATACACAGAAAATAAATCACTTCATGCCAAGATTTAGGTCAGTGACAAAATTCTCCTGCTTACTTGAGATTTTCCCATTGCCACTGCAATAGCTGAATCTCATTCCTCCCTGAAGTATATTAACACAATGCCCTCACTGTGGTTTAACTGGAAAACAGACAGGATTCTAAAGCTAACAGGATTTGAACTTCAATTATATTTATTTTATTTATTTAGTGATACAGCATGGAGTAGACCCTTCTGGCCCTTTGAGCCGTGCTGTCCCAGCAACTCCTGACAAACCTAATTAACCCTAACCTAATCACAAAACAATGTATTTATTTATTTAGCGATACAACGTAGAATAGGCACTTCCAGCCCTTCGAGCTATGCCACCCAACAATACCCCGATTTAATCTTAGTCAGCTCCGTCATGGGCACTAGCCTCCATAGTATCCAGGACATCGTCAATGAGCAATGCCTCAAAAAGGCAGCATCTATCATTAAGGACCCCCATCACCCACGACATGCCCTCTTCTCATTGCTACCAATGGGGAGGAGGTACAGGAACCTGAAGGCACACACTCAGCAATTCAGGAACAGCTTCTTCCCCTCTGCCATCAGGTTTCTGAACGGACAATGAACCCATGAACACAACTTCACTACATTTTTCCTCTCTCTTTCTGCACTACTTATTAAACTTTTTAAGTATATTAACTATAGCTTACAGTTTATTATTATGTATTGCAGTGTACTGCTGTCACAAAGTAAATTTCACAACAATGCTAGTGATATTAATCCTGATTCTGATTCAGAATTGAACCCGGATTGCTAAAACTGTGATAGTGTTACACTAACTGATACACTATTGTGCCACCATAAAAATGTGGAGAAATGAAACATTTGCTTCTGCCAACCTGTGCCGATTGGAATGCGTGCATTGTTGTCATCCACACTCGTGTTCTCAGTATTATTTATTTACTTTTTAAATTATTTGTCAATTTGCCTTCTCATGTACATTGGTTGTTTATAAATCCTTGTTTCTTATAGTTTATAAATTCTATTGCATTTCTTTATTTTCCTGTGAACATCTGCAAGAAAATGAACCTCAGTGTGACATATAGTGACATATATGAACTATGATAATAATTTTACTTTGAACTTTGATTATCTGAAAAGGGGTTTAAGTTTGGAAACCATTATTTTATATTATTTTATGTTATTTTATTATAGTATGTTATTTTATAATACCTTCAAAGATTAATTTTTTGTATCAAAGTTCAAAGTAAATTAATCTATTATCAAAGGTTGTATACCACATACAACCTTGAGGTTCAGTTTCTTGCAGGCACCAACAGGAAAACAAAGAAGTACAATAGAATTCATCAAAAAAACAAATACCAACAAACATCCAATGTGCAAAAGAGGACAAATCGTCCAAATAATTAAAAAAGAAAATGAACAATACTGAACTTGAGCTGCGTTGTCCCCAAAATGAGTCCATAGGCTACCAAGTCAACTTAGCCTTTCTATGGGAAATAACACCACGGTTGTCAATTCTCCAGTGTCAGTGACATCACACTTTAATGACAAGGTGTACACTGGAATCTTTTCTCCTACCTGAAAAAGGATCTAGTGCTTTCCCAGTGTACAGGACAAATAAACTCTTCTTGGGCTTCCAGCCAGCTACAAGTACTGCTTTTAACTGATGTTTCAATGACAAACTTTGCCCTCTTCATCTGGGATGATGCCTGGGCATGTCTAGACCAGTGGTATTTATATCCTGTCATCTGCCTCTGCTGATTGGTTAGTCCTCATCCAATCAGGTTTCTGCTCTCCCACCTTGCTTACAATCGAATTCCAGTTCTTACTTCGAGCGGGATCTTCGTCTTTGTTCAAATTCTTTTATTTCAATTGCTTCCTTCGCTAGGTGGTCCCAAATGCCAATGGCACGATGCAGTAGTTTTGTGCCATTGAAGTCAGTCCTATGGCCATTGGAAATGCAATGCTCCACTACCGCCGATTTCTCCGGGTAACCCAGACAGATACACCTCCTGTGCTCCTTGATGCCGGTTTCCACCATGCGTCCTGTCTGGCTCTGTTGCTCTGCATTCACAGGGAATCCTGTAAATACCAGCTGACCTGAGTTCCATGTCATCTATGACCTGCATAAGCTGTCATTTGAGCTTCCTTACGGGTTTGTGGATGGTATTAATCCGGTATTTCTTCAAGATCCTGGTGATCCTCCCAGAAACTGTGGAAATACAGGGAAGACAGGCGGTAGTGATAGGTTCCTCCTCATTGTTTCCTGGTTTTTCCATCAGCTCTTTTAAGGGCCCAAATGGTTTCCTTCATCTTGTAGCCATTCTGTAGGAATGTCCTGCATAATTGTCTTATTTTCTCATGGAGACTCTCTGGGTCCGAAACAGTTTTTGAAAGGTTAATCAAAATAGAAAGAACCATTCTATGTTGGGAGATGTGATGGTGGCTGTAATTGTTGAGGTATATGTCCGTGTGAGTGGGCTTCAGTCCAAGGCTATCATCTGGTTTTTCACATATTAGGATGTCCAAGAATGGACGTTCTAATACGACGGCCAATTTTCCTACTTTCCAGAATGGTGGCAATTTTCCAAAGGTAAATATGATGTTGTTGTACATCCTTAAGGGATGATCACTGTGTAGTTCATAACTGAACTAGGTCAGCAAAAATTCAATATCTGTGTCACTATCTGGTGGGTGCCGGAATATAATGTTCAGTCATTATTGAAACATCCTGAAGCGGCTGTCAAATCCGTGCAAGTTCAAAGTCCTATCCTTCTGGAATTAATCTTTATCTCAGAGAACTCTGACAATGACATTGTCCCTGAGCTCTAGGTGTGTGTGGCTTTTGTCCGACGCGGCTGGCTGAGATGCAGTACACACCTTGCCCTTCAGCTGTGATGTCACTGACACAGGAGAATTAATGGCTGTGGCATTACTTGCCGAGGTGCAATGATAACAATCTGAGTGATTGTGGAACTCCATGAACTGACACGTCTCAGAAATTCAAGATTCAAGATTGTTTTAGATTCCTGATTTGTCAGCGCATGAAGTAATCCGGGGAGAAGGCAGGAGATTGGGGCTGAGAGGAAAATTGGATCAGACATGATGAAATGGCAGAGTAGGCTCGATGGACCAACAAGCCTAAATCTGCTCTGATATCTTATGGGCCTTATATAAGACCGTAAGACTATAAGATATTGGAGCAAAATTAGGCCACTTGGCCCATCAAGTCTGCTCTGCCATTCAATTATGGCTGATCCTTTTTTTTCCCTCTTCAGCCCCACTCCCCAGTTTTCTGCCTGTAACCTTTGAGCCTGTGTCCAATCAAGAACCGATCAAGCTCTTCCCTTAAATATACCCAGTGACCTGGCCTCCACCATTTAGCTAAAGAAATTTCTCCACATCTCTGTTTTAAATGGACTCCGCTCAATTCTGAGGCTGTACCCTCTTGTCCTAGACTCCCCCACCATCGGAAACATCCTTTCCACATCTACTCTGTCAAGGCCTTTCAACATTTGAAAGGTTTCAATGAGATCCCCCCTCATCTTTCTAAACTCCAGCAAGTACAGACCCAGAGCCATCAAACGTTCCTCATATAATAAGCCTTTCATTCCCAGTATCATCCTTGTGAACCTCCTCTGGACCCTCTCCAATGCCAACACATCTTTATCAGATGAGGAACCCAAAACCGTTCACAATATTCAAGGTGAGGCCTCACCAGTGCCTTATAAAGCCTCAGCATCACATCCCTGCTCTTGTATTCAAGAACTCTTGAAATGAATGCTATCATTGCATTTGCCTTCCTCTCCACCAATTCTAACTGCAAGTTAACCTTTAGGTTGTTCTGTACAAGGACTCCCAAGTCCCCATGCATCTCTGATGTTTGGATTTTCTCCCCGTTTAGAAAATAGTCGAAACATTTATTTCTACAACCAAAGTGCATGTCCATGCATTTTCCAACATCTGCCACTCTCTTGCCCATTCTCCTAAGTTCTTCTGCATCCTACCTGTTTCCTCAACACTACCTCCCCCTCCACCAATCTCCATATTATCTGCAAACTTGGCAACAAAGCCATCTATTCTATCATCTAAATCATTGATATACAGCATAAAAAGAAGTGGTCCCAACACCAACCCCTGCAGAACACCACTAGTCGCTGGCAGTCAACAAGAAAAGGATCCTTTTATTTGCACTCACTGCCTCCTACCAATCAGCCAATGCTCTAACCATGCCAGTAGCCTTCCTGTAATACCATAAGCTCTTAGCTTGGTAAGCAGCCTCATGCACGGCACCTTGCCAAAGGCCTTCTAAAAGTCCAAATATAACACATCCACTGCATTCCCTTTACCTATCCTTCTTGTAATCTCTTCAAAGAATTCCAATAGGATTGTCAGGCAAGAATTTCCCTTAAGGAAACCATTCAGACTTTGTCCTATCTTGTCTGTATCTCCAAGTACTCCAGAACCTCATCCCTAACAACTGGCTCCAACATCTTCTCAACCACCGAGGTCAGGCTAACTGGTCTATAATTGTCTTTCTGCTGCCTTCCTCCTTTCTGAAAGAGTAGAGTGACATTTGCAATTTTCCAGTCCTCAGGCATCATGCCAGAGTCCAATGATTTTTATATACTACCATGAGTTTCAATTTCTTGCAGGCATTCATAGTAGAATAAAGAGAAACAATAGAATCAATGAAAAAACTTCGAAGACTGACAAGTAGCCAATGTGCAAAAGAAGACATTTATTGCAAGTACAATAAATACAAAAATAACAAATAATAAATAAATAAGCAAATATAGTTAGTGGGTCAGACAGGTGAAATAAACTCGGATGGTAGTTTGACTCCCAAATGCCAGGGTCCGGGATGTTCCTGATCATGTCTACGATATCCTGATGTGGGAAGGAGAACAGCCAGAGGTCATGGTGCATATTGGTACCAACGACATAGGTAGGAGAAGGGAGGAGGTCCTGAAATGAGACTACAGGGAGTTATGAAGGAAATTGAGAAGCAGGATCTCAAAGGTAGTAATCTCGGGATTACTGCCTGTGCCATGTGACAGTGAGTATAGGAATAGAATGAGGTAGAGGATAAATGTGTGAATGTGGGATTGGAGCAGGGGTAGGGATTCAGATTTCTGGATCATTGGGACCTCTTGTGGGGCAGGTGTGACCTGTACAAAAAGGACGGGTTGCACTTGAATCCGAAGGGGACCAATATCCTGGCTGGGAGGTTTGTTAAAGCTATTAGGGAGAGTTTAAACTAGAATTGCAGGGAGGTGGAATTGCATGAAGAGACAGAGGAAGGGGCCGTTAGCTCAGAAATAGAGAAAGCTTGTAGACTGTGCGAGAGGGAGGATAGGCAGGTGATAGCGAAGGGATGCGCTCAGAACAATGGTTTGAGATGTGTCTATTTTAATGCAAAGAGTATTATGAACAAAGCGGATGAGCTAAGAGTGTGGATCAGTACTTGGAGCTGTGATGTTGTGGCCATTACAGAGACTTGGATGGCTCAGGGGCAGGAATGATTACTTAAGAGTGCCAGGCTTTAGATGTTTCAGAAAGGTCAGGGAGGGAGGCAGAAGAGGTGGGGGCGTGGCACTGTTGATCAGAGATAGTGTCACGGCTGCAGAAAAGGAGGAAGTGATGGAGGGATTGTCTTCGGAGTCTCTGTGGGTGGAAGTTAGGAACAGGAAGGGGTCAATAACTCTACTGGGTGTTTTTTATAGACCACCCAATAGTAACAGGGACATCAAGGAGCAGATAGGGAGACAGAATCTAGAAAGGTGTAATAATAATAGGGTTGTCATGGTGGGAGATTTTAATTTCCCAAATATTGATTGGCATCTCCCTAGAGCAAGTGGTTTAGAAGGTTCCCTGACACAATATGTAGACAAGCCTACAAGAGGAGAGGTTGTACTTGATCTGGTATTGGGAAATGAATCTGGTCAGGTGTCAGATCTCTCAGTGGGAGAGCATTTTGGAGATAGTGCTCATAATTCTACATCCTTTACCCCAGCACTGGAGAGGGATAAGAACAGACAAGTTAGGAAAGTGTTTAATTGGAGTAAGGGGAAATATGAAGTTATCAGGCAGGAAATTGGGAGCATAAATTGGGAACGGATGTTCTCAGGGAAATGTATGGCAGAAATGTGGCAAATGTTCAGGGGATATTTGCGTGGAGTTCTGCATATGTACCTTCTAATGACACAGGGAAAGGATGGTAGGGTACAGGAACCGTGGTGTACAAAAGCTGCTGGAAATCTAGTCATGAAGAAAAGAAAAGCTTATGAAAGGTTTAAAAAACTAGGTAATGATAGAGAAATAGAAAATTATAAGGCTAGCAGGAAGGAATTAGGAGAGCTAGAAGGGGCCATGAGAAGGCCTTGGCGGACAGGTTTAAGGAAAACCCCAAGGAATTCTACAAGCATGTGAAGAGCAAGAGGATAAGACATGAGAGAATAGGACCAATCAAGTGTGACAGTGGAAAAGTGTGAATGGAAAGGGAGCAGATGGCAGAGGTACTTAATGAGTACTTCGCTTCAGTATTCACTATGGAAGAGGATCTTGGCGATTGTAGGGATGACTTACAATGGACTAAAAAGCTTGAGCATGTAGATATTAAGGAAGAGGATGTGCTGGAGCTTTTGGAAAACACCAAGTTGGATAAGTCACCGGGACCAGACAAAATGTACTCCAGGCTGCGAGGGAGGAGATTGCTGAGCCTCTAGCAATGATCTCTGCATCATCAATGAGGACAGGAGAGGTCCTGGAGGATTAGAGGGTTGCAGATGTTGTTCCCTTATTCAAGAAAGGGAGTAGAGATAGCCCAGGAAATTATAGACCAGTGAGTCTTACTTCAGTGGTTGATAAGTTGACGTTGAAGATCCTGAGATGCAGGATTTATGAAGATTTGGAGAGGTATAATATGGAATAGTCAGCATGGCTTTGTCAAAGGCATGTTGTTCCTTACGAGCCTGATCGAATTCCTTGAGGACGTGACTAAACATATTGATGAAGATAAGAGCAGTAGATGTAGTGCATATGGATTTCAGCAAGGCATTTGATAAGGTACCCCATGCATAGCTTATTGAGAAAGTACGGAGGGATGGGATCCAAGGGGACATTGCTTTGTGGATCCAGAATTGGCTTGCCCACAGTGGTTGTAGATGGGTCATTTTCTGCACGGAGGTCGGTGACCAGTGGTGTTCCTCAGGGATCCGTTCTGGGTCCCCTACTCTTCGTGATTTTTATAAATGATCTGGATGAGGAAGTGGAGGGATGGGTTAGTAAATTTGCTGATGACACAAAGGTTGGGGGTGCTGTGGACAGTGTGGAGGGTTGTCAGAGGTTACAGTGGGACATCGATAGGATGCAAAAATAGGTTGAGAAGTGGCAGATGGAGTTCAACCCAGATAAGTGTGAGGTGATCCATTTTGGTAGGTCAACTATGTGGCAGATATAGTATTAATGGTAAGACTCTTGGCAGTGTGGAGGATCAGAGGGATCTTGGGATCCGAGTCCATAGGACACTCAAAGCTGCTACGCAGGTTGACTGTGTGGTTAAGAAGTCATACGGTGTGGTGGCCTTCATCAACCATGGGACTAAGTTCAAAACCCATGAGGTAATGATACAGCTATATAAGACCTTAGTTAGACCCTACTTGGAGTATTGTGCTCAGTTCTGGTCGCCTCACTACAGGAGGGATGTGGAAGCCATAGAAAAGGTGCACAAGAGGACGCTGTCCAAGTTGCATGCCATCTTGGACAATGTCTCTCATCCACTACATAATGTACTGGGTGGGCACAGGAGTACACTCAGCCAGAGACTCATTCCACCGAGATGTAACACAGAGCATCATAGGAAGTCATTCCTGCCCGTGGCCATCAAACTTCACAACTCCTCCCTTGGAGGGTCAGACACCCTGAGCCAATAGGCTGGTCCTGGACTTATTTCCTGGCATAATTTACATATTACTATTTAACTACTTATGGTTTTATTACTATTTATTATTTATGGTGCAACTGTAACGAAAACCAACTTCCCCCGGGATCAATAAAGCATGACTATGACTATGACTATGACTATGACTACAAGGATGTTGCCTGGATTGGGGAGCATGCCTTATGAGAATAGGGTGAGTGAACTCGGCCTTTTCTCCTTTGAGCGACGAAGGATAAGAGGTAACTGATAGAGGTGTATAAGATGATGAGAGGCATTGATCGTGTTGATATTCAGAGGCTCTTTCCCAGGGCTGAAATGGCTAACATGAGAGGGCATAGTTTTAAGGTGCTTGAAAGTAGGTACAGAGGAGATGTCAGGGGTAAGTTTTTTACACAGAGAGTGATGAGTGTGTGGAATGGGCTGCCAGTGACGGTGGTGGAGGTGGATTCAATAAGGTCTTTTAAGAGACTTCTGGACAGGTACATGGAGCTCAGAAAAATAGAGGGATATTTGTAACCCTAGGTAATTTCCAAAGTAAGGACATGTTCAGCACAGTATTGTGGGCCAAAGGGCCTGTATTGTGCTGTAGGTTTTCTATGTTTCTATGCTTCTATAAATAATACTGAGAACATGAGTGTGGCTATATATACATACGATTAGCTTACAGACATAGATTGATTATATGTTCCTAAAGTGCCGCTAGGTATAGGAATATCTGTGTGTAAGGTGACTCTGACAGGAAATGACAAAGCGTCTCTTGGCAAGAGGAACTCTTCTCGGTAGCAGCAGGCCATGTGCAAACACAGCAGGACAGTGACTGCACATAAGAGAAAATCTGCAGATGCTGGAAACTCGAGCAACACTCACAAAATGCTGGAGCAACTCAGCAGGCCAGGCAGCACCTGTGAAAAAAGTACAGTGAATGTTTTGGGCCGAAACCCTTCGTCAGGCCCAAAACATCGATTGTACACTTTTCCATCGGACAGTGACTGTGTTAGTGGTGAGGACAGTCAATGGGTGGGGGCTCTGATCAGTGACTGGTGTAGATGTAGAGTTGGTGGGGTGTGGTGGAGGATGGAGATGTTGGTCAGTCTGACACCTTGGGGAAAAGTAACAGATTTAAAAAGCAACTTAAACATTTCTTGTCAAATGGAAGCATATATAAGGGTGCTGGAAAAGGGCCAGTAACAGCACGAAGGGTCCTACCCTCCCTGCTTATGGACTGAGGGAGGAGGCTATGTAGAATCCACACCAGGACCACTAGACTCAAAAACACTTACTTTCCCCAAGCAGTCAGGCTGATCAATACCTGCACCCACTAAAGGCCAATTTATACTTCTGCGTGAAATCTACACCGTAGGTAGGGTGTAGCCGCGTACCCTATGCCGTAGCCTGATGCGCACCTCCCCAAAAAATGTAACTAGGCGTCACGGCGACGCAGACGGCAACAACTGTGATTGGTCCGCTTGGTAGCATAGCATTTCCTCCTACGCTGCAATAGCTTCCCATTGGGTGACTGAAGGGCAGGGAAGGAACGCTGGCTGCAATACTTTCCATAAAGCTTTACAGACCTCAGAAATTATGGAGGACCCTGTGCTTGACACCAGTTTGTAGCTAGCTGCTACAGCCTGTGGACCTCCACCTGAAGCTAAAACTCGAACGGTGATTGCCAGTCTCTGAGTATACTGTGCGTACACTGATGCGAAATAAATGGTTGGAGATGATGAACCAAATCATCAAATCTACCTGCCGACATCCGAAAATATTTGAAATGCATTTCCTTGTCCATGTCTCTCAGTGGCTGGACAAGCACAGAAAATTCACCCTCTTTCAGTTTCAGTCGCCATTGTTTGAAGTTTGAGTTTCTTTGTGTTGAGTTTCAACACGAAGAAACTCAACACAGTGGCATAGAAACCCCAATGCCAACTAGCGTTTTGGCTGTGAATTGCAGAGCGACGCAGACACACCAACGCACAAGTATAAATACTCACAATGGCTTTGGCCACTTGTGTAGGCTGCGGTGTAGGCTACTATGCAGAAGTATAAATCAGCCTTCACCCACCCCATCAGCACTACATCCATATCATCTAGCATCACTGTATGTACATACAATCATATATCACAGTCACTTGTACATAGTGCTTTATGGGATTGTTTTTATATTTACAGTGTTTTTGATTGCTGCCTGACCTGCTGAGTTCCTCCAGTGCTTTGTGTGTTACTGAGCTGCTACTTTTTAAATCATCCTGATTTACACTCTTTCTTCATCTCAAATCTGAGAGACTTCAGTAAAGTGGTGAACATTTCTCCATAATGTGGTGCTATTCCACAAGGTGAAGAACAAATACAACAAGCAAATACTACATGGTCTGGATACATTAGTGTGGCTCTTAGCAAAGACTTACCAAACAGAAATAAGGCTCTTGCAAGTTAGAGGCAATAAGATCACAAAACATAGCAGCTGAATTAGGCCATTCAGTTCATTCTGCTCTGTCATTCAATCATAGCTGATTTATTTTCCCACTCAACCACATTCTCCTGCTTGCACCCCTAAATGCATGTCAGTCCATCGCCCCCTCTCGTGCCAAGATGAGGTCACTCACACAGTGCAGGAACAACACCTTGTATTCTTCCTGGGTAGCCTCCAACCAATATCGATCTCTCCCTCCATTAAAAAAAGTCCCTCTCCCTCCTCTCTTCTTCTATTCCCCACTCTGGCCCTTTACCTCTTCTCATCTGCCTATCACATCCCCATGTGTCCCTTCCTGCTCCCCTTTCTATGGTCCACTCTCCTCTCCTATCAGATTGCTTCCTCTCCAGCCCTTTTACCTTTTGCACCCATGTGGCTTCACCTATCACCTTCTATCTATCCTCCTTCTCCTCCATCCATCTTCTTATTTTGGGGTCTTCCCCTTGCTTTCCAGTTCTGATGAAAGGTCTCGGTCTGAAATGTAAACTGTTTATTCATTTCCATAATGCTGCCTGGCCTGCTGACTCCCTCCAGCATTTCATGTGTGTTGCTTTGGATTCCCAGCGTCTGCAGACTTCCTTGGAGTTTCATATTTTCCGTTTACACATCGAGGTGACATGTACCACAGACTGCCGGGTTGAGGTCTGATTTCTTCTTCCATTGACTTCTCAGTTTCAGGCAAGCCATTTTGTGGCTTCTGTGGCTAACTGCCTTGTAATTACCGAGTGATGGAAACATTTTAGTGTCAGCTTTGTGCAGCATAGAAATTCTGAGGAATTGTTCAGGTTTCAAGGATTACAATCAAGGGCTGTTAAATTAATGAAAATAGTGGGAATGATTCTTGAAATTAGTAAATAGTACCTGTATTATTTGCCCCCCAAAGTCCAATCCTACATCCCTGTTGTGAGAGGGGGAAATGGGTAAGACCGGCCAACAGAGATCTGGTGAAGTTGTATGGGCCAATTCTTTTACAGTGGATGAAATGGATTGCAGAAGCACTGATGAACTCCAACTGTACCAACACCTTAAGAGGACGACGGAGACAGGAGGTCATTGATGGCCTACGCTCCACTCCAATGAGAGCTAAGGGCCAAGACAGACCCATATTATTTGAGACCCTCTGTTGGTGAGTTCGATAATGGATGTTGTGTCCTAGCTCTCTAAGTGAGATGCAAGCCAGTGCACAAACCAGAGGTGTACGATATGGAAAGTAAGCTGTTGCCCATGCAGCAGGCTCCTCCTCTCCACTTAGCTGATGAAACCAAAGTAACAGCCGAGACCAATACAGTCTGGCACCAGCAGTGTTGCAGGAGTTGCCAGTCAGTGTTACACTCAAGGTAGGGCTGCCTTAGGGACTCCAATTCCGGATTTTTCTTTGGGGTTTACTCCCGAAGCCTTCGCCATGAACGGGTATAACCTTAAGGCAGCGAAAATTTGAGATCAGACTTTTCCTTCTTCAAGATGAGCTGCCAACCACAGCTGATGAGCCCATCTGCCCAAAGCCCATATTATTAGACCTACATAAACCAATATATGTGGGCACGTGGCCAAGTGGTTAAGGTATTGGACTAGCGACCTGAAGGTTGTGAGTTCGAGCCCCAGCCGAGGCGGCGTGTTGTGTCCTTGAGCAAGGCACTTAACCACACAGTGCTTTGTGATGACACTGGTGCCAAGCTGTATGGGTCCTAATGCCCTTCCCTTGGACAACATCGGTGTCGTGGAGAGGGGAGACTTGCAGCATGGGCAACTGCTGGTCTTCCATACAACCTTGCCCAGGCCTGTGCCCTGGAGAGTGAAGACATTCCAGGCGCAGATCCATGGTCTCATAAGACTAACAGATGCCTTAAACCAATATAAATTGAAACATAAACAAAAGTCCTGATGAAGGGTCTCAGCCCAAACGTCAACTCTTTACTCCTCTCCATAGATGCTGCCCGACCTGCTGAGTTCCTCCAGCATTTTGTGTGTGCTACTCCAAATCTTTGCAATATTTTAACTTCCGAAATTGGTAAAAGTTACCCATATTATTATATCCACACGAGCCAAAAAAAATCACAACCTGTTGTACAACCACAATAAAGCAAGAAATTGTCACAGGTGACGCAAGGTATATGAATTGTTATAATTAAGATAGACTACCTCACTACTTTTTCTTTCTCTTTTTTCACCACTTGTTTAACTTCAAATTACCTTCTTACCATAATTTACAGTTTTTATTGTTTTGTATTGCACTGTACGGCTGCTGCATAACAACAAATTTTACGACAGTGATATTAAACCTGATTCTGATGATCAAGAGCAAGGTTTACTCTGACCCTTCATCCAGTTTGATAATAAATATTAGTATTAGTTTGAAATGTTCAACTGCACTTCATTTTTTTTTCTTTCTGTGGTTAGGAAGAAAATTATGCTTCCCTAATTGAGGAGGTCTAATGGTGCTATCAATCCAAAGTTCAAGTTTAATATCATCTGACTGTACAGATACGCAAACATATACAGTATATGGGAGAGAAATCAATAATGGAATAATCAGATATGAATTATGGACATAGTGACAGTAGATAGATTGAAAAGATGTTTCTTCCTCAAGATTATGGGCATGTGGGGAATCGGAATAAGCTACATAAAGTTGTAAACTCAGCCAGCTCCATCATGGACACTAGCCATCCCTGCATCCAGGACGTCTTCAAAGGCGATGCCTCAGAAACGCAGCTTCCATCATTAAGGACCCCATCACCAAGGACGTGCTCTCTTCTGATCACCACCATCAGGAAAGAGGTACAGCAGCCTGAAGACACACACTCAGTGCTTCAGGAACAGCTTCTTCCCTTCCACCCTCAAATTTCTGAATGGACAATGAACTTATGAACACTACCTCACTATATTTTGCTTTCTTTTTGCACTACTTAATTAAATTTATTGTACACAAATGTAACATTGCTTAATACACTTATAGAAACTTAATTTTTTAATATTATTATGCATTACACTATACTGCTGCCACAAAGCAACAAATTTCAAACGATGGAGGTTGTTCGTTGTGTCTGATAACAGGAGACTGGTGCAGGAGAGTTTTTAAAGTGGAAACCTGTTCCACTGGGATCTTCCTTGGTGACAGTGGATGACCGCAACGTCTCCTCTGCCTTGTCATGCCCTTCGCCCTCCAAGGAGCCTGCTGGATCTCACTGCAGACCTTATCTGCCCAGTCTGCCAGAGCTGACTTTGTTTTCTAGGACAGGTATGTCCCGATCTCACTGGGGTAAGGCCCGTCAGCTACACATGCCAGAGTTATTAAACTTGAATCTGATTCTGATCCTGATCCAGCAGGGGTCATGCACTGAACAGGAAAATACTGTATTTAACAAATCACCAGCTCAATCCCACCAGCAACAACACCCCTACCCCTCCACCAGCACCTCCCCTACTCTAATCAATTGTCCATGACGTGTGCTACTGGCAAATAACAGGCACATTAAGTTTCTTAACTCTACCCCCAAGGATTCTACATGTTCTCACCTTAAATCATCTCTTTCTAAGGATTAGATGTCATTGTTTACCAACAATGGTAGGCCACCCTCTGTGTTTACCTGCCTGTCCTTTCAATACAATGTGAATCCTTGGATGTTAAACACCCAGGTAGGATCATCTTTCAGCTATGACTCAGTGATGCCCACAGTGTTTTAATTACCAGTCTCTAACTGCATTCTATGTACTGTGTGCATCCAAATATAACAGCTTCAGTCCTGTGTCCATCACCCTTTTTGAATTTGCTCCCGTGTTACACTGAAACTCATCCCAATGACTACAATTTTCATACAATTTTCTCATAGATCACCTGCCCTATGAATCTGGTTCTAACCCCCCCCCCCCCGCTTCCAAATTAGTTTACACTGTTCCCAGCTGCTTTAGCAAATCTGCCCACAAGTATATTCATCCCCCTCAGCTTCAGGTGTAACCCGTCATTTTTGTACAGGTTATACCTTCCCCAGAAGAGATCCCAATCATCCAGAAATCAGAAATCCTGCCCCCTGCACCAATTCTTCAACCACACATTCGTCTGCCAAGTCATCCTCACTAGCACGTGACACAAGCAGCAATCCAGAGATTACTACCCCGGAGGTCCTGCTTTTCAGCTTTCTACCAAACTCTCTATATTCTCTCTTCAGGACCTCCTCCCATTTCCTACCTCTGCCACTGGTATCAATAAGTATCAAGATTTCTGGCTACTCACCCTCCCCCTTTAGAATGCTGTGGACCCGATCGGAGATGTCGCTGACTCTGGCACCTGGGAGGCAACGTACCACCTGGGTGTCTCTATCATGTCCACAGAATCTCCTCTCTGCTCCTCTGACTGAGGAATCTCCTATCAACACTGCAGTCTTTTTCACCCCTCTGCTCTTCTGAGCCACAGCACCAGACTCAGGACAAGAGATCTGATTATTGCACCCCACCCCCAGAAGGTCCCCCTCAACAGTACCCAGAGTGGTATTCTTATTATTCAGGAGAACGACCACAGAGGTACTCAGTGACCATAAGGCATAGGAGCAGAATTAGGCCATTTACTCTGCCATTCAATCAGGGCTGATCCTTTTATTTTCATATGGGAAAAAGCAGGAAACTCTTCATCATCAAGGGCTTAACCTCCTTTGGCAATGTACAGTTCCTGATTCAAATAATATTCTTACTTTATTATAATATATTCTTATTTTATTGCAGGAGCAGTCAAAGTAAGAAAGTGGAGGAGGGAAGGAAGAAACAAAAGGTGATAGGTGAAACGAGGAGAGGGCGAGGGATGAAGTAAAGAGCTGGGAAGTTGATTGGTGAAGGAGATACAGGGCTGGAGAATGGGGAATCTGATGGGAGAGGACAGAAGGCCATGGAAGAAGATTCAAGATTCAAGATTCAAAAAACTTCATTGTCATTCTAACCGTACATCAGCTCTGCAGGGCAGAATGAGACAGCGTTTCTCAGGGGCAGTGCAATCATAACATAACAAACGCAACACTAAATAATAAACATAACAATAAATAGTAAAACACAACAGCCACATGTAGATTAAATCAGTTATAAGTGTCCAGTGCAAGTTAAAGGTGTCCAAAGCAGAGTCAGGTAGAGCAGCTATTTAGCAGTCTGACTGCCTGTGGGAGGGAGCTGTTTAGTAGCCTTGTGGTTTTAGTTTTGATGCTCCTGTAACGTTTGCCTGATGGCAGAAGAACAAACAGTTCATGGAGAGGGTGCGAGAAAGAAAAAGGGGAGGAGCTGGGCAGGTAAGAAGATAAGGTGAGAGAGGGAAAAGAGAATGGAGAATGGTGAAGGAGATTGGGGGGGGGGGGGGTGCATTACTGGAAGTTTGAGAAATCGATGTTCATGCTATCAGGATGGAGGCTGCCCGGGTGGAACATACAGAGTTCCTCCGTCTCCACCACATCTGCTTTCAGGATGAGGCTTTTCATTCCAGAACTAAGAAGATGTCCTCCTTCTTCAAAGAAAAAGGCTTTCCTTCCTCCACCATCAACACTGCCCTCACCCGCATCTCTTCCATTTTGCACACACCTGTCCTCACCTCATCCTCCTGTTACATCACCACCTACCAACCCACCATACTCTGCATCCAACACATAAATCTCCATAACTTCTGCCATCTCGAACATGATTCTATCACCAGACACATCCTTCTCTCTGCTCCTTCAACTTTCTGCTTTCCACAAGGACCATTTTCTACAAGTCTCCCTTGTCAATTTGTTCTCCCTGCACGCCCCCCCCCCCATTGATCTCCCTCCTGGCACTTATCCTTGCAAGTGGAACAAGTGCTACACCTGCCCCTACACCTCGAATTTCTGGTAATGCCCCCCACCCTTCCTTCACCATTCGCCACTCCCATTTTCCTCTCTCATCTTATCTCCGTACCTGCCCATCACCTCCCTCTGGTGCTTCTCCCCCTTTTCGTTCTTCCCTGGCCTTCTGTCCTCTGCTATCAGAATTCCCCTTCTCCTGCCCTGCATTTCAGTCACCAATCAAATTCCCAGCTCTTTACTTCATCCGTCCACCCCTCCTGGATTCACCTATCACCTTGTGTTTCTTCATCTTCTCGCAACATCTTCTTACCCTGACTCCTCATCTTTTTTTCTCCAGTCCTGCCGAAGGGTCTCAGCCCAAAATGTCAACTGCTTATTTTTTTCCACAGATGCCTGCTGAGTTTCTCCAGCATTCTGCTTGGAAAGACTCTGATCACCTATGTCATACGACACGGCGCATAACGAACGAATAAATTATCTGAATTCTGATATTTCTTCATGTCAGAAAACACAAATATATCCAGCTGGCAGGGATATTACACAGAAAAATAGTGGGAAGAAATTGTCCAAGGTTCTTTGTTCCTCACCAAATAATTAGGACAGAACGTACAATTGAAAATGTGAAATGATTGAAGTCAATATATTAGAATCGTAATTTTTTTTACAAAATTATGCTCAATTATGCCCTATTTAAAAGTAAACCAATTACTGTGGCACTTTTCTAATGCTGACTGTAGCTACTTTTCTCCCTAAAGTTACTCTTTAGCACTTGGGAAGAAATTCTTTGAACAGATTGCTTGTGCTGCTCAGTAATTAAAACATGGTAATGAAGACAAAAGAATGTAAGGCTCTGAAATGAGCAGTTTCTGCAAATTAGATTTTATTAATAGGTTGTTCCTTATGGAGAAGGAACAATAAAAATAACTGAACTTCTGTTCTTTTCAAATAAAACATTTTATTTAAGTTTAGTTCGATCAAAAACCAGCTCTGTCAGAATCTGAATCAGAGTCACGTTTAATAACACTGCCATATGTTGTGAAATTTGTTGCTTTGTGGCAGCAGTACAATGCAATACATACGAGGGGTGATTGATAAGTTCATGGCCTAAGGTAGAAGGAATCATTTTAGAAAACCTAGCACATTTATTTTTCAACATAGTCCCCTCCTACACTTACACACTTAGTCCAGCGGTCGTGGAGCATATGGATATTGGACCTCCAGAAAGTGTCCTTAGCAGGGGTGATTGATAAGCTTGTGGCCTAAGGTAGAAGGAGATGAGTTATACGGCTCTCGTTAGATGCACATGCAGGTCAACTCTTTGAGTGATTATGCAGAAAGTTTGAAGTTAATAACTCATCTCCTTCTACCATAGGCCACGAACTTATCAATCACTCCTGTGGACCACTTTTACAGAGAAGGGATCCCTAGAAAGCATTCTTCCAGGGTGCATCACAGCCTGGTATGGAAGTTGTCCTGTCCAAGACCGGAAGAAGCTGCAGAAGATCGTGAACACAGCCCAGCACATCACACAAACCAATCTTCCGTCCTTGGACTCACTTTACACCGCACGCTGTTTGAGCAGTGCTGCCAGGATAATCAAGGACACAACCCACCCAGCCAACACACTTTTCGTCCCTCTTCCCTCCGGGAGAAGGCTCAGGAGCTTGAAGACTCGTATGGCCAGATTTGGGAACAGCTTCCTTCCAACTGCGATAAGACTGCTGAACGGATCCTGACCCGGATCTGGGCCGTATCCTCCAAATATCCGGATCTGCCTCTCAGTTTTTTTTGCACTGCCTTACTTTCCATTTTCTATTTTGTACTCCAGGGAGCGGGAAGCGCAGAATCAAATGTCGCTGTGATGATTGTACGTTCTAGTATCAATTGTTTGGCGACAATAAAGTTTAAAGTATAAACTATAAATTTAGGAGGGGACTATGCTGAAAAATAAATGTGTTAAGGTTTCTAAAATTGACTCCTTCTACCTTAGGCCACGAACTTAATAATAAAAGCTGAAATTACAGTTAGAAGTATCGAGATACAGCTCAGAACAGGCCTTTCCAGCCCTTCGAGACACACTGCCCAGCAATCCCCCGATTTACTCCTAGCCTAATCACGGGGCAATTTACAATGAGCAATTAACCTACCAGCCGATACTGTGGGAGGAAACCGGAGCATCCAGAGGATACCCACACAGTCAGAGGGAGAACGTAGAAACTCATCACAGGCAGCGGTGGGAATTGAACCCAGGTCACTGGTACTGTAAAGGGTTTCAGTACCCACCATGCTAGTGCAAAGAAAATAGTGCCGATGGGCACAGGCCTCCCCTCCCATCAAGGATGTCAAGAGGAATGCTTCAGGGAGGTGTCATCCATCAGTCAGCAACCTCACCATCTGGAACATGCCCTCTTCTCACAGCTGACATCAGGGAGGAGGGACAGGAGCCTGAAGACCCACACTCAATGATTCACGAACAGCTATCATATTTCTGATCAGCCCATGAACCGTTATGGCAGTGTACTGATTAGCGTAACAGCGCCAGCGCATGTGGCTCAGTTCCCTCTGTCAGGGCAGAGATCCTTCAATCATCTCCCAAGATTGAGATAGGGTGGACAGCTTGGGATATTTTCCCAGAGCAGAAATGGCCAATATGAGGGGGCATAATTTTTAACTTGATAGGAGGAAAGTATAGGGGGGGGAATGGATGTCAGGGGTCAGTTCTTCAGAGAGTGATGGATGTGTGGAACACCTTGCCGGGGTGGTAGTAGAGGCAGCTACATTAGGAACAAATAGATAGACACATGGATGATAGAAAAATGGAGGGAATGCTTAGATTGATCTTAGAGTAGGATAAAAAGTTGGCATAACATCATGGGCTGAAGAGCCTGTATACAGCTCTAATGCTCTGTGTTCTATGTTTTAGCTACAGAGAATCGTTTATTTATTTAATTATTGGGATGCCACACAGAATAGGCCCTTGCAGACCTTTGAGCCGCATCACACAGCAATCCCCAGATTTAATTCTAGCCAAATCACGGTGCAACGTACAATCAACCTGAATAATAAATCTGACCGTGACAGAATCAAACACATGCTGAAAACACATCACAGTCAGGTAAAATACAATTATTACCAGAGAGCTTCTTGCCAGTCAGCTCAGTAATGCAGTGAAATTACGGGCTTCATGGTGGTGTAGCGGTTCGTGCAATCGCTTGACAGTCCCAGTGATCACCGATCGGTTTCTATGGGGTGGAACCTATATCCAGTCACAGGACAAGGTAACATGGTGGGGTAGTGTTTAGCATACTGCTTTATAGCACCCGCGATCAACACTGGGGTTCTGTTCCCGCCACTGCCTATAAGAAGTTGTACGTTCTCCCCGTGATTGTGTGAGTTTCCTCCTGGTGCTCTGAGATCCTCCCACATTCCAAACGTGCACAGGTTTGGATCGCCATGTTGGTGCCACTTGTGGGCTGCCCCCAGCACACCTCTGAACTATGAGGCCGCTGATGCATTTCACTCGATGTTTTGAAGTACATGTGACAAATATAACTGATCTAATCTAATCCTTTTTTTCTTCGCACTCTTTATATTGCTGTATATTTAGCCTGTATTGCTGCCCCAAGTTTCATGTTATATAGTATGTCTAATAGCAGCCAGCGTGCATTAAAGGTGAGAGGGGGTAACTTCGAAGGAGATGTGAGAGGCAAATTTTTTTTTACACAGAGAGTGGTGGGTGCCTGGGGTGGTGCTTCAGGCAGATATATCAGGGACTTTTAAGAGGTGTTTAGAATTCAGGGGGCCCCTGTGTTAATGGTAGGGGTTAATGTCGTAAAAAAGGTTGAGAATCCCTGGTTTAGACAGACATATGAAGGTGAGGAAAATGGGAGGATATGGATGTGTGGAATGCACTACTGGGCGTGGTGGTAGAGGCAGATACATTAGAGACATTTAAGAGATGTTTACATGAATGTGAGGAAGCTGGAAGGATATGGACATTGTGTAGGCAGTGGGGATTTGTTCAGTTGGCTACTTGATGACTAATGTAATGGGCTTGGCACAACATTGTGGGCTGAATGGCCTGATCCTGTGTGCTGTACTGATCTATGTTCTATGTCAGTCAGTGGTAGTGAATCTGAATCTGATATTTGTTTTTAATTTGCTGAATAAAGTCTTTTTAAATTGACTGGAACACATAGCTGAAATGTGGTCAGCTGCGGATTAGTCACTGAGTGGAATATTATCATTAGTGGGACCTTTCTCAGATCGTTTTACAATGCCGTACTTGCTCACTTTGAAGTAAGTCATTATTTTCTACAATGTAAATGAAAAATAAAGCAATTCAAGAATACAATTTGCTACTGCTGGGATTATAGACTATATCAAACTAGCTTTATAGACACAGGAGATTCTGCAGATGCTGGAAAGCCAGAGTAACACACACAAAAGCGTGGGGGAACTCAGCAGGTCAGACAGTATCCATGGAGAGGAATAAACTGTCGATGTTTCAGGCTGAGACCCTTCATAAGGACAATCTTCCCCCAGCGTTTTGTATGTGTTACATCAAGCTAGCCTTCAGAGGCTTCCAAAAGCTTTGGACCAACAAGTTGGAGAAAGCTCTGTGGGAAATACTGAGACTGTTGGGAGTTCTGTCGATTCCAGCACAGAAGGGATTAATATCCCCACTGCTTTGAACTGGGTTTTAAAGACCATGTAATAAAAATACATTATCTAGTACTGTGCGAGTTGCAGCACAAAGATCTTTATTTCTGAGTGTTTTCTATATTCTATGATCAATTCTTTCAATGCTGAGACAAGGATGTTGCCAGTCCGTTGGGTCTTCCATTGATAGTCGACACCATTTGAGTGGATTATCGAAAAGCAAGCCTTACCCCACCACAATATTCATGATGCAAAACTGAGGTTTAAGAATGCTAAAAATCTGGAAAAGGTTGGCAGTCCATGAGCTATCACAATGCTACCTCCAGCTCCCAGGATGTGAAGAGGCCCTCAGTTCATTGGGATCGGCTGTGGATGTTGCGTTCTAACTGTCTACGTTCGATACACAAGCCAGGGCAATACAATATGGAGAGCAAGCTGTTGATGTAGGAATACTTGTGATTATTCCTAAAGATCAGACTAAACACTGACAGGCTGGATACGGGAAGTTACACTGGGAATTGTGGGGTCTGCGGTATACAATGTATTAATGTAGTGGAGTTGGGTGGCAGTGTGGAGATACATCTCAGCCCTAGGTGCTCCTTCCCTCCGCTAGCCTGTAGGCCACCCTTGGGCAAGGTGTAGCACCTGCTTAGCCGCCCCCCCACCCCCAAATCAGGGTCACGTGAAGCCATGGGAGCAGGTGGTAGATGGTTGAATGGTTGTATGAGCAGCTGGTGCATATTACAAGTCCTGGTTATGTGACCACTGATACCAGGCAGACAATCTCTTAAGGGTATTGATAATGGCTGGGGTCACCCATCTTGTAAAGACACTGCCCAGAAGAAGGCAATGGCAAACCACTTCTGTGGAAAAACATTGCCAAAAACAATCATGGTCACCATGATTGCCCACACAATGATGATGATGAATTATGTTCCTGAAATAGAATTCAGGGAATTGAATGGTCCAAGGGCCACACACCTTCAGTTTGGATCATGAACAACGGAGACAGGTCCCATCATTGGCTACACCAGCAGTTGATGTCAAAGTTCTGAGCCCAACGATCAATCAGAAGTTTGGAAATTGAAGTCCGATTACTGAAACCTGGATACTGGAGAACGGAGGCCGGAGCCCTGTCCTGGAGTTGGAGGTCTGTCCGTATGTGTGGGAGGAGGAATGGGGTTTATTTTGCAGCTGTTGTATAGATGCTTGTTGTGTTTTGTGCTGTTCTGCCAAGCATTGTAGGTATGCTATGCTGGCAATATTGTGGGCTGCCCCAACACATCCTTGGGTGTGGTGGCTATTGGCACAAATTACATACTTCACTCTATGTTTCAAAGTACACGTGAAAAATGGATCTAAATCTGAAGGACTAATGACCAGAAAAACTATCCATCACACGGCCATACTGCATTCCATGGGAGATTTTAAACAGAGAAATCAATCACAAAATATAAAAAACATGTACTCGAAACCAAGCAACTCCAACTGGAATGGTAATTATAGGGAGGGAAACGATTGGGTTTACCAACAAATTCCAAATCAGACCACATTACAAAGCGAACAAGCACAGAGGCTACAGCTGATTAAAGACAACTGAGTGCCAGGAGAGCCGATGCTCGGGCACAGAAGGATTTTGACAATGTTTGTTGATGGCGGAAATAGCCAGTGGAGGTTAACCTGCAAAGGTCAAGATGACGTGGCAAGTCATTTGGAGATACAGTGCAGAACAGGTCTTTCCAGCCCAACGAGCCGCATGGCCCGGCATCCCTCCTAGCCTAATCAAAGGACCACTTACAATGACCAATTATCCTACTTACAAGTACATCTTTGAACTGTGGGAGGAAATCGAAGCTCCCGGAGGAAACCCACAGGCTCATGGGAAGACGGACAAACATCTTACGGAGGAGACCAGGATTGAACTCTGAACTCTGACGCCCCCAGCTGTAATAGCATCGCACTAACCGCTACACTACCGTGGTGCTCCAACTGACCATACAGTGAACTGACACGGAAGGCAGTCTCTTTTCTCATGGGCTTTCAAGCGCATGTTTCGTCTTGGCAGGCCCAGTTCGTTGTTCGCACACTGTAAGTTGCGCCAATATACCATGACTAACACAGCTCAATAGAAACGTTCATTCCTACGGCTCCACTGTTACTGCTGCTCCACACATACGTAACAAAGAGCACTTCAGATTTTTAATTCAATATTTTGATAAATGGCAACCAATGGCAAAGAAAAATCAATTTATTAATGTCCGAATTCATCAGCCTATCTGTCTGTTTAAATAATTGAATTTGTCACTGTACTGATATAATTAATGTCATGAGAATGATAAGGAAATGCTCTTGCAGGCCACTATCCCAGACTACTTAACCCCAAGGTTCAAACATCAAATGCTGTTCTTGACCTTGAACTGAACTTCTAACTCACTATCCATATAATCATGAAACCATAAGACACAGGAGCAGAATTAGGCCATTCAGCCCATTGAGTCTGCTCTTCCATTCTATCATGGCTGATTTATTTTTTCCTCAACCCTATTCTCCTGCCTTTTCCCTGTAACCTTTGATGTGCTGACTAATCAAGAACCTATCAACCCCCACCTTAATTATACCCAATGACTTAGACTCCACAGCCGTGTGCAGTAATGAATTCCACAGATTCACCACCCTCTGGTGAAATAATTCTCCTCATCTCTGTTGTAGACTCCCCAACTACAGGAAACGTCCTCTACACATTCACGCTATCTAGGATTTTTGAAGGTCATTTAATAGGTTTCAAAGAAATCCTTCTTCTTCGAAACTCCAGTAAGCACAAACCCAGAGCCATCAAATGCTCCTCATACGTTAATCCTATCATGCCCAAAGTCATTCTTGTGAACCTCCTGTGGACCCTCCCTAATGTCAGCACACCTTTTCAGAGATAAGCAGCCCAAAGCTGCTCACAGTCCATTGCCTGCACACAGTGCAGAGCATGGGGTGTCCCTCACCACATTTCTATTCTCCCAAGCTTGTGTTGCTGCTTTTCTGTATCAGAAAGCTACGAGTGTCCTTGATCCTCCTGTTAAACATCTCAATGATCATGCCTGACCTGGTTTTCTGATCTCCTCCAAGTCTCATGACCTTGAAAACCATCTCCACTGATCTCCTGTCTTACAAAGGGTGCACCCTCACAAGGCTACAAGCTCTGATGAAGTACATTGTAAGGCTCTGAAAATCTGCGCTAACCAACTGCTGGAGTGCTCAAAGATATTTTTAATCTCTCACTGCTACAATCAGACATTTCCAACTGCTCCAGATGGAAAACAACCGAAGGAGGTACAGAAATTGAAAGCACACACTCAAGTTGATTGGAGGTTCGTGCAGATGCAACAGGAGCGTTCCCGCGCAGGCCCAACGAACAGCTTGAAAAAGCAGCAAGTTTTTTGACGGCAGTCTTTGATTGGAGTACTGTGCAGACACAACAAGAGTGTTCCGACAAAGACTTTTAAAAACCCAGTCTCTATGAAACAGAGGAACCACCTAGCAGAGTGGTCATCATAGGAGTAGTCTTGACTCACAAGTAGTAAAGCTTTAGCTCAACGGAGCTTTGGCAAGAACAGACGGACATGAGGTAAGTTCATTCCTTATTTCTTACTTAACTCTAGAGAGAATGGGGGATGTCTACAGAGCCAGTGTTCTGCTCTGTGTGTCAAGTGTGGGATTTCCGGGAGACTCCCAGCCTCCCCAGTGGCCACATCTGCACCAGGTGCATCGAGATGCAGCTCCTTAGAGACCGTGTTAGGGAACTAGAGCTGCAGCTCGATGACCTTCAGCTTGTTAGGGAAAGTGAAGCAGTGATAGACAGGAGCTACAGGGAGGTAGTCACCCCGAGGCTACAAGAGACAGATAAATGGTTGACTGTCAGGAGAGGGAAGGGAGGGCATCAGGTACGGAGAGCACCCCTGTGGCCGTCCCCCTCACCAATAAGTACTCCATTTTGAGTACTGCTGGGGGGGGGATAACCTACCTGGGGGAAACAGCAGGGGCCATGCCTCTGGCCCTGTAGCTCAGAAGGGTAGGGAACTAAAGAGGATGTCAGCAGTAGGACCGAGATTAGGAAAAACTTCTTCACACAGAGAGTGGTGAATCTGTGGAATTCTCTGCCACAGGAAACAGTTGAGTCCAGTTCATTGGCTATATTTAAGAGGGAGTTAGATATGGCCCTTGTGGCTACGGGGGTCAGGGGGTATGGAGGGAAGGCTGGGGCGGGGTTCTGAGTTGGATGATCAGCCATGATCATAATAAATAGCGGTGCAGGCTCGAAGGGCCGAATGGCCTACTCCTGCACCTATTTTCTATGTTTCTATGTAATAGGGGACACTATAGTCAGGGGACAGACAGGTGATTCTGTGGACACAAAAAAATAAGCAGATTGAAGTTTGCCTCCCAGCTGCCAGGGTCCAAGGTGTTCCTGGACGCATCCACAATATCCTGAAAAGGGAGGGTGAGCAGCCAGAAATCGTGGTACATATTGGTACGAATGACATAGGTAGAAAAAGGGTGGAGGCCCTGAAAAAGAATACAGGGAGTTAGGAAGGAAGCTGAGAAGCAGGACCTCAAGGGTTGCAATCCCGGGACAGTGAGGATAGGAATAGAATGAGATGGCAGATAAGTGCGTGGCTGAAGAATTGGAGCAGGGGATAGGGATTCAGATTTCTGGGTCACTGGGACCTCCCCTGGGGCAGGTGGGACCTGTACAAAACGGACAGGTTGCACTTGAATCCGAGTGGGACTGATATCCTTATGAACAGGTTTGTTAGAGCTGTTGGGAGGGGCTTAAACTGACATGGCAGGGGTATGGAAAGAAGTATGATAGAGCTGAAGATGAGCCAGCAGGTTTACAAGTAGATGATGGGTGTAACATGAATGTAAGGAAGGACAGGCTAATGATTGGGTACAAATGGACACAGAGCAAAGAGTTCAGCTGTACCACAGAGGCAAAATTCAAAAGGACGAAGAATGAAGGATTGAAGGTGCTGTATTTAAAAGTGTGCAGCATTCAGACTAAGGTGGAGAAATTTGTGGTGCAATTAGAGATTGGTCGGTATGATGTTGTGGGCATCACAATCATGGCTGAAAGAAGGTCACAGCTGGGAGCTTAATATCAAAGGATATACTTTGTATTGAAAAGACAGGCAGGAAGACATAGACTGTGGTGTGGCCCTGTTGGTAAGAGATGGAATCACATCTTTAGAAAGAGGTGACATAGGGTCAGAGAATGTTGAATCATCGTGGGTGGAGTTAAGAAACTGCGAGGGTGAAAAAAAAGCATTATGTGAATCATATCTAGGACTCCAAATAGTATCAAGATGTGGGGTTGAGATTGCAAAGGGAGCTGGAAAAGGCATAGAATAAGGGTAATATCACAATTGTAATAGAGAACTTCAATGTGCAAGGGCATTGGGGAAATCAGGTTGGTGTCGATTCGCAATAGAGGGAATTCGTTGAATGCCTACGAGATGGCTTTTTAGAGCAGCTTGTGCTTGCGCCTACTCAGGGAAAGGCTATCTTAGATTGGGTGTTGTGTAATAACCAAGATCTTATTAAGGAGCTTAACGTAATGGAATGTTTCCGAGGCAGTGATCATAATATGATTGAATTTGAGAGGGAGAAGCATAAGTCACATGTATCAGTATTGCAATGGAATGAAGGGAATTACAGAGGCATGAGAGAAGAGCTTGCCTAGGTAGATTGGAGGAGGATACTGGTGGGGATGACAGCGGAGCAAAAATAGCTAAAACCATAGAAACCATAGAAACCATAGAAACTACAGCACAGAAACAGGCCCTTTGGCACTTCTTGGCTGTGCCGAACCATTTTCTGCCTAGTCCCACTGACCTGCACAAGGACCATATCCCTCCATACACCTCCCATCCATGTATCTGTCCAATTTATTCTTAAATGTTAAAAAAGAACCCGCATTTACCACCTCGTCTGGCAGCTCGTTCCACACTCCCACCACTCTCTGTGTGAAGAAGCCCCCCCTAATGTTCCCTTTAAATTTTTCCCCCCTCACCCTTAACCCATGTCCTCTGGTTTTTTTCTCCCCTTGCCTCAGTGGAAAAAGCCTGCTTGCATTCACTCTATCTATACCCATCATAATTTTATATACCTCTATCAAATCACCCCTCATTCTTCTACGCTCCAGGGAATAAAGTGCTAACCTTTTCAACCTTTCTCTGTAACTGAGTTTCTCAAGTCCCGGCAACATCCTCGTAAACCTTCTCTGCACTCTTTCAACCTTATTTATATCCTTCCTGTAATTTGGTGACCAAAACTGAACACAATACTCCAGATTTGGCCTCACCAATGCCTTATACAACCTCATCATAACATTCCAGCTCTTATACTCAATACTTCGATTAATAAAGGCCAGTGTACCAAAAGCTCTCTTTACGACCCTGTCTACCTGTGACGACACTTTTAGGGAATTTTGTATCTGTATTCCCAGATCCCTCTGTTCCACTGCACTCCTCAGTGCCTTACCATTAACCCTGTATGTTCTACGTTGGTTTGTCTCCAACGTGCAATACCTCACACTTGTCAGTATTAAACTCCATCTGCCATTTTTCAGCCCATTTTTCCAGCTGGTCCAAGTCCCTCTGCAGGCTCTGAAAACCTTCCTCACTGTCTACTACACCTCCAATCTTTGTATCATCAGAAACTTGCTGATCCAATTTACCACATTATCATCCAGATCATTGACATAGATGACAAATAACAATGGACCCAGCACTGATCCCTGTGGCACACCACTAGTCACAGGCCTCCATTCAGAGAAGTAATTTTCTACCACCACTCTCTGGCTTCTTCCATCGAGCCAAGGTCCAATCCAAGTTACCACCTCTCCATGTATACATAGCGACTGAATTTTCCTAACTAACCTCCCATGCGGGACCTTGTCAAAGGCCTTACTGAAGTCCATGTAGACAATATCCACTGCCTTCCCTTCATCCACTTTCCTGGTAACTTCCTCGAAAAACTCCAACAGATTGGTCAAACATGACCTACCACGCACAAAGCCATGTTGATTCTCCCTAATAAGCCCCTGTCTATCCAAATGCTTGTAGATTCTGTCTCTTAGTACTCCCTCCAATAACTTACCTACTACTGACGTTAAACTCACCGGCCTGTAATTTCCCGGATTACTTTTCGATCCTTTTTAAACAACGGAACAACATGAGCCACTCTCCAATCCTCCGGCACTTCACCCGTAGACAGCAACATTTTAAATATTTCTGCCAGGGCCCCCGCAATTTCAACACTAGTCTCCTTCAAGGTCCGAGGGAACACCCTGTCAGGTCTCGGGGATCTATCCACTTTAATTTTCCTCAAGACAGCAAGCACCTCCTCCTTTTCAATCTGTACAGTTGCCATGGTCTCACTACTTGATTCCCTCAATTCCATAGATTTCATGCCAGCTTCCTTAGTAAATACAGACGCAAAAAACCTATTTAAGATCTCCCCCATTTCCTTTGGTTCCGCACAAAGCCGACCACCCTGATCTTCAAGAGGCCCAATTTTATCCCTTACAATCCTTTTGTTCTTAATATACTTGTAAAAGCTCTTTGGATTATCCTTCACTTTGACTGCCAAGGCAACCTCATGTCTTCTTTTTGCCCTCCTGATTTCTTTCTTAGATATTTTCTTGCACTTCTTATACTCCTCAAGCACCTGATTTACCCCCTGTTTCCTATACATTTCATACAACTCCCTCTTCTTCTTTATCAAGAGTTGCAATAAAGTTTCTGGGAATGGTTCACAAGGCATAGGATAGGTATGTCTCACAGAGGAAGAAGTTTTCAAATGGCAGGGGTAGGCAACCATGGCTGACGATGGAAGTTAAGGACTGCATAAAAGCCAAGGAAAGGGCATATAATGTAGCAAAAGTGAGTGGGAAGTTCAATGATTGGGAAACTTTCAAAATCCAACAAAAGGCAACTATAAAAGCTATAAGAAAGGAAAAGGTGAAATATGAGGGCAGATCAGCCAATAATATAAAGCAGGATACCAAAAGTTTTTTCATTTATATAGAGTAAAAGAGAGGTGAGAGTTGACATTGGACCACTGGAAAATGATAATAATGGGGGACAAAGAAATGACAGATGAACTTAATGGGTACTTTGCTTCTGTCTTCACTGTGGAAGACACTAGCAGTGTGCCAGAGGTCTGTGAGAGTCAGGGCAGCAGCAATAAGTGCCATTGCTATTACAAAGGAAAAAGTGCTAGGTAAACTCAAAGGTCTGAAGGTGGATAAGTCAGCTGGACCAGATGGACTACATCTAAAAGTACAGAGAGAGGTTGTTGAAGAGATCATGGATGCATTGGTCATGATCTTTCAAGAATCACTTGATTCTGGCATGGTCCCAGAGGACTGAAAGATTGCAAATGTCACTCCACTCTTTAAGAAGGGAGGAAGGTAAAAGAAAGGAAATTATAGGCCAGTTATCCTAAACTCAGTTGTGGGGAAAGTGTTGGAGTCTATTATTAAAGATGAGGTTTCAAGGTACTTGGAGACTAATGATAAAATGTCAAAGTCAGCATGGATTCTGTGAAGGGAAATCTTGCCTGACAACTCTGTTAAGAGTTCTTCAAGGAAGTAACAAGCAGCGTGGACAAAGGAGAGGCAGTGGATGTCGTTTCCCTGTAATTTCAAAAGGTGTTTGATACGGTGCCACACAAGAGGCTGCTTAACAAGATAAAATTCTATGGCGTCACAGTAAAGATACTGCCATGGATAGAGGAATGGCTGACAGGCGGGAGGTAGCAAGTGGGAATAAAGGGGGCCTTTTCTGGTTGGCTGCTGGTGACTAGTGGTGTTCCTCAGGGGTCAGTATTGGGACCAGTACTTTTCACATTGCTTGTCAATGATTTAAATAATGGAACTGATGGCTTTGTGGTAAAGTTTGTAGATGATACGAAGATAGGTGGAGGGGTAGGTAGCGCTGAGGAAGGAATGTGATTGCATCAGGACTTGGACAAATTGAAAGAATGGGCAAAAAAGTTGCAAACGGAATACAGTGTTGGGAAATGTATGATAATGCATTTTGGTAAAAGGAACAATCGTGCGAACTACTCTCTACATGAGAAGGTTCAAACATCAGAGGTGCACAGGGAGTTAGGGGTCCCAGAAGGTTAAATTACAGGTTGAGTCTGTGGTAAAGAAGACAAATACAATGTTAGCATTTATTTCAAGGGGAATAGAATATAAGAGCAAGGAGATAATGCTGAGGCTTTATAAGGCACTAGCAGGCTGCACTAAATGTATTGTTAACTGTTTTGTGCTCCATATCTCAGAAAGGCTGTGTATTCATTGGAGAGAGTCCAGAGGAGGTTCACAAGGTTGATTCCAGGAATGAAGGGGTTAACATATGAGCAGCATTTGGCAGCTTTGGGCCTGTACTCAGTGGAATTTAGAAGAATGAGGGGCGATCTCATTCAAACCTACTGAATGTTGAAAGGATATGGTGGACGTGGAGAGGTTGTTTCCTATGATGGGGTTATCGAGAACTAGAGGGCACAGCCTTAAAATTGAAGGGTGACCCTTTAGAACAGAGGTAAGGAGGAATTTTTTTAGCCAGAGAGTGGTAAATCTGTGGAATGCTCTGCCACAGGCTGCGGTGGAGGCCAAGTTCATGTGTATATTAAAGTGGAAGTTGATAGTTTCCAGATTGGTCAGGGCATCAAAGGATATGGGGAGAAGGCAGGTGTATCGGGCTGATTGGCATCCGGGATCAGCCACGATTGAATGGCAGAGCAGGGTCGATGAGCTGAACGGCAAAATTCTGTTCCTATGTCTTATGATATTATAGTCTTCTTCCCCTCTGCCATATAATTTCTGAATAGACATTAAACCCATGAACACTACCTCACTACTTTAAAAAAAATTATCTTTGACCTAAATTCACTTTTTCCCTCTATTATTATGCATTGGATTGTATTGTTGCCACAAAGATATTTTAAGATGTGTGCCAGGGATATTAAACTTGATTCTGATCTTTTTACATATTGCAATATACTGCAGCTGCAAAACAACAAATTTCACATTTGTCAGTGATCATAAACCCGTTTCTGACTCACAGCATGTATTGCTGTGTGTTGTATTCACCCATACACACTCGCGCACACCCGCGCATACACACACACACACACACACACACACAGACGCATACACACGCACACACACACACACACACACGCACACGCACACACACGCGCGCGCATACACACACACACACACACACACACACACACACACGCATACACACACACACGCACACACACGCATACACACACACACACACACACACACACACACGCACACGCACACACACACGCGCGCGCATACACACACACACACACACACACACACACACACACACACACACACACAAGCAGTAACTTTGTGAATTGAATCAGTTAGTATTTCCACAATGCAAAAGTTGCTCTCAGAAGCTACTGATAGAGGAGAAAATGTTTATCACATTAGGCAAGAAAGATGTTCTGGATCATTCTGGAAGAACTCAATATCTGAGAGGTAAATGGACAGTTGACATTTTGGGTCAAGACCCTTCATGAGGACGGGGTACATTCCTATCAAGCCATCACATCCTTTGTTCAAGATGTCAACACTTTCGCTCTAACACCAGCAAGCTCAGGACAGACACAATGAAATCTGCCACCAACCCAATGTAAAGTATGACCAAAGCAGCAAAAAAACACTCCATTAAAAAAAAATGAAAAATCTCAGCAAACCATGCTCATGAACTGATGCCATGAGCAACACTTCGGTGGAACCGTGAGGGCTGATGATTCTCTGAGAACAATAAGTACATATTTATTCTCATCTTGGAGATTGATAATAAAAACACTCTCTGGTCCTACACAGTCAGGAGAGCTCAGCAACACCTCAGCTTCCTGAGGAGGCTGAAGAGAGCTGTACTTTGCACATCTATACTCAGGTCATTCTATAGATGTGCAGTAGAGAGCATTCTGACAAGCTGCATCACTGCTTGGTTTTGAAACTGCACTGCGACAGACTGGAAAACCTGCCCAGTCATCACCGGTGCCAGCCTACCCACCATCAAGGGCATATATACAGAAAGGTGCCGGTAAAAGACCGGTAACATCCTGAAGGATCCCACCCATCCTGCTCATGGATCGTTTGTCCCACTTTCATCCACGCCAGGATCATCAGACTCAAAAACAGTTCCTTTCCCCAAGCAGTAAGTCTGATCAATACCTCCGCCACTAACTCCACCACAACTTTTATCATTTCCTGTCAGTCACCTTATGTACAGCCCAGTGTCACTTTACGGACATACAATCAATCTACACATGCATTTATATTTATTCTGTTTTTATTATTGTGCTCTTTATCTTATTGTGTTTTTGTGCTGCAACAGATCCGGAGTAACAATTATTTTGTTCTCCTTTAAATCTGTGTACTGGCAATGACATTAAACAATCTCCAGTCTTGATAAATCCCACGGAGAGAGAAAAGGTATTCCAATTCAGTTAACAGATTACGTAAAGTTAAAGTTCTTTTGAATCAAATGCCTTTAAGTGTAGCTAATAGCAGTTGCGTGGTATTAAGCCTCACGCCCCTAACCAAACAACTGCCGTGTTGATTTGTTCTGCGTTGGGTCCTATTGGAACAGCTTATTTAAATAACGCCAAGCTTCTATTGAAACCACAGGTGCACGGGTGTAATAAAGCCACTGCCAATTCCACACTTTTGTTCTAATTGCTTTTAGTGGGAACCAAGACAAATTGGCAATGGTGACTCTGAATAACAATGAAAGTGAGAACAAGCTGTATTTTAAACTACTTGGTGACTGAGATAAATCAAGAGAGTACAAAAGAACTATTCAATTGAGATAAAGATGCCAAAAAGACATGCTTATTACACCCCACAAGCCATTCAGTCCCTTGAGATGGGCTACCTCAGAAAATAAAAGTCATATTTGTCTGGTCTGTTTCCCATGATTAATTTAACTATTTAGAATCAGAATTCATGTTTTGTGTATTATTGTGCATTGATTGCATTGTACTGCGGCTGCAAAGACAACAGATTTCATGCTGGTGATAATTACACTTGATTCCGATTCTGACGTGGGAATGAACACAGAACACGACAGCATTCAGCCTGATTTCAATGACGCTTCACCTCACGTTCGAGGTTCAAAGTACATTTAATATCAGTTTCAAGCAGCATATATTTATTGTTTATTTATTTATTATTTCGTTTTTTTTTGTTGTCCTTTGCACGCTGGCTGTTTGTCTGTCTTTCACTGACTTTATTGTGCTCCTCTGTGAATGTCCACAAGAAAATGAATCTCAGGCTTGTATATGGTGACATTTATGTATGCTGATAATTTTACTTTGAACTTTGATGTTGTGCTGACCTTTTAACCTTCTCCATGACAAATCTAACCCTTCCCTCACACACAGCCCTTCATTTTTCTATCATTCCAATATGCCCTTACAAAACTTTCTTAAATACCTCTAATGTATCTGCCTCTACCACCACGCCTGGTAGTGATAAAGTTCTATGCTCCCACCATTATCTGTGAGTCACTACTACCATCACTATGAGCAAATCAAGATGTTTTCATCAACTGAATGTTTCAGGCCCTGACTTCAGGACTCGCAGACACAAAAATGTTCTCTTTTTCCACTTTACGAGTCCTGAAGTCAAGGCTCAAAGGTCAAACCTGTTATCAGCATCCTGGGGTGAAGCTTGAGGGTCTGAGGCCTATGAGCCTGCGGATCTGGGGCCAAGGCATAAAGATCTGGTCTGAGGTTGGGGACCTGTCGGGTGTATGAATATGGGTGGGTCAGTGTATAGGAGGGAGGCAAAAAGAGCTTGTTTTGCTTGCTTTCATCTCTTTTTTACACAGTTTGTATGCCCATCTGGCAAGGTCTTTCATTACAGTAATTGGATTTATTGAGTATTGATCTTGAGGTTGGATTTGGCCAATGCCTATGGGTCAATCCCCCACAAGGTTGTTGAAGACGCTCTGAAGAGGCACCATGTTCCTGAAGGAATCAGAGGCCTTCTTATCGACTACTACTACGAGTTCCACCTGAGAGTCTCAACAGGGCCAATAACATCAGACTGGTGCAAGCTGGAGATTGGTATCATCACAGGCTGCACCATCTCAGTCATCCTTTTTGCCCTGGCAATCAACATGCTGGTAAAATCTGCACAGCCAGAGTGTCGAGGCCCGAAATCAAGATCTGGGATCCGCCAACCAGCAATACGAGCCTTCATGGATGATCTGACTATCACTATGGAGTCGGTGCCTGGTGCTAGGTGGGTTCTTAAGGGGCTGGAAAGGTTGATGAGGTGGGCAAGGATGCCCTTTAAGCCTGTAAAGTCAAGATCTGCAGTGCTGCAGAAGGGGAGAGTACAGGAGAGATTTTATTTCTCTGTTGAGGACATTCCAATTCCTACCATCGCAGAGAACCCTGGAAATCTTGGAAAGATGTTTCATGCAATGCTCAGAGATAAGGTGGCAATAAGAAACACCTGTGGTTGCAACAGGTTGACAGGACTGGCCTTCCAGGGCAATTTAAGGCATGGATTTACCAGCATGGCATACTACCAAGAATCTTCTGGCCACTGCTTCTCGATAAGTTTCCAATTTCCACTGTTGCTGAATTAGAGAGGGTAGTCAGCCGGTTCCTGCGAAGAAGGCTGGGTTTACCGAGGAACATCAGCAGCATTGCTCTGTATGGGAATAACTGCAAACCGAGCCCCCCCCCCCCTGAAATCCATCGAGGAGGAGTTCAAAGTTTTGCGAGCAAAGAGGTGCTGCAGTTCCGGGAATCTTCAGATCCAAAGGTTGCCGGAGCAAGAGTGGCAGTGAGAACTGGAAGGAAGTGGAGCAGAAGCTGAGGCACAACTGCACCACAAAGTGCTGGTGGGGGTAGTCGCCAAGGGAAGAGTTGGACCTGGAAGCCCCCATTTTGACGAAGTACAAGGGAAAGAGCGACGAGAGCTGGTCCAGAATGAAGCAATAGCAGCTGTGGAGGAGGAGGGGACCAGCAGAGCAGTGGCAATGAAACAGCAAGGAGCCTGGACCAAATGGGAGCAGGTGATCGAGCGAAAGATCACGTGGAACAATCTCTGGAAGGTGGATTCACACCCCATCAAGTTCCTTATCCAGGCTGTTTATGACATCCGCCCTAGCCCATCCAACCTGCACTGCTGGGGCCTTGCAGAACGACCAGCTTGCCCCCTCTGTGAGAAGACTGGTACGTTAGAGCATATTCTGAGCTGCTGCCCCAGAGCTCTTGCCGATGGCCGTTATCAGTGGAAGCATGACCAGGTCCTCTGGACAATTGCTGAGACAATCTGCAGCACCCTTAACATCTGCCAGAAAACAAGTCCGGTCAAGAATACCATCTGCTTTGTCAAAGAGGGTGAAAGACCAAAAGAACACCAGAGAGCAACCGGGTTGCTCTTCACTGCGCAGGACTGGAAGCTAAAAGCAGACCTGGGAAAACGCCTGCAGTTTCCTCCCCACATCACAAAGACTACATTGCAGCCCGACATTGTTGTGGTCTGACTCAATGAAGCACGTTCTTATGTTTGAGTTTACCGTGCCGTGGGGAGAACGCATGGAGGAAGCCTACGGGCGGAAAAGAGCCAAGTATGAAGATCTGAAGAACAACTGCCAAAGAAGAGGCTGGAGAGCAAAGTGTTGGCCTGTGGAGGTCAGGTGTCGTGGCTTTGCCGGCCAGTCGCTCTGCGAAGTATACACTGCACTTGGAGTCACGCGAGAGAGAAGAAGGAGAGCCATTTCTACCACCACAGATGCAGCAGAGAAAGCGTCAAGATGGCTCTGGATAAAGAGGGCAGATCCGTGGGTTACTGCTCGGGCACAGGCCAGGGTCTGATCAACCCCGGTCGGGTCCCCTGGGCGAGGGTGTATGATGTTGAAAGACCCGAAACACCTGACGACCCCAGGTAACATCACTGATGATGTGCCCTAGCTGACCATCATGCAGATGTTTCTGTAAGAAGTATGCCCACAAGAAATTGATTCACAAGGTTGTACTTGGTGACATATATGTACTTTGATAATAAATTTTCTTTGAACTTTGACCTGCACCCTCCTTACCCCTCACATCCATGTACTTATCCAAATATCTCTTAAATGTTGCAATTGAACCTGCATTTACCAACTTCCACTGATAGCTCATTCCACACTCCCACCACCCTGTGAGTGAAGAAATTCTCCCTTAGGTTCCTCACTGAAAGTTAATTCCAACTTCAGTAAGCAATTAGGAAGAAGGCTGGAGAACAGCAGGAACAACATGCTGCTATGATTATAGTGTATAAGGCATCTGGAGCCTTGTGCACAGGTCTAATCTCCATACAACCAGAAGGATATCCTTACAATAGAGAGAGTGCAATGCAGGTTCACGGTTTGATTTATGAGATAGCACATTCGTTACATAAAGAAAGATTAAGCAGTCTGGCCTAAGCACCGTGGAATTGCAAGAACGAAAGGTGATTGAAATATACAAAATTATTACAAAGCTGGGATGTCAAGAACCGGGAAACATAGTTCCAAAATAAGAGGCCAGTTAATCCCAATAAAGATGGTGAGTGAGGCCTCCGTTGGTCAGGGTTGACCCTGGATATTGTGTCCCAGCTGTCTAGATACGCATCCAGGGTAGTACAATATGGAGAGCAAGCTGTTGCCCATGTAGTAAGCTCCCCCTCTCCATGATCCTGATGAACCCAAAGGAACAGCACAGACCGATACGTTTTGGTACCAGCGGTGTTGCAGGAATTGCCAGTCAGTGTAGGACTGGGTTAGGGACTCCAGCTCCCATTTTTACCACAGGGCTTATTCGCGAAGCCTTCCCCATGTGTGGGTATAGCCGCAAGGCAGCGGAGGTTTGAGATCAGAGATTTCCTTCTCCTAAATGAGCTGCCAACCACGGCTAACAGACTCCATCTGCCTGAAGCGACTGGTTTTATGGTGCCAGTAACCCACCTTTGCCCCCTCTCTTGTCAGTAGAAACGGTTGCACCGGGCTTAGTAGCTACGCCACACATGAAGGCCAGGAGCTGGACTTGGTTGTCAGATGCTATTTGAAACCCACGCCATTGGGAGCATTTAATAGGTAGGGCGAGCTTGTCCTCATTATCGCCCCCAGCTATAACAACCTTAAGGATAAAGGTCAGCTTCACTTGTCACATGTACAATGCAACATCAAAGCATACAATGAAATGTACTGCTTGTGTCAAGAGTGTGCTGAAGGCAGCCTGCAAACCTTTTGCCAATCAACTGTCCACCTCTTGGCTCCATCCCTCCCCCTCCTGTCTTCTCCTATCATTTCGGATCTCCCCCTCCCCCTCCCACTTTCAAATCTCTTACTAGCTCTTCCTTCAGTTAGTCCTGATGAAGGGTCTCGGCCCGAAACGTCGACTGCACCTCTTCCTGGAGGTGCTGCCTGGCCTGCTGCGTTCATCAGCAACTTTGATGTGTGTTGCTGCAAATGTCTGGCACCAACATAGATAGCCCACAATTCACTAATCCTAATTGGTATGTCTTTGGAGTGTGGGATGAAACCCACACGGTCACGGGGAGTGACGTACAAACTCCTTGCAGACAGCAACAGGAATTGTACCCCGAAAAACCAGCTGGCACTACAAAACATTACACAAACGCGATGCTACTAAAATTCCTTCAACCCGCGACAGTGAACCCTCGGAAATCTCCACCTAGAAATACTGCTCTTAAATGTCGCAACCAAACCCACATCCACCATCTCCACATGCTTATCACCATATCCCCCATCCAGCACATCAACACGAAACACTGTCGCAGGAAACCAGCATCCATCATCGGGGACCCACACCACCCAGAACGTGCTCTCCTCTCACTGCTGCCATCAGGAGGAAGGTACAGGAGCCTCAGGACTCACCACCAGGTTCAGGAACAGTTATTACCCCTCAGCCATCAGGCCCTTGAACTAAAAAGGATAACTTCACTCAACTTCATTTGCCCCATCATTGAAACTTTCCCACAGCCAATGGCCTCACTTTCAATGACCCATCATCTCGCCTGCTCAATATTTACTGCTTAGTTATTTATTATTATTATTATTATTATTATTATTACAACTTCTTTTATATTTGCACAGTTTACTGTCTTTTGCACTCTGGTTGAACACACTAGTTGGGCGGTCTTCCATTGATTCTGTTATGGTTATTATTCTATAGATTTATTGAGTATGACCACAAGGAAATGAATCTCAGGGTTGGATATGGCGACATATATGTCCTTTGATAATAAAGTTACTTTGAAGTTTGAACTTTTGAACTCTGAATGAGGAAGCCCCTCAGTTTCCTCACTGACAGTTCATTCTAGCTACTAAATAGTCAAAGATTATTCCAGTGATAATTGCTTAAAATTGGAAGTGCTGTTTGAGCAGTAACACATTAAAATATAAAAATGTGTTATTCATTATATATTAAACATAACAGGCTAGAACTCAACTCCAAAAAATACACATCTCCTGTAAAATAGCCTGACTTAACCTGAGGTTCAGCAGTTCTACTCAAGTTTCTAAGTGGCTCAGGTCTGATCAGGAAATTCTTAACATAGAACAGAGAACAGGAACAGGCCCTTTGGCCCACAGTGTTGTGCTGAACCAGCTCAAAAGTAAATCAAAAGCACCTGTCGCCCCCTGGAAAGCCTCAGGCTTGCTCAGCTCACTTCCATCTCGGGGGGAGCAGTCTTTGGCCCCGCCAGACTGGGTAATCAAGTTTGTGTGGATGCTGTGTGATGTACCCCACCCCACCAAATAACAGACAGTACCCCATATGCAATTAAATGATTACACTTTATAGATCTTACTGGAACTATGTAATTAATAGAGTTACAATATAAAAGGAAAGTAAAAGGCGCCAAACTTATCAAAGTTCAACCACTTTGTGCACAACAGTTGGAGCTCAATTAACGGAGTCCTCTTTCCACCATTCGATCCTCTCCGACCTCAACCCGCTGCCTGGGACCAACCACAGTGGTCGACCATATGCTCCACACGAGTCTGTCCTCATCTCTTCTCCTCGCCGAAGACCCTGGGCCTCGGACTCCCGCTTGGGGTCTGTTCCATCGCCCAGCTTACAGCATCGCGCCTCCACTCTCCGTCCCCATCGCGCCTTCTGCCCAAAGCCCGCGAAAAACAACAGCTTACAGACACACAAGAAAGAGTAACATCTATCCCAATTGGTTAGCAAATGAATACAATTCTCTTTATCAGTAATTATAACCCAAACAAGCTGCTAGAGAGGGAATCACTGTCTCAGCAGTTAACATCACAGAGAAGTCATTTTATTCTAACATAACAAAGAAGCTATTTTATTAGCTTTAGCAGTAACATAAAAGAAGAAACCCCTTACACATCCAAACACTAATCTTTCCTACCTACACAATGTCCGTATCCTTCCATATTCCTTACAACCATGTGGCCTATCCAAACATCTCTTAAAAGCCTCTAATGTATTTGCATCTACCACCATATCAGGCAGCGCATTCCAGCATCCACCATTCTCTGAGTAAAAAACTTAGTCCTCACATCCCCTTTGAACCTAAACCCCCTCACCTACAACGTGTGCCCTCTGGTATTAAGACACTCCAACCCTGGGAAACAGATACTCCCTGTCTACTCTATCTATGTCTTTATCAGATCTCCCCACAGCCTCTGCGCTCCAGAGAAAACAACCCATGTTTATCCAGCTTCTTGTGATAGCACATGCCTTCTAAACCAGGCAACATCCTAGTAAACCTCTTTTCACAAGATTTTCATTCTCTCGTACACGTTTTATCAAATAAAACACTCCCAAATGGCATCAACATTAATGTAACAAACAACTGTGTTTACTCTCCTGCAAAACCAGTTTTTATTAACCACATCATCTTTCAAACATTTCAAGTTAAAGAAATGGCAACACACACAAAATGCTGAAGGAACTCAGCAGGTCAGGCAGCGTTTATGGAAATGAATAAACAGTCGACGTCTCAGGCCGAGTCCCCTCGTCATAAACAGTTGACGTTACAGGCCGAGACCCATCGTCCGGACCTACAGGGTCGCAGCCCAAAATATCAACTGTTTACACTATTCCATACATGCTGCCTGGCCTGCTGAGTTCCTCCTGCATTTTATTTATTTATTTGTTGTTTGTTTATTTATTGACAGCGTGGAATAGGCCCCTCCGGCCTTTCAAGCCACACTGCCCAGCAATCCCCCAATTTAATCCTAGCCTATTCACAGGACAGTTTACAATGACCAATTACCCCACTAACTGGTACGTCTTTGGACTGTGGGAGGAAACCATGCCGTTATGGGAAAACCTTACAGCCAGTGGTGGGAATTGAACCCAGGTCGCTGGTACTGTTAAGCGTTGTGCTAACCGCTATGCTACTGTGCTGCCCACTGTTGTGTTGCTCTAGATTTCCAGCTTCTCTTGGGTCCACAAAATGGCAGCTGACATAGACCCAATGGGCCCAGAGGTCTCTTCTCTGCAAATGACAGTATATAATAATGCAAAGTCCTTGTGCAAACATCCTTGGCAGCTTCCTGACAGGAAAAGCCCGGTTCCAGTCAACAAGGGCCCCTGCCAATCACAGAGAACATGGCTGTTACTGTCACTGTTCTCCACCAGCTTGTCCAGGTTCGAATGAGAACTTTCCTACTCATCTTTCAACACTGTCGTTATCTCCACAGAGTCACTCATCTGCAACAAGGACAGTACACCTTGCTTTATGTTTTAACCCTAGAAGAGCTGGCTGCAACAATCATCTTTCCCTGTAATAGGCAGCCAACTGCCAGAACGTATCAAGGGGGACTACTGTGCTGATGCCAACAACATCAGTTTTAGAATGGATTTGTGCAAATAAAGAGTCATAACGCACTAAGGCACAGAAGCAGGCCTTCAGCCTATCTAGTCCACACCAGCCTAGTTTACTGCCTCGTCCCATTGACCCGCACCTGGCACAGAACCCTCCATACTTCCCTTATTCCTACAGTCTACAGTCAAAAGCTCACTTTAATGTTGCAAGTGAATCTGCATTTATCATTCCACTGGCAGCTTGTCCCACACTTGCACCAATTTCTGAGTGAAGAAGATACTCTTCAAATTCTCCTTAAATATTTCACCTTTCACCCTTAACCTAACACCTCTATTTCTAGTATCAACTAACCTAAGGGGAAAAGGCCCACAAGTATTTACCCTATCTATACCTCTCAATTTTGTGTACCTTGATAAGATCTGCTTTCATTCTCCAGAGGGAATAACCTACTCAACCTTTTCCTAGAACTCCGGTCCTCAAGTCCCAGCAACATCCTTGTTAATTTTCTCCAGCTTGTGGATATCTTTCCAATACACAGGTGACCAGAACTGCATGAGTATTCCAAATTTAGCCTCACCAACATCTCACATAACTTCAACTTAAAATCCCAAATCCTGTACTCTGATTTATGAAGGCCAATGTACCTATCTAGCTGTGTGACCAGGTAAATTTGATAACGATGTTATGTTAATTTACAAAGAAAATTCCCACACTTTTTGCAACTTTCACAATTACTGTTAGAGTGTCCCAATCACTAATTTAATATCAAAAATTGGTGCAAAGTAATTAACATTTTTATCATAAAAGCTTGAGGAATCAGGGCCTCTCTTTGAAGTTTTGATGAACTTCTATAGATGTATATTAAAGAGTATATTGACTGGTTACATCATGATCCATATGGAAACACCAATTCCCTTGAACAGAAAAACCTACAAAAATTAGTGAATAGGGCCCAGTTCATCACAGGTAAGGCACTCCCCACCATTGAATACACCTACAAAAAAGCGTGGTTGCAGGAAAGCAGCATCCATCATCAATGACCCCACCATCCAGGCCAGACTCTCTTCTCGCTGTTGCCATTAAGAAGGAGGTACAGGAGCCTCAGGACCCACACCACTAGGTTTGGGAATAGTTATTACGCCTCAACCATCAGACTCTTGAACCAAAGGGGATAACTTCACTCAACTTCACTTGCCCATGACTGAACTGTTCCCACAACCTATGGACTCACTTTCAAGGACTCTTCATCTCATGTTCTCAACATTTATTGCTTTTTTATGTATTTGCACAGTTTGCTGTCCTTTGCACATTGGTTGTCTGTCTTGGGTGCGGTCTTTCACTGATTCTATTGTGTTTCTTGTATTTATGGGATTGCTCACAGGAAAATGAATCTCAGGGTTGTACATGATGACATATATGTACTTTTGATAATAAATTTACTTTGAACTTTGAACACACACAAAACACTGGACAAACTCAGCAGGTCAAGCAGCATCTATGAGGTGAAACGTACAGTCAGCGTTTCAGGCCAAGACCCTTCAACAGGATCTGAAATGTGTCTTGAGAAATCTTGGGGTACAGTTCCAGTAATAAAAAGTCCACTATGGACTGGCCCTTACTAAATCATATCCCATAATGTTCCATGGCCCTCCTTCTCTCCCTCGATAGGTAACTACTGGCTTACTTTATTGGATATGATAGCTCTCTCTTTTGTCCTTGCATTCTAATCTATTCAGAGTACAGCCTTGAGGCCAAGAAGCCTGGAGACAAGGTGCGAGCCCATGATTGACTCCATTTCTCGTCAATTCCATTGATTAAAGCGTTGAAGAAGATTGAAGTCAACAAAGACGGGAGTGGAAGGCGAGCAGGTGTTCAGCAGCAACTGCCCGCATTTGACCGGTCTCTCTGCCTTGCTCTCATTCGTTGCTGCCAAAGGCAACCTAAGTGACTGGTCTCTCTGTCTCACTCGATGGTGCCAGAGGATGCTGCCGCTGTCCTGGGTCTTGGGCAAGGTTTAATCGATGTGATTTGTGGATTGGGCTCTGTTGTTCACATTGAGACATGTTTCTGGTTCCTGGACACTCCCTTTTCTTGTTGATATTTTGCGCAGTTTTTGATCTGGGCAGTCTGGCTCTGCAGCCTGCAGGCAGTGAACAATGCAGCACTGGATGGAACTGAACTGAGCAGAACTAACTATTCCTGGACTGCTGCGATGATTTGTACTTTGATGTTTTATGTTCTGTGTGTTTGCCCGTTTTTTGCGGGTTTGCGCGATTTCTTCTTTGCACGTTGGGGAGGTTTGGATGTTTTTCTTTGAACGAGTCCCTGGTTTTCGTTGTCTTGTGGCAGTCTGGGGGAAGGCAAATCTCACGGTTGTACACTGCATACACACATTGATAATAAATGCTTTGAATATACTTAAATGTAAAAGTAAATAATTAATTGAAATCTATTGAATTGAATTTTTATCTATCATTCAGCCTCAACACATCAAAAATCAAAGCAGGAGTATTCAGTTTAGTTCAGTTCAGCACGTGCAGCTTTCCTGCGACAGCACTCCTTGTAGGTATACTTGGTGGTGTGGAGGGTAAAATTGGTGAAGGGTCTCGGCCTGAAATGCTGCCTTCCATAAATTCAGTTCCATACATGCTGCCTGGCCTGCTGAGTTCCTCCAGCATTTTGTGTGTGTTGCAGAAACAAAGTAACCAGAATCCAGAACCACATGCAACACGAACCTCAAAATCCCCCACAGCCTCGCAGATCAATCTGGTGATGTGGATCCCAAGACGCCTGCACTTTCCTCCAACAGCAGCTCGCGAGAGGGAGAGGAAATCCAGTCAAATACGGGCGGACGGTGCCGAAAACCCGCCAGTCCTCTGCTCTCATCCTCATCAACTTCAACTTTGCTTGACGTCTCAACTGGATCAGAACTGGCACTGGCAGTTACACGAATAATTTTACAATTTTACCTCAGTACAATTTTATCCTAGTAGTTTTGCAATCGGTTTACAGCATCAGCCTTCACCAACTGAGCTTCAACTCCCGACAATGTCTGTAACAAGTTTACGCGTTCTTGCTGGGACAGTGTGGGTCTCCTCAAGGTCCTCCAGTTTCCTCTCACATTCCAAAGACATGCGGTTAGGATCAGGGAGTTGCCTGTTGGTACTGAAAGTTTGGCGACACGATAGGCAGCTCGCAACTCATCAATTCTCAATGATTTCATTTGATGCAAACAACGTATTTCACTGTATGTTTTGATCTACATGTGACAAATCGAGTTTATCTATCTTTAATGTTAAAATTATTCCTGCAAATTGTGTATCCACCTCAAGTAACTTTCCATCTTAAAAACAAGGATGTAACGTTGAGGCTTTATAAAGCACTGGTGAGGCCCCGTTTGGAGTACTGTGAGCAGTTTTGGACCCCCTATCTAAGAAAGGACGTGCTGAAACTGGAGAGGGTTCATAGGAGGTTCATGAAAATGATTCTGGGATTGAAAGGCTTGTCATATGAAGAGCTTTTAATATCGCTGGGCCTGTATTCACTGGAATCCAGAAGAATGAAGGATGACCTCATTGAAACCTATTGAATTTTGAAAGGCCTTGATAGAGTGGATGTAGAGAGGATGTTTCCAATGGTGGAAGAGCCTAAGATGAGAGAACACAGCCTCAGAATAAAGGGGCGTCCTTTTAGAATGGAAATGAGAAGGAATTTCTTTAGCCAGAGAATGGTGAATCAGTGGAATTATTTGCCACAAGCAGCTGTGGAGTCCAAGACTTTATGTATATCTAAGGCAGAGGTTGATGGATTCTTGATTGGTCAGAGCATGAAGGGATACTGAAAGAAGGCAAGATTACTGAAATGCATGGACCTTCCCTCACTAATCATTGTATCCCTGCAGTATTTGTTCTACAGTTATATATTTCATCATCCTGACACAGAGGTGTCAAGAAAACAACCTCGAGGTCCCTCAACGTTGCAAAAACAAAGGAGCTGGTTGTGGACTACGAGAGGACTGGAGACAGGCTAACCCCTATTGACATCAGTGGATCTGGGGTTGAGAGGGTGAACAGCTTTAAGTTCCTCGGCAAACACATCTCCGAGGATCTCACTTGGTCTGTACATACTAGCTGTGTGGTGAGAAAAGCACAATAGCGCCTCTTTCACCTCAGATGGTTGAAGAAGTTTGGCATGGGCCCCCAAATCCTAAGAACTTTCTACAGGGGCACAATCGAGAGTATCCTGACTGGCTGCATCACTGCCTGGTATGGGAACTGTACTTCCTTCAATCGCAGGACTCTGCAGAGAGTGGTGCGGACAGCCCAGCACATCTGTAGATGTGAACTTCACGCTATTCAGGACATTTACAAAGATAGGTGTGTAAAAAGGGCCCAAAGGATCACTGGGGACCTGAGTCACCCCAACCACAAACTGTTCCAGCTGCTGCCATCCAGGAAACGGTACCTCAGCATAAAAGCCAGGACCAACAGGCTCTGGGACAGCTTCTTCCACCAGGCCATCAGACTGATTAATTCACACTGAATTAATTAGTCAATTCAATTCAATTAATACTTTAATATTGCTATCATGGCAATATTCATTTATTCTACAGTAATACTTGTGCTATAGCAGTAATGTTGGTAACTGTAATATTAATATGCACATTGCAGTGTTGTTTCCTTCTGTACTGGCAGAGTAATACACGTGGACCTACTACCATTTATAAGCTTTAATGTTGGGTGGTGAGGTGGAGATATGTCTCTACCAAAGGAGGTGTAAGGCATTCCTTCCCTCCGCTGGCCTGCAGGTCAGCCTTGGGGAAGGTGTAGCACCTGCTTAGCCCCCTATCAGGATCACGTGAAGCCAAGGGATCAGGTGGTGGATGGTCGTATGAGCAGCTGGTGCATATCACAAATCCTGGTTATGTGACCACTGACGCAGCAGACAATCTCTGAAGAGCGTTTATAATGGTTGGGGTCATCCGTCTTGTAAAGCCACTGCCCAGAAGAAGGCAATAGCAAACCACTTCTGCAGAAAAAATATGCCAAGAACAATCATAGTCAGGGAAAGATCCTGCTAGCTCACGTCAGCAACACGGCAGATAATGAACAAAGGAATGCTGAATACATCTGGTGAAGGGGCTTGTCGTGTCCATTCTGGGGCAGCTCACTCACCGGACACTCAGCTCTCACTCATGGCTCCAAGTAGCTGTTTGCATGTGACAGTGGCCACACCTCTGTTCACCATTTTCATGGGTGGGCTAAACCAGGTGAGGGTAGTCAGTGGGCCTCATACCTTAGTGAGACAGGATCCCAGCATGCAGAGGCACCTCCAGCAGACTGGGCAGGTGAATTCAACAGTGAGATCCAACGGCCAGGAAGGTAGTTCTGCAACGATCCATGGAGAGCGAAGGGCGTGACAAGACACAGAAGTCACGGTCATCCACCGCATCCAAGGAAGAACCCACTGGTGACAACTACACATATGACTGGACCCAGACTTCCAAGGTCGAGAGAATGGACTTCCCCAGTGCAGTTCCATCCCTCCTCCTCCTGTCTTCTCCTATCATTTTGGATCTCCTCCTCCCCCTCCCACTTTCAAATCTCTTACTAACTCTTCTTTCAGTTAGTCCTGACGAAGGGTCTCGGCCTGAAACGTCGACTGTACCTCTTCCTAGAGATGCTGCCTGGCCTGCTGCGTTCACCAGCAACTTTGTGTGTTGCCCCAGTGCAACTGCTTTTTCACTTTAAAGACTCTCCTGTGATCGTCGGATATGATGGACAACCAATCAAAGCTGAGCTGAATACATGAGGCTTGCGATCTACTCCCTGCCTGCTCTCCGGTACTCTTTGATCGTGGTATTTTAATCAGAAAGGAATGTGAAAAATGGAAATTGATGCATGCTGACTTCAGATGGGGCTATATATTATCATTTAATCACTGACACAAACTTTATTACAGAGCGCTGAGATAACAGCACAATCATACCAATTGTTTTGACTGAACCATAACAGCACGGTCTATGTACCTTTAATAAAAAAGAAACGGAGCATGTCCTCGGTTTTTTTTGAAAGCCATCTGAGATCGATCGGTTGAAATTTTGGATAACTGCAAACAGGAGAGGTGGGGGGGGGGTGCGTTCTGCAGCTAACATTACGAAAGGGATGAAGTGTAAGCTTTCTGAGCCCAAGCAGTGTTACCTGATTCTGCAGCTGTAACTGGGAATTGTAGAAGGAGGAAACAGGGCAAGGGAATGAATTGCTGAAGTCAACAAAGCAAAAGAATATGATAATGAAGAAAGATTCTGGATAATGTTATTCTTATTTTTTGTCTTTATATTAATTCTAATATAGATAAGATTTAAGAGCAGAATTAGGCCATATAGCCCATTGAGTCTGCTCTGACATTTCATCATGACCGATCTCTTTTCCCTCTCAGCCCCAATCTCACTGTCTGTGGGGAAGGTCAATCTCAGGGATGTATATGACATACATACTTTGATAATAAATGTACTTTGAATCTTTGAATAAATATTCATCATCGTCATCGTTACGTGCTGTGCCGTATGACATGGGTGATCATCTCTTCCATCTGTCTTTAGAGGGATAAATATTACCACCATTTAAATTTGACTGCAGTCTCTTTACTACTGCAATATAAGAATTTACAATAGAATAAATCTTACCTATTACAGAGGTATAAAAATTATAGCAGCACAAATATTACTGTGAGATGCATTTATGGCAAAAGTCATATTACAACATAAAACGTTACTGCTATATAATCCTCTTGCACTACAAACATCTCAAGATAAAATTACAGCAGTGTATTTTTTGCATAAGTTGTACTTATTTATTGATTTATTGATATACAGTGTGGAGTAGGCCTTTCTGGCCCTTTGTGCCACACTGACCAGTAACCCTCCGCTTTTAATCCTAACCTAATCAGGGAACAATTTACGATGACTAATTAACCCACCAACCAGTACGTCTTTGGACTGTGGGAGGAAACAGGAGCACCCGGAGGAAACCCACGCTGTCACGGGCAGAAGGTACAAATTCCTTACAGGCAGAGCAAGAATTGAACCCAGGTCAATGATAATGTAAAACATTGTGCTAACCACTATGTCACTATGCCAGTACACAGTATACTTTTGCATAAATTTTACTTATGCATAATTACCATTCTGGTATAACTTCTTCTGTAGTATAAAGCTCACTACAATATGAAAATTACAGTGTCATAAATATTATGTTTAATAATACTCAGAGATGTTTTTATAAAGCTCTTACTGAAATATATAGTACTGTGCAAAAGTCTTAGACACATGTAAAAAAATCTATGAAGTGATGCTTTCAAAAATAAGTTTCTAAACATCAAGAAATTGCTATAAAGATCAGTAAACAGTAAACACTGAAATCAAATCAATATTTAGCGTGACCACCCTTTTTGCCTCTTATGTACACTGTCTTGCAGTTTTACAAGAAAATAGGCAGGTAGGCTTTCCAAGCATCTTGGAGAACTTGCCACAGTTGTGCAGACTTTGGCTGTCTCACTTGCTTCTGTCTCTGGCCTCGATGATGTTGAGATCAGAGATCTGTGGAGGCCATACTATTTGAAACCACATTAAAAAATCTAGCATGCCTAAGACTATAGGACCATAAGATATAGGAGCAGAATTAGGCCGTATGGCCCACTGAGTTTGCTCCGCCATTCCATTATGGCTGACCCATTTTCCCCCTCAGGCCCAGTCACCTGCCATCTCCCCGTATCCCTTCATGCCTCGACTAATCAAGAATCTCTGCCCTTAAACAGAACCAAAGACTTGGCTTCCACAGCAGCTTGTGGAAACATATTCCACAGATTCACGACTCTGGCTAAAAAGAAATCCTCCTCATTTCTGTGCTAAAAGGATACCCCTTTATTCTGAGGCTGTGCCCTCTGGTCCTAGACACCCCACCATAGGAAACGTCCTCTCCACATCCACTCTGTTGAGGCCTTTCACCATTCAACAGGTTTCAATGAGATCCCCTCTCATTCTTCTGAATTATAGTGAGCCCAGCACCATTAATCATTCCTCATTTGACAAGCTTTTCAATCCCAGAATCATTTTGCACAGTACTGTATTTACAAATGTAGCATAAATTTTTGCTGTTATTATTTAACTCTAAAGTAAAAATCCTATCTGTTAGATAGATGCTACAGAGAGTTAAATATTACTGAGTATAAAGTCTAAAGGGGTTGCTCATACAGATTTGGGTAATTCACATTCATATTAAAGATACATTTTCCTGGCTCTAAGGACTACCGTCTCTTCCCTCTAAGAAGAAATTTTTCTTAATGGAAAGAGGGAGGTCTTTGAAAGTCGACTTTGTGGTCTTGTCAAGTCTATGTCACTTCAGATTTGCTGTTAACCCAATTACATGGCAAGAACAAGCCAGTGCTGAGGTTCCAGTTCCAGCTGCCTACAGGATAGGATGAGGATTGCTTTGGATTGCAATGGAGCCACTTGCTGATGGGACTTATCACTCGAAGGAGCATCTGGCAAGGTCAGGAGGCCATGAATAGTGGAACGCCTGAGGATAAATAAACATCACCTTGCACAGATTCAGTACATCGTCTAAAAACTTTGACAAACTACTGTCGGTGCCAAATGGAGAGCCTGGCCTGGAGGGTTGGTGTCCTTAATGATGGATGCTGCTTTCTTGTGGCATTACTCCATGTAAATATACTCAAGGGCTGTGGAGAGCTTTGCCCGTGATGGACTGTTTATCCCACTCCCATCAGGGACAAGGCTACATAGCATCCACACCAGGGCTACTAGACTGAAAAACAGCTACTTTCCCCAAAGCTGATCAATATCTCCACCCTCTAAGTCACCCCACCACACCCCCAACCTCCACTATTTTATCATTTCCTGTCAGTCACTTTATGTACAGACACTCCCGTGCCTAATGTCTTCTTATGGACATACAATCATTCTATGTATAGAAGCTAATTAATGTCTTTATATTTCTTGTTTTTTTAATTATTATTGTGTTTTTTTTGTGTTACACCAGATCCGGAGCAACAATTATCTCATTCTCCTTTACACTTGTGCACTGGAACTGACATTAAACAATCGTGAATCTTGAATCTAGTCAGAGCAAGAATTCTGTATGGCTGCACATAACAAGCATGCAGAAGCATGCTGAGTTATTGATTTACAAGATGCCCAACAAGGTAGAAACATTATGCACATAAATTAAATACATTAAACAGCATGAAGGAGAACAAGAAAGATTGTTGAGGCTGAAACTCTCCAGTCTGGAGTTAAATTAATCTATCCCAGTTTAAGTGAATTGTCTAGTGTGTGTATTTCTGCTAGTGGATACGTATTGATTGTTGTTACCTTTTGGTCCTTTACATTAATGTCAACACTTTTCTTTTAGTGACAATACAATTGAATGCAGCTTTAGAGAAGCAGGCTTGTGTGAAAAGTTGTTTTAAAAAAAATAATCAGCAGCCACTTAATGGGGAAAAGTCTCATTTGCAAAGCCGTTGTTCATTTTTGACTGGTATTACCGTATTATTCAACATATACATTATTCCACTTTAAATTGCAACAGGTAGTGGCGTAACGCCATCACAACACCCGCCATTGTCGGTAAGGAGTTTGTATATTCCACCTGTGACCGGATGGGTTCCTCCGAATGCTCCAGTTTTCTCCCACATTCCAAAGACGTACAGATTAGTAGTTTAACTGGTCACATGGTGTAATTGGGCACCACAGGCTCATTGGGCCAGAAGGGCCTGTTATTGTGAAGTGTCTCAAAATAAAATATAGTCTCTACAGCCACAGCCTAGGGGGTTAAAAGACAAAAACACTCAAGGTGTGTGTGTAAAAAAAAACATCTAAGCAGGCCAGTGTGGAATAGTATGAAAAACGAGGGGTACCTTGAAAAGAAGTAGGCATCATTCCCTATCCCAGTGGGAATAGAGCAGTACCAGCCCAGCATTGACCTTGCTATAGGTTCATCTTACCCCTCTAAACAATGTACGTGTTAATAATCATCTTTAGAAGGCAGTTTTAGACCACAGGACTATAAGACTTGGGAGGAGAATTGGGGCTTTTGGCCCATCAAGTCAGCTCCATTAAACCATCATGGCTGATTCAAAGTTCAAAGTTCAAAGTTCATTTCATTAACCCTTTCAATCCCATTCTCCTGCCTTCTCCCATAGCCTTTAATGCCCTTACTAATCAACAACCTATCGATCGCCCCCTTAGATACACCCAATGACTTGTCCTCCACAACCATCTGTGGCCAATGAATTCCACAGATTCACCACCCTCTGGCTGAAGAAATTCATCCTCAACTCTGTTCTGAAGAGACAGCCTTCTATTCCGAGGCTGTGCCCCCGGACTTAAGACTCTCTCATAATAGAAGCATCCTCTCCACGTCCAACCTACCCAGGCCTTCAATATTAGATAGGTTTCAGTGAGGTCCCCCCTCATTCTTCTAAATCCACTGAGTATAGGCCCAGAGCCATGAAAAACTCTTGATGGCTCTGGGGCATCTGGCACCTTGGCCCTGGAGCTGTTTTGTTTGGCTGTATTTACAGGTTGTTGATTGACAGTTAAACTTGAATGTCCCTCATACATTAACCTTTCACTACTAGAATCATTCTTGTGAAACCTCCTCTGGACCCCCTCCAGTTTCAGCACATCCTTAGATAAGAGGTCCAAAACTGCTCACAATACTCCAAGTGAAGCATCACCAGTATCTTATCACCTGTCCTGGATTTGGAGGCCTGTCTGTGGAGACCTGTCGTGGATTTGGAGGACTGGCTGGGTGACATACCTTGGAGTTGGAGGCCTGTCTGTGGAGACATATCCTGGATTTGGAGGCCTATTTGTATATATACAATGGAAAATGTGGGTTGTTCTGCTGTTGTTTGTTGTGTTCTGTGTTGTTCTGCCAGGCATGGTGGGAATAATATGTTAGTGGCAGAACGTGTGACAAAATTGTGGGCTGCCCCAGCACATTCATAGGTGTTTGGTTGTTAATAGAAATTACACATTTCACTGTACTCATTAACGCCCGATGCATTCCACTGACATATAAATTATGTGTATCACTGTACACATACACACTTAGGAATGACGCATTTCACCGTACACTGTACACATCATACGTGTTGTATATGAAAAATAAATCTGAATCTGAGTCAGAATCCAAACACCTCCACCACACCTGTGCGTATTGTGAAAATCAGTTCACAACGTTCTGCAGCTCTGTGAAACTTTCTTCTTGTTTGACTAAATCATTTGTGCTGTTGAAATACTCTGTATGTACTGAGAACTTGAATTTTTGGTTCCTTATGTTGCTTCAGCCTGAGGGTGCATTCTTTTGTTAGCTTTCGCTTATATTGAACAAAAGTGATGAATTTAATTATTAGATCAAATTAGCTGTCAGCTTCCGTACATTAAGATGACAACATTCCGGGGCTGACATGATTTGTTTGTGGGTTGCTTCTCTGAGGATCGGGCGGCACAAGTGCCAGCGACCCAGGTTCAATTCCTGCCACTGCCTGTAAGGAGTCTGTATGTTCTCCCCACGACCGCGTGGGTTTCCCCCAGGTGCTCCAGTTTCCTCCCACAGTCCAAGGACACATTGGTTGGTAGGTTAATTATTCATTGTAAATTGTCCCAAGATCAGACTAGGGTTAAGTCGGTATTTGCTGGGCAGCACAGCTCAAAGGGCTGGAAAGGCCTATTCCATGCTGTATCCCAATAAATACATAATAGAGATAAAGATTAGCTTTATCTGTCACCTTGTAAGACATGAAAATGCCCGACACAGGCCTCTCATGGTCTGAGTCGATGTTCCCTCCCTCCCCTCCCTTATCCGTCACAGTGACACATACAGTGAAGCGTGTCAAGTCAAGTCAGTGAAGATTATGCTGGGGGCAGCCCGCAAGTGTCGCCACACTTCTGGGACTAACACAGCACGCCCACAGCTTACTGACCCCAACTTGTGCATCGTTGGACTGTGGCAGGAAACTGGAGCAAATGGAAGAAAGCCACACGGTCACGGGGAGAGCGGACAAGCTCATTACAGAGTGAGGCGGGAACTGAACCCTGATCAGGGATCCTTGGCACTGTACAGTAATGCAATTGCGCTAACCACTACTCTACCAGTCTGTCCAGTATTCTAGATGAAGAATAAGCACGTGCCCAAGTGACAATGGAGAATCTGGTCCCAACTTCAGACTAAAATTTGTGAATGTTGACGATGTCAGATCTACATGGGATGCAAAGTACTTTGTAATAGAATTGACTTCAGCACATCCTGCTTATCTGTACCCACACATACTTTATTGTCGCCAAACAATTGATACTAGAACGTACAATCATCACAGCGATATCTGTACTCACATCATTTTACAGATGCCCAGTAGACAGCATTCTGACAAGCTGCCTCACTGCTTGGTACGGGAACTGCCTGTGGTGGACAGAAAGGCTCTACAGCGAGTAATCAAAACTGCCCAACACATCAGCAGCACCAGCTTAACCACTGTCAGAGACATATATACAGAAAGGTGCCGGAAAAGGGCCAGTAACATCATGAAGGATCCTACCCACCCTGCTCATGGACTGGTGTCCCACACCCACCAGGGAGGAGGCTATATAGTACCAACACCAGGACAACCAGATTCAAAAACAGTTACTTTCCCCAAGCAGTAAGACTGATCAACACCTGCACCCACGAACCCAGCCCTCCACCTTCCCAAACACCACTACTTAATCATGTCCTGTCAGAGCCACCGTATGTACAGACACTCCTGTGCCCAGTCACTTTATAAACATACAATCAATCCATGCATATAAGCTGTCTTACGTATTTATATTTATTGTGATTTTTTTTATTACTGTGTTATTTATCCGTAAGGGAGTTTTGTCTTTTATGTTACTGTGTAGGCTAATTAAAATGGCTTCTTTGTTATGTTATACTTAGGAATGCTTCTTTGTTATGTTAAATGCTGAGAAAGTCCTTCGCGCTAGCGGTTTTTTTTGTATTATCTATTGATATGAGGATGAATGAACCAATTGGGATAGTATTATGGTTTTAGTTTATTTGAAGATACTGTATGCGCGGGGTTTTGGGGCAGAAGGCGGGAGAACGAGACAGAGGATGGACGAGGTGCTAACGGGGTTGGACCCCGAGCGGGACGTTCGGCGAGGAGAGGAGACGGAGACGGATTCGTGTGGAGCGTCTGGTCGACCACCGTTGTTGGTCCCAGGCGGCCGGTCGAGGTGGTCCAGGGGTCGCAGGGTGAAGAAGGGTCCCGAGCTCCAATTGTTTGTGCACGAAGGGATTGAACTTTGATAAGTGTGGCGCCTTTTATTTTCCTTTTATATTTTATTCTCTATTAATTATATAGTTCCAGTAATATCTATAAACTGTAAATCATTTAATCGTATCTGGTGTATTGTCTGTTATTTGGGCGGGGTGGGGCACATCACACAGCATCCACACAAACTATTACCCAGTTTGGCGGGGCCGAGGCTGTTTCCCTAGACAACAGCGAACTGAGCGACCCTGAGGGTGGCCAGGGGGGCTACATATCTTATTGCTTTTTGTTTTGCATTAGATCCAAAGTAACAATTATTTTGTTCTCCTTTACACTTTTGTACTGGAAATTAACATTAAACTATCTTGAATCTTGAATCTGATGTGCAGATGCAAGGTATCGTACTCCCTTGTCCCATTGTGACATTAGAGAACAGCAAGGTGCCTTTTTATCTGCACAGAACTACATGTGCAGGACCCCTACTATATATTAGACAGGGTGATAAATCTGACCTTATCTCTGTGCCCTTTAAGAAGATATTGAATTTCATTATTCATTTCTTATTCAAACAGAGAGAGGAGTTGAATCAAGCCCACTTTAGTCTGGCACAAAAAGAACTTAAAGCACCAAGGGTAATCCTGTCAGTTACAATACCTTGTTGGTGTTCTTTTACCAAGGCTATCGGATGCTTGGTTGAGCATGAGAGGTCGTTCATAGAATTTCTGCTCTGCAAACTGGAATGAAATTCTTTCACACGGAGTAGCTTCCACAACTGTTCCTTCTCTTTCAACCCAGCGTTAGTGTTCTGCTTTGTTCACCACTCTTACAATCAGAACCAGGTTTATGATCAAAGTTCACAGTACATCTATTAACAAAGTATGTATACAGTCTGTAGGAGCCATGTACCTGTTCTATTGTATTCTGTGTTGCGCGCTCACTGTCTATTATGGTTATTAGTCAGATCAGTGGGGGCGTAGTAAAAGCAAATGCAATAAGTTATGTATTCTTGCATATTTCCTGGAAGCTTGTACTGTGGGACTGGCGGAGGTCGTATCTTCTGCTGACTGCTGAGATAGCACTCAATAATGCTTAATTGTATGTTTTCTAATTGCTAATAAAGGTTTGAATGAAGGGTTCAACTTTTGGAGCGGTCACTGATGGTGCGTCACACAAGCATAGCAGTCCACACAGTCGCGGGCAATTGTTTTGTTTATATTTTGGGATTAGTTTTGCCGCTACCCTGTATACAACTTTGAGATTCATCTTCTTGCAGGTAGCCACAAAACAAAGAAACACCGCCTCCCCCCACCCCCCCCCCCCCACACACACACACACACACACACACAAAGAGCATCAGACGTGCGAGAAAAAGAGCAAACTGCCAAATCGCACAAACAGCAAAAAAGTGAATAAATAACGCTACGTAACCCCCAGGTTCAGAGGGCTGTATGTCCAGGGAAAGACACTCTCCGGCCCAGCCAAACTTGTGAAATCTTGTTTGTGTGGATGCTGCGTGATGTTTTCCCCTATTACAAATCAGTACCACAAAATAACAAACAATGCACCATATGCAATTAAACGATTTAGCTTTACACTTCTTAATTTGAGTAGAAGGTTAGTAAAAAAAATAAAGAAAAGGGCCCATTTTAATGAAACTGTCTAATGCGCACGTTGGAGCTCACGACTTTCCCATCTGTTCATTCTCCATCGATTTCCCCCGGGCATCGTCAACTCCCAACCCAATTCCATGTCCACTGAGTCCTGCAATCTACGAGCTCTCCGTTCTGGCATCTTCTCTCTCCATCTTCTGCCGAACAAAAGCCCGCGAATACCTTCTCTCAGACACGCAAGAAAGAAACACCATGCCTCTCATTGGATGGCGCACATTCCAAAACCCCATTATCTCTAGTCATAACCCAAACAGTGCTGCTACAGAGAAACCATTACATTAGGAGTGAAACCTTACAGAGAAACCATTACATTAGAAGTGAGAAACCATTGCATTAGAAGGAAACCTTACAGAGCGTTACACACAAAACATTAAACATCAAATCCTAGAGTCCCCAAAAGTGAGTCTATCATCGACATATTTTGTGAAATTTGTTGTTTGGCCACAGCAGTACCGTGCGATACATAAGGTAGTGCTCAAACGGTAGAATGACAAGCTGGATCGCGTGCATACGTTTGCCTGCGCACTGCCAGCATCAGTCTGCTGGACATGTTGCTCAGGGGCAGGTGTTTCTTTTGCATGACAATGCTTTTTTTTGCTCACAATTTTGCATTTTGCATTTTGCACTTTGCCCCCGAGTAATGCTGTTTCGTTCGGCAGTACTCACGTGTGGTTGAATGATAATTAAACCTGAATTTGAATTTCAAAATATGCAATAAATTACAATGAAAAACACACACACACACACACACACACACACACACATATATATATATATATATATATATACATACATACATACACACACACACACACACAATACCGCATAATATATATACAGAACCTATAAAAACTATTCACCATCCCGCCCCCCCCCCGGGAAGTTTTCATGTTTTATTGTTTTACAACGTTGAATCGCAGTGGATTTGATGTGGATTTCTGACACTAATCAACAGCAAAAAACTCTTTTGTGTCAAAGTTAAAACAGATCTTTACTAAGTGATCTAAATCAATTACAAATATAAAACACAAATTAATGTGTACATATGTGAGCATATGTATGTATATATCTGAAGGCAGAGGAGAAGCTGTTTCTAAAACGAGTGTGTGTGGACATCAAATGCGTCAGTAGACTGCAGGCCAGCTCCGAATGCTGCATGGAACATTCTGAAAAACAGCTGCAATATCTGCATTGTCATTAATTATTACAAGTGCGAAGTCACATCCATGAAAAAGATATACTTCCCCCAAAATAGTCTTTTCTTAATTAAAATGACGCACTTAAATTGTAGTAAATAACTGACCTTCTTTACTGGAAGGAACACAAGTTTGCAGTGACATTACTCACATAATGCAGTACTTTGCCAAACATGTGTCTAGATCAAAGGAATTGAGCATCCTCTCACTAGAAAACTAAATCACATTTAACAAAATTGGTTGAGTGCCCACAGGAGTACTATGAAAAGAGCATTAAACTACCTGGAAACCTTTTTCAAATTGCAGTTGGCTCACAAACTCTTTCATAGACATCTCTATATTCACCCCAGTAATTTCCAAATTTCAGCATCTTTCTAAATATGCACTCTCATCGGGGAGGAGGCTACGTAACATCCAGGTCAGGACCACCAGACTCAAAAACATTTACTTTCCCAAGCTGCAAGGCTGATCAGCACCTTCACCCGCTAACCCACCCCTCCACACTCCCAGCCACCAATACTTCATCATTTTCCGTCAGAAACGCTCCTGTGTCTAGTGTCACTTTATGTAGGAACAATCAATTTATCATGCCGCCTCAGCAACCGCCGACAAACCCGATTCACCCTAACCTAATCAGAGGACAACTTACAATGTCCAATTAACCTACCCGGTATGTCTTTGGACCTTAAGAGGAAAGCTGAGCACCTGGAGAAAACTCACGAAACCTACATTTATGTACTGGAAATGATATTTCAATCATTTCCATCTATTGAAATCCCTGGAAAAGATTCTGTAAGGCAGCTTTCTTCCGAGAAGCTGCTTTTAATGTGCCTTCCCTGTATGGAGAATGAAATGTATAAACAGGTTTCCCTTCTGAGACCACTCCTGATACAGGTTGATGGACAGCAGAGGAAGCATTCAGAAAACCACTTATGACTTCATTATCCGGCAGGCCACTTTCACTAAGCATCTCTAAGTGCTTTTAGCAAGGGCTTCTCTTTATTTTTTCCTTTTTTTTTTGTTTTGCCTGCCATAATCAAAAAGTCCTGCAGATAATTTTCTGTGTCCTGACACTCTGATAGCATCTTTCACCTTCCTCACTAACGTTCATCTCCCAAGGCAATACAGAAAAGGGAAATAATTCACAAAGATTCCATAATTAACCAGAGGAATATTTACTTATTTAGCAATACAGTGTGGAACTGGTCCTTCCGAGCCAACAAGCCCTGCTGCCCAGCAATCCCCCTGTTCAATCCTAGCCACATCACAGGACAATTTACAACACATTAACCTGCTAACCAGTATGTCCTTGGACTGGAGGGGGGGAATCAGAGGACCCAGAGGAAACCCATGCGCACAGTTTTTTTATAGAGGATGCTGGAATTGGACTCTGAACTCCAATGCCTCGAGCTGCAGGGTTGCACAGTGGCTAGCACAATGCTTTACAGTACCAGCAGCCCGGGTTCAATTCCCACAGTCCAAAGTCATACCAGTTGGTAGGTTAATTGTAAATTGTCCAGTGATTAGGCTAGGGGTTAAATTGGGGGTTTGACATTATAGAATGCAGATGGGAATTTGCAAACTGTAAGGCACTACATAAAAATGAAGGAGCACAGAATTTAAATCCTTTATTCCCACTGGATTGAACTGTTCTGTACTTTTTGTCTACAGTAAATTGATTTGCCGAGAATCTGCATTAAATCAGTACAGAAGGGCCTATCAATATACAAAGGTACTTGAGATTTATTAATTTAAATTCAAACTCAAGTACTAGTTTTGTTCCAGAATTTAGTTTAAAAAAATTAAAATACTCAAACTGCAGTGTCATCAGTCTAACTTCCAGCACTTTTAGATTGCCTGGCCTGCTGGAGGAACTCAGCAGGGAAGATGCCAGAATAAAAAGGAGGGGGGAGGGGAAGAAGGCTAGCTGGAGGGTGATAGCTGAAGCCAGGTGGGTTGGAAAGGTCAAGGGCTAGAGAACAAAGAATGAGATAAGAGAGGAGAGTGGACAATAGGAGAAATAGAAAGAGGAGGGAACCCAGGGAGAATAGGCAGGTGAGAAGTGAAAGGTCAGAGTGGGGAATAACCTTGTGACTAAAATTAGCTGATGCTGCAAATTATTGCTTATGAAGTTTTTATTTAACTTTAGGAAATAAGTATGGAGAGAATAGAGCTTAAATCTCAGAGAAATGCCATCTTTCATGACTTTGAAGTCGCCAACAAATACCACCGGAAATCCAGTAACATACCTAATTTCACTGAAATCTGCAAGGAATATCAAAGCATTTCTCATTGGGTATTGATCGGAAAAGAAAAGATAGATAAAAGTTAAATATATAATGATGATCACAGGAGATACTGCAGATGCTAGAAATCCAGAGCGGCACACACAAAATGCTGGAGAGACTTTGTTCTCATTAACACGTGTCCCTCCAAGGGGACCACATCCTTGTCATTGGGTTTGGAGTCTTGCGTGTCTCAGTGACCCGGGGAGCGATGTTGGCTGGAGTCAGGGCTCTATGCTTTGGCTCCTGGTAGGATCACCCGTGCCAAATAGGTCAAAGGGTAGAGGCCAGACTAAGAGCAATCCACTGGTCCTCCAGGTTCGGGTGTTCAGTTCAGGGCTAACAACCCTGACTGGTAAAACGAAATTGTTATGGAAACAGCAATGAAGAATTCTTCTACATCTGAACGTGATGGCGTTCCTGAGTCTCCACCTGGGACTTGCATGACAATCGAGAGGAAGCTACTGACAGGAGAAAGAAACCCTGAACGCCACCAGAGATGGAGGACCTTCACTGCTGCCCTAAACGCTAGTGGTGTAACGGGCAGTAAGTAAGCAAGTTATACTTGAGTATTGGAAATGACATTGAGCGATCTTGAAACCTGAATAAAGAAATAGAGAAGTGGCAGTGGATGAGGTTGGTGATGGTGCGGGGGACAATGGCCGATGGATCAGGGTGGGCTCCTGTTCAAGGGGTAAGTAAGAGGAGGTGTCTGAGAGTTGCCAGCTGACCTCCGCAAAGTAGTTGTTAGACCACAACAGCGACCCATTTGTCTGCTGGTTTCATGGTTAGATTGGACTTGAGTCCTGATGAGACGAATGTTGACTCTTCCTTTGCATAGATGCTGCCAGATCTGCTGAGTTCCTCCAGCATTTTGAGTGTGTTGCTTTATAAAACCTATTCCTCATTCTGAATAAACCAGTTTAAAAAATCACTTAACAAAAGGATCTCAATTCATTTACTTCAAAGAATCAGAATCCGGTTTAATATCATTGAATATGTTGTGAAATTTGTTGCGCATTGCAATGTATAATATAAATTATAGTAGTGAGGTAGTGTTTGCGGGTTCATTATCCATTCAGAAATCTGATGGCAGATGGAACAAGCTATTCCTAAAACTATGAGTGTGTATTGTCAGGCTGCTGTACCTCCCCCTTGATGGTAGAAATGAGAAGAGGACGTGTCCTGGGTGGTGGGGGTCATTAATGATGGATGCTGCCTTTTTGAAGCATCACCTTTTGAAGATGCCCTGGATGCTGGGGAGGCTGGTACCCATGGTGGAGCTGACTGAGTTCCATGAGCTCAGCATGAGAGAAGGACCTTCTAATTATCTTTTTCATGTAAAACATTATTTCAAATGGTTCTTTTATCAGAAGCATGGTGGAAAATAAAAGAAAATAGTTTTTTTTTAAGTGCTCACGCTATAACAGAACTATTTACTGAGTAATTGTAGTGGCCTGAAAGATTTATTAACCTAATGATTCCACTAACCAGTGATCACTTGGTTTTAATGATCCTGCTAATTGGTTAATGTATAATTTTACCAATTACCGATGACACGAACCAGATGGTTTTGAAAGGCATCGATCAGAGCGAAGTACATGACTGTGCTGATTTGTGGTCAGACTAATCAAGTGAAATTCACTGGCACCCCAGAATGTGCCACCTGGTGTGAAATACTGCAAGAAAAAGGGGAAAAAAAATCAGATTTGAGAACGTTATTGATTTTACATCAGACCACTTTGAACTGAAGTGCCTCAACTCTGAAAATGAATATCCTGCCAAATCACAATCTTTTGTGTGTGTGTTTTTTTCTGCTGAAAATGACACTTTTTGCATTGGTTCAACCCTGCCTGAGCTGTGAGCTTCTCCAAGCCCATCTCCCCACAGATTTACAGTTGCAACTTTAGAAGAGCAGAGAAGGACAGAAGGAGAGAATACAGTTTCCCGTTACAGTGTTGAAGGCAGCTCAGTCAAGGTGTCCTTAAACAGAACAATGTATAACCTTGTGGCTCACAAATGGATGTAATGAGCTTCAGTGAGTTTTCTGGAAAAGATTTCTTTTTCTCTTCGCTCATTGTTTGCTGCATTATCATCTTCCTAAACTGTTTCTACATATTAATGTAGTTAGTCATCTTGCAGTTTGAGCTTTCACATCATGGCTGGTGGAAGATTAAGGGAAAGAAAAAGAACCTGCTGGCACCTGACTAAAAGAAAGGTGCAAAAAGAGGTGTTACCAAAATGTTCCTAATTGTTGCTGCTACCTTGACAGTGTGAGCTGGGATCATTCTGTACCTGGCTTGATTTCAGCATCCAGTTTCTTTCAATTTTTGTTTGGCCCCTCGTGATTTTAAATCCCTCTATCAAATCCCTTTTCTACCTCTTCTGCCCTGAATGAAAACAATACAGCCTCTCTAATCCACCCGCAGAACCGAAGTCCCTGACACCAGGAGTCAATTTAGCAACGCAAACACAAGGAAATCTGCAGATGCTGGAATTTCAAGCAACACAGATAAAAGTTGCTGGTAAGCACAGCAAGCCCGGCAGCATCTATAGGAAGAGGTACAGTCAATTTAGCAAATCTTTTTTTTTACGCTCATTAAAGCCTTCACAATTTTCCTGAAGTGTTGGTACCCAGAACTTTGGCCTCCACTAATGAAACTAAGATTCTATATGCTATTGCAAGTATTTTTACCCGACCCACTTCCAGTTCCATCATGGGCACTAGTCACCACAACATCGAGGATGCCTTCAAAAGGTGCTAACTCAAGACATGCCCACTTCTCGTTACTATCAACTGGAAGGAGTTATAGGAGCCCGAAGACCCACACTCAACTCTGTAGGAACAGCTTCTTCCGTGCCATTGGATTCCTCAATGATCAATGATACTCCCTCACTATTTTTGCACACTGAAACGTCGACTGTTTATCTTTTTCCACAGATGCTGCCTGACCTGCTGAGCTCCTCCAGCATTTTGTGTGTGTTACTTTGTAATCTTTTCTGTCCTGATTTCCATTTGTGTTTAAGGATTTGGCTATGACATCTTTTAAGAGTAATGCAAAAATTCGAGTGGAGTGTGGAGATAGGTCTCTACCGAAGGACCTTCTGCTATCCTGCAGGTCACCCTTAGGTAAGGTGTAGCACCTGCTTTGACCTCATCAGGGTCATGTGAAGCCACGGGAGCAGGTCGTGGATGGTCGTATGAGCAGCTGATGCACATCACAAGTCCTGGTTTTGCAACCAATGACGTCAAGCAGACAACCTCTGAAGAGTACAGGTAGTCCCCGAGTTACAAACGTCCAACTTACGAACATCTCGTACTTACGAATGGAGGAAGGAGAACGCCATCCGCCATTTTAATTTGGATCACTACGCTGTCCGCCATTTTAAGTCGTTGCCGTTAACTTTGTATTTGGCTTAAATTTTTCTTAGCAAGATTCACCCTGACTGCCCCCTCTTTTCCAGTCAGAACCGCCCCCACTTGTCCCATTTAACCTGTCTCAATGCGGGTAGACCTTAGGACCCGGGGGAGCTCAGGTCAGGACCCGCTGCCCGCGACTGCTGCTGAATCCGCAGTGTTTCTGTTCCGTTGACGGAAAACGATCACGATTGAAAATAACGTGGAAATAATAAAGCGATCGGAAAGAGATGAAACGCCATCGGTCATTGGAAAAGCATTAAGCTACAGTCAGTCAACGATTGGAACAAGTTTAAAGGGTAAAGGATAAAGTGAGAATAATGGAGCATGTGAAAGGCCCTGCCCCGATAGAAGCTACAATTATTACTAAGCAACACACTGATTTAATTATTGAAATACATACGTTTCTTAAGTGTTTTATATGCATAGAAAGGTCAAATATATACTATATACTAAGACAAACATTTGACTAACTGACGCTAAATAATACCGGACGTACCTGTTCCAATTTACGTACAAATCCGACTTAAAGACGAACTCAGGGACGGAACTCGTTC